>NC_087524.1:7670101-8010934 GCF_963921805.1 Phalacrocorax carbo | reverse complement strand
TCTTCCAGGCTTTTGCCATTATTGCAATATCCTCCCCAGAGTATTCCCCTCTGCACCATCCACACCAGTTCGTTGCCTACTTAATTTCTGACTTAAAGTAATGAAACTTTTGTAAAACAAGTTTTAAAAAGATGAAGGAAACTGGAGCAGCTTTACAGGCTTTCACACTCCCTCCCCCTCCAATACTGAAGGCAGAGGTCTCCTATGATTGCTGCAGTTTGCGTTTGGATTTGACTTGCAAAGATTGGCCATTTCCTGCTCCTGCAGGTGTATGTATTTTTCCAAGATCTGGAGAAAACACAGCTTTTATTAACTCACAGAAATGCTTACACAAGCTCTTAAATACACAAAGATGATAAATTCATCCATTAATGAACCTGTTTCTCTGAACTGCAGAATATACCATGATTCTAGAGGGCAAGGCCAAACAGGAGTCAGAGAGAGAAAACATGCAGTGGAACATTTCTGTATTTTGACAACAGCTATTAATATATTACAAAGAGCATGTTGTCAAGCTATTTAGGTTGCAACTTTTAACTTGCCCTCTAAAATTCCTTTGTAACAAAGAGGAAATAAGTTTAGCCCAGCTGCAACTTTATTCCTTTCCTCCATGCTTTAAATAAAGAATCACCTTGCAAGGAGCTTTTTGCCTCTCCGATTTCTCCAGTCCAAGGTGGTCCAGCAGGCAGGCACTGGATGAAGGCTTAAAACACCCTCTGCTATTCCTGGCTCTGACACTGACCTGCTGCACAGAGGGCAGCTTGGTTGACATCTCCCTGCCTCAGCTTGCCCTCCCAGCCCTTGTTTACCCTGGCTATTTAGGCAGCAAGCTCATCAAGGCAGAGACTGCTCTTGCTAGGCCTGTACAACAGCTGGCAAAACAGACACAGACTACCAGACACAACTGTAATATCACTATACTCACCAAAAACCCCAAAGGCTTTGTGCTACTGCTCAGCTGCAGTTAGCTGCAGAAAGTGTTCTTAATCCTTAACTTTTCTGTGATATGCTGCCATGTGTTTTTGGAACAAAAATGCTCCATTCACCTTACGTCAGGGCTCCACTCTTGCTTCAGCAGCTCCTACTACTGAGTGAAGCAAAAATCTTCAGCATAGGGACTATCTTTTTACCATCCCCATGACAAGGTCTTGTTGCAGTACAAGTCTACAAATAAGATTAACATGACTATACAGAACAAGGCATAGACAAGTCAGAGAGGCTTGTAGGACAGGTGCCAAGAACCACATCCATCTAAAACTACTCTATGCTTCCATAATACCGACACAACATTCTGTTAAGCATTTGCTTACTGCTGACTCAGAGAAGAAAAAGCACATTTTTAACACTAAGAACACGCTTTAAGAACCCTTCCAAGCCAGGCCCTGCTGTCCTTAATATACAGTAATTCACACTGATGCAAATCTAGTGATTCCCCCACCACCGCTCCCAAGGAATAAAGTGTACGGAAACATTGCTCAAAGCCAACTTCTTTCTTCTTCTGCAAGTGCACGATTGAATCAATATCTTAAGTATTTAACTTTGCTTACATCCACAGCTCCCACTTAGCTGAATCTACCAGAAAGGGCAGATACAAGACTATGAATATGCCTTTCAGTGTAACAACTAGTGTCTGGGATTAAGTCCACATCTTCCTTTGACAACATTAGCAAATCAGTTTAACATTTTTTAAGCCTAAGTATGTGTCCTGAGATAACCATAGCTGGCATTTTTTAAAGGTAGATAGTCAGGATGAGAAGTAGATAATTTTAAAAATTAAATCAAATCATTTCAGGTACACTACAATTTCTCTTTTCCATGCTGCTAACAGTTAGGGTTTTGCAACCAGTTTCTTATAAACTTTCTCTGCCCTATTTCAGCGTAAAGAAGTTTTATAAGCAAGCTGACTGTGAACAGTTGCTTCATATACAAGCTAAAGCCTGTTCCCTCTGATCTTCCTGTTGCAATTATCTGAAGATATACCTAACAGAAAAAACATTTTAAAGAAATGGTGTCATTTTCAAGTTAATCACCCTTTTAAAAAATGGGGAAGGGGGATAAGTTTCACAGCTATCTTACACTCTAGGCTCAAATTTATCTCTATTTACAAAGCATTAACAGATGGCTTATCAAAAGCCATTTAACAGCAGAAATGATCAAACTATGCTGAGATTTTTTTTTGTTTTGTTTTAAACAGTAAATACTCCCTAGACTAGTTTTTAACTTATGCCAGCCTCTCAGGGACCATCAGTTTAAGACCTAATGTTAGAACCATGCACGTTATTTCATTAAGTACATTTACCATAAACGATTCCAGCCTTTGCTTTCTCAATTGTGGACAGCATTGCACAAAAAACCTCTTAAAAGCAAAACCCAATGTTCACCTCATGCAACATTACCCAGAACGTGCAACAGAATCTTCAGCTCTTGAGTCAAACCCAAGCTTGACAAACTCAGGATTTACTCTATATCACTAAAAAAGCACAGTTATCAAGAAGATCCAGCTATCCATCATCTTCATCACCATTCTATTCACCCAGTGATATTTTAGCTTAAATACCTACTCAGCTCAAATCTAACCTTCAGCGAGCAACCTACTGGGTTACCACTTAGAATTACTATCAGGAAGAAAGACTACGTGCACAGAAGCTTACCTCAACCCCATTCCCAACTTGTATCAGTTAGTTAAATAAAATATAGCCTCTCTGCAAATCTTTCTCCCTCAACTGCAAGAGCAGCAATCTTGGAGATTGCTCTTGATCTTGGAGACATGCATGCGAGCAACAGGTATGGAAGAGGCATGGCTATTTAAAACCCTCAAGCTGCCACAGAGAGTATTAAACTCTTCTTCAGCTAAGCACAAATTTTACAGCTGTACAACAGCTCAACACATGCACTTGTGCTGGTTCTTCTGGAGACGTACAGATACCCAGACCCACCTGTACTGTGATTATGTCCTTGTCTTTTATCTGTTGCCAGAGCAGTCTACCCAACTGGAGCTAAACTGCTGCAACTGCACTGAGATGCTGGATCGCCACACAGGGAAAAGAAGGGCTTGGCCTTCAGGTATTCTCCGTAAGATCTGGCATGCTATTTCAAAGAACTGAAGATTGTCTAAGCCTTCCATGAAGTTAAAAGTAATTAAAGGACTCATCCTCTAGATATATCTCAAGGTTCCTGCATAACCAGCTTGTAATGTCACCTGGTGTGTTACCCATGATTGAACTCCCTAGGACCAGGGCAGTGCCGACCAACGCTAAAAGCAGCACTCAGAACTAAAGTTGTTTAAAGAAAACTTGAAAATAGGACTCAGCACAAAAGCACGTCCTAGAATTACAAAAAAAAACCCTGTTCATAGCAAACCTAACAACATTGAAATCCCTGGGAGCTTATGATACTCAAGCAGCCTTCCATTCACTTAAACCCTCTGACCTAGCAAACCTCTTCTGTAGTTGTTTATAGACCTGAATTCCTCTGCAGGGGGAAGTGGTGGTCCTTACACACACTGCACCTGCTCTGCTGTACACCTGATCCCTCCTGCAATTGAAAGAGCATAGTACCACCTTATTCTTAATGAAAAATACAGAACTTCATTTCCTCAGGAGACAAAATCATATATCACAGTAGACTGAGTCCAACACACGGCCATTCTGCAGCACTTATTCCTGCTGACTTCCAAGGGAACCATGCTTAACTTTCAAGCTATGAAGACTTAACGGGTTGAAGTGCTGGCCTAAAAATGCAACACAAGCATTTTCAGCACCACTGAAGCTCTGCTCCTAACAGCAGGAGCCATAATTGTTTCTCTAAGGTCTGTGCTATTGAGGTAGCAATATGGGACAGCAAGAAAGGCCTCAGAACCTGACATCCCTTCTTTTGATTCACATCAACACAATGTTTACAGAAACAGTAGTGAGTCACTGGATGACAAACAAGATCCTGGCCTGGCACTTACAAGGAAACCATACAAAGGGATTCACAGATCCTAAGAACATAAACTTCCTCTTGGGATCCCATAGCAGCAAGAAAAGCCCATATTGTATGGCTGCCTCCAAGTGGCGTTCCATAAACTAGCAAATTTGAGAGAGGAAAGGCAATCTCTGGGTCCTTACCAACCACTGCCAAGGCCCAAGCCCCAAAAGCACTTCATTTAGAAAGACGCTGGTGTCACACACAGCAAAGCCAAGAGGGATCACACCTATTCTTAACCTACGATGTGCTGTTGAACCAGGAGGGGCCGAAAAGCAACCCCTATCCACAAAACTTTAAAACCCAGAAGCCACAGCAGTCCAAGAGTCAATCTCCTCTGTGACGGCCATCATCAGCTACACCAGCAGGCTGCTCACACCAGCAGACTGCTCCATGAGTGGAAGAATCTAAGAAACATGTATTCCTGGGGCCCCCCACCACGAAGGCTCTCGCACCTAATAATGTACATAAGCCCACTCTCCAGCCCGTCCCCAAGACACCAGCCCAGGCCCTGCTCCCTTGCAGCTTCTTCTCCAAGGTGTGTTTGGGACTATGGCAGTGGCCACTGCTCAGAAGCAGGGAGGGAGCGTGGGCACCCAGGACCCACCCCAGCTGCACACAACGGCTCTACCCATTTCCTCGTGCTTCCACCGCCCCTAGCTTGAAGCCCCCGACCCCATGTGTTTTGTTAGGAGGAGTTTGGGATGCCCAGCTGATCTGGGGAGGGCATCAGGCCCCAACACCTGAGGGCCGCTCCCACCGGGCCTGGCGCCGAGGGGGCCCGGGAAGCCCTCACCATACTCGCCCGCCTCCCCGCGGGAACAAAAGCCGCCTCCCCACAAACCCCCAACCCTCCGGGGCAGGGCCGGGGTCAGGCCCCACCAGCCCGAGCCGCCACACACGGTCCCTCCCCTCCCGGGGCGGCCCCACCGCCCTTCCTCTGCCCTCGCCACCCCTCTTGGCGCAGGCTAAAGACAGCGCAGCCGCGCTTCGAGAATAGTCCCACACACCCACCCCACCTCCCTCCGCCCTCTCACGGCAGCGGGGAGCCCCCCTTAGCGACTACGCCAGGAGCGCGGAACGCCCCTTAGCAACCAGCTAGGCCGCAGCATCCCCGGCCTTTCCCAGCCGCCGCGTCCGCCTCACCCCCGCCCTTCCGCCGGGAAGGCCGCGCTTACAGGTCGGTGCCGAGCTGGGTGAAGCCGGAGTTGAGGCAGCCACGGGCTATGCGCCTCCAGAGGAGATCACGGCTACTGAGGAAGCGCAGGCGGCGGCAGACCTGGCCCAGGCGGCCCAAGGCCTGCGCGTCCAGGTAGGAGCAGATGAGGAGAAGCAGCTCCTCGGGTAAGGCCCAGAGCGGGGAGGGGGGGCAGGAGGAGGGGGGGGAGGCGGCCCGGGATCCCCCCTCCGCCGGGGGGGATCGGGGGCTGCCCTTCCTCCCCATGGAGCAGCAGCTCCTGCCCCTCCTCCCCGGGAGCCGGAGCTGCTGCTGCCCGGGGGAGGCCAAGCCATGGACGGGGGCAGCCGCTCCCCAGTCACATGGGGCAGGAGCCTCTGCCTGTCACTGCCCCCCTCCGGGGGAGGAGGTGGCTACCGGGGCGGGAGGGGGCACGGAGCCGCCGAGCCCACCCTCGTTAGCGAATTAATTCATTAACGGGAGCCGCTGGGACTCCCCCCGCGCAACTACCACACACACCCCAACCCCCTCGGCTCGGCTCGGCTCATGGATCCGTGTTCTTCCGAGTCGGGATTAGTAACACCACCTGACCCACATATTCATTAATAATGTAAATAATTAATGGCGGGGATAGTGATCCCAGGTAACCAGAGCATCTGCTCCACCACCTGCAGCAACCCCAGCTAGACACTGCACCCCCGCAGAGGAAGGTGAACAGTAAGGTGATTAATGCTCATTAATTATCTGTGAGCAGGGTCAGGAGCGCCTGTCACCCACAAAGTGACAGCAGGGGTCATCTGGTGCTGCATAGCAGTTTTCAACACTCCCAAATTGCTGGGCCACGTAAAAGAATGGGTCTTCCCCACATAAGAGCAGGCCCTGGCTACAGTGGATTTGAGGCTGGCTTTTCGCAGGGACCCTTTGATGCAGCCCCTTCCCCCTCCCAGGGCTCCATGGAGCAGGGGCTGAAAAGTGCTCAAACTTCACACGTGTCTGTACGTATATACAAGCACATCGCCACAGAAGAACAGTTCATAATAACTGAGTCATTGTTGCCATCCACAGGAGCCTGGAGTACTGACAACGCAGAAGGATTCTGGTCCAAAATGGCAAAGTAGCCCTCAACAGACAGTGGAGCAGGAAAATATGAGTCTAGTGTTGTGTTATTCTTTCTTATAGTACTTTCCACTCTACAGAAGCCTGAGATGCTTGGGGAAACTCCTCCCTCAAAATGAAAAAATAGATAAACTGTAAGAAGTGCATCATCTGCCTAGAATGCTTTGAACAGGTATCACTTACTTACCCACCACAGCCTACATCTCCTTTTGCACAGTGGAGTAGGAAAATAAATGTCAGCATATAATGAGGTTACCATAGCATACAGGCCTTTAGACAGTACTCGCATCCTGTTCCAGAAGGTCATCTTGTCTGTGTAATCTCAAGCACTCAAATATTCATACAACTAAATCACCAACTCTGGAAGCTTATACGTGAGACATTCAAAACTGCTGGCTGAGGAACTGTCTGGTCTACTTACACTGAGTTTCAATACACCCTGGAAGTCAGGGAAGTTCCAGAAGGCAGCAAATGTTTTATCAGCATTTATAATGAATGAATCAGATGGCCCAAGTAATTAAAAATTTCTCAACCTAAGTTTGAGCTCAGGTGAAATAACAGCACATCTGGTACAGGACTTAAGTAGCAAACTGAAAGGGAGTTTGCTGGAAGAATTTTGCTTAACATGAGATTACGGAAACTTGGTGTGAATGCAGTTTTATATCAATATCTTTTTGATTACATTAAACATAGCTCTTTTGTAATAGACTTTGGCAATGTCTGAAACATTAAATTTATTAAAAACTGAATGACTTCTCCATCCTAAATTGTTGTTGTAAAGACAAATTTATTATCAAGTTGGTCTTTCTCTAGTGGGATCCCACAGAGACAGCTTATGAACCCTACGTTATTGAATATTTTTACTAGCAACCTGGAAAAAAATCAGAAATCATTATTAGCAAAGCTTTGTAGAAGGCACAAAGCATCAGGCAAGAGGCAAGGATGCTCATGGCTGCATAACCCTATGTTAAGTTTAGGTATAATCAAATTGTATGTATTTCAATCAAGCCAAATGTGAAGTCTCACATCTAGGAACAAAGAACGTAGGTCACACTGAAAGGATGTAACTCTATCCTGCAAAGCTGCAGTTCCGTAAAGACTTCATTAAGATGAATAATCAGCTGAACGTGAGCTCCTTCTGCAGTGCTGTGACCAAAGGGCTAGTGCTGTCCTGGGAAACAAACAAGAGCTGGGAGGTTCTTTTACCTCTGGTTTTGACTCTGTTGTGACTGCTTTGGAAATAATTTGTCGAGCCAACATTTCAAGAAGGATGTTGAAAAACTAGAGGGGTTTCAAGGAAGAGTAGTAAGAATGATTATAGAACTGTCAAACATGTTTTATAGTGAGACCCAAAGTGCTCAGCCTATTCAGCTTTCTAAAGAGAAGGTTAAGGTGTGAGGTGATCATACCTTATGAGCACTGAAACGGGAAGAAAAATCTGGTAATACCAGGATCTCCTATTTGGCAGACAAAGAGATGAGATCTCTTGACAGAAGGTGATGGGAAACAAATTCATAAATAAGGCGCACTTTTGTAGTGAATAAAATGAACTGTTGAAACAGTTTATCAAGATTTGTGGTAGATTCACTGTTACTGTATTTTTTTAAAAAACACTGTTGGGTGGGATTTTTTGCCTTAGAGAGAGAGCCTGCCTAGACCACAACTACTAAAACTTAAACCAGGAATTGACCTGGCTAGTCCTAACCCAGGATATCAGACAAAGACAGTCAAAGGGGTTCCTTCTGTTCTTAGGCTCTGTTACTCTACAGAGGCTACACCTGCATAGTGTATGGCTCCCTGCACTGTATGACACCCATATTCCAGTGTACAGTAGTCTCCAGCCTGTGGCTGTGCCACTTTACCAAGGGAACTACTTGGTGCAGTCCATAAGGAGCCTGGGTGCAAAGGAACACATTGAGCGTGACCCTCAGGGATACCAGGCCAAGGTACGGATGAGCGCATCTGTAGAAGTGGGGCCTTAGTGCTCTCCAATTTGTGACCCAATGTATAAACAACTACGAAGTATTGGCGAAGGTGAAATGTGCTTGCATGCAGTAATCATGGAGAGGGTCAAATATGCTCCAGACAGGACACAGAGTAAGATGCAACGATCTGTTTCTCTTAAATGTGGCAGTTTTCTAGTGTGGATAACTGCCATTCTACATAGTAATAATTATTCTTTGCCCAAGACATAGATATCATCCATTATTTTCTTGGGTTTTTAAAAAGAAATGGACCTGCAACTGCATACGCTTGTTCTCAGGCATGGTTTCAGCTACTGTGACTGCTGTGGAGCTGTCAAAGCTGTGCAGCACAGGCTAAGAACCCAATGGCACTAGTCTTCCCAGCAATGCTGAAGTGAGAGAATATGTAGGTGTCTGCAGGAGCAAGAACCAAGGAAGATTCTGAACTGTTGCTGAAACAGTATGTGTAGCATGCTTATTTCCATTACATTGTTCATACTCTAATAAAGGACTCGGCACAGGTGCTCAGTGCAATATAATCATAAAGTCAATAATGCATCCTTCACGAATCTTACAGTCAAAGATCCCAATCCTTTCATGGCCCATGACCTCTCTGAACCTCTAGAAAATGGAGTAGGGTTCTGTGCTGACGTAGCAGACCATTCCAGCATCATGGCTTGCAGGGTTTGTAAGCTAAAAATTGAGGGGCTTATACCTGTAAAGCTTGTGCTTTAACAGTGTAAGTCAATGAAATCCAGCTTGGAAGAAACACCATCTCGATATCTGCCTGTCGATTTTTTTTCTTCTGTCTTCAAGGGGTTTTGTTCTTTTCAGTGCCCTCAAATACACCTTTCCAGCTAAAGACACAATCATGTGGACAGCTCTTTGTTTTGTTTTTCCTTCCAACCAATGCTTTTGTGTATTTCTGAAACTTAAGACACCTCCTCTGCTGCTACAGTACTTATCTGTAACACCATCGCTTTTAGGGATTAAAGCAGGTTACTTGTTACACACTTAGATCAAGAGTTATCTGAGTAGAAAGTCTATCCCGTTAGGGTTGGCGGAATCTGTTTTTGATCTTGAGTTGTTTTGATTTTCTCTGAGAGCAAGTAACATGTTATTTTAACTTCTGAATAAGGTGTGCTACCTGACTGTGTCTCTTCTGTTTGGCAGAAAGGATTAGAAACCTCCACGGAACTTGCACTCTATTAAAACAGAGTGCTCGCCATTGAGAACCAAGGAGCTGAATTGTTTTCAGATTATATGTGTGTGTGTGTCTTTCCCACATCAAAGACTGATGGAAGCTGTTCATGCTATTGTCAGGAATGCAGGGATTGGCACAAAGGTGATTAGCAAAATTGCTTTTCTGCAGCAGAAGCACAAAAATTATCAAAGGATTAAAGGGGATAAAATTAAAAGGTTATGCTGAATTTGGGGGTGAATTTCCTCCTTTTTATCCCAAATTGTACATATTTATTTGGTTTTACCTATAAAAGGTCTGCCAGCAGAAATCAAGATTAGAAGCTATTTGGTATGGGTTCTGTTAAAGGGCGAGGAAAAAACTTCCCTTAAAAATAATCCCAGCAGACCCTATTCTGTGTACTTCCAAACCACATCTATGAGGCGCTTTTAATGAGTACTAAGGGAGCCCAGCCAGCAGCCATCCCTACAAGGTTCTCAGCAGCCACAGGATTTGGACCTTTAGTCATAATTATGCTGAAAATTATGGAAACAAACAATTCCATAAATCAGTTTGTCATCAGTGATGCTGTTTGTTTACTTTTCTCACTACACTCTCCTGACAAAGATACTAAACTGAGGGGATCGCTTTCATTATCCACTTGCTAAGCACATGCAATGCTTTTGTATTTTGATCAGCAGCTGAGCTGCTTGAATGGTTTGGATAAAAGACAATAAAAATGGATTCTCAGATATTTTCATGTATCAAAATGAAGAGCTGAGCCTTTCAGAAGCTCTCTTGCTTGGCAAAACTGCACTGCAGTAAAAAAATGTATCACCTCCCGTAGCCAACAGAATTGTCTCATCTTGCTGGTTCAGACTGTTTATTGTTCATTTTATTTTGAGCAATCCTCTATTATTTGCTAAGTACCAGTCACATACCTATTTATTGTCTTTGCATTTTGAGTTTTGTTTGTTTGTTTTACTAATCTGTTATTTTCTGGAAGTCACCCAGAATATTTTATTTGTTTTTAACCTCATTTATCAAAGTATTATCTAAAGCATCTGTTCAGAAAATGTTCATTTTAACTGTTTTCCCAACAATGGCCTTCTTCCTCCCCCCCAGGCCACATCAAGTTGTCACTCACCAGACAGCTGTGGAATTCGGAATCATTCCTTTTAAATGCTTTACAATTCCAAATGGTAGATTTCTAATGGCACAATATGATTGCCACAAAGATCTTTAAATTTCCCAATCCTCCAGGCTTCAAAGGCTGGACCGTCCTTGATCTCCTGAAGGAATGCTTTTGAATCTTGTTCTTTTATAGGGGCTACCTATGAAGATATTTTAGGGGCTTTTTCCTTTCATACTTAGAGCCTGAGGAACTAAACATTCAAATACCCACTGGCTTCTTTGAGAGTAAGATCAAGACTTACAAAGTTGTTTCTAAAGATTTTCAGCTCAGTTTTCATTAATTCCATAGTTTGTTCCAAAACTTTTTGGTGTGTTTATAAAGCAGTGTAAGAGTATCCTTGGTGTAGCAGTGACTATTACACTGTTTTATCCGGCATCTGCCCTCCACCTACACGGCTACTTCATGCAGTTCCCAGCCTGCCATGAGCAAGTCTGACAGTGTCCTGACTCATCATGTGCCCGTGGGTACAGAGGGGTCCCTTGCTCTTGGAGGTTGCTCCACTGTCATATCACTTACAAGGTAATAATTTGCTCAAGGAAAGGGAGCAAACCTAATCCTACAAGCAGTTTTGTGTCTGACTTGACCAGGCAACCAAGACAAAGCCTAATTACCTGCAACAATTACAAATTTGCAGAATTACTAGAGTTCTAGGCTTCCTTCTCTTTTCCCCTACAGCCAGGGGCAACATTTCACTAGTAGTCCTTTCTTGTACAGTAGAATTTCTCAATCAGGAGGTTACCATTATTTATTTCTTGCTGGTTAATTCTATTTTATCTCACCACTGAAACACAGAATTCATCAATCTGAAGTCGGGAGATTTATAGTGCAGCAACAGGAATCCAGCTGGTGCTAGAAACAGCCTTTATTTCTATTCAGTTCAGCTTATGCCAAGCCATAAAGCAAATTTTATCCTCTGCCCTCTTATTAATGAAACACACATGTATATTAAAAAAAAATAGAGTAAGGTATCCTCCCTTCCATTCACTGTAGGTCCTAGTCCTGCAATGGAGCACCACGCAAGTGCAAGGTCCCACCTAGCAGATGCATTGGTAGTTTTGGGGCCTTTGGCTGTAAATCCCTTGGGGAAAGCACTGTGCTTTCTACACTGCTACAGTACCTCACATGACATGACCTCTGCTGTGAATGCAGGCTCTCAGGTATTATTATAAGGAGCAACTAATGCTCTGTCACTGCAGTAAGTGTATGTTTAGATATCCCATATTGCTAATGCATGTGATTTTTAAATAGTCCTCAGCCTAACCTCAGGTTTTGTGACGATGGCAACAAACTGCAGGAACAACTAATTACTAACCCAGTTTATGGGTCAGGGAACAGGCCTTAGATCCTCATTTACACAGGTTTCTTATGATCATGTAAGCCCTACCTCTCCAAGACTATTTTTGTTTGTTTGTTTAGATCAGTTTAAAAAAAATCCCACATCCCAAAATAGAGAATGTTTTCCTTTGGAACTGGAAGCAAACACACTTGATGGCTTTAACATCTGCTGGACAATGCATGGACGGGTGGTGGGCACCTCACACAGTTTTGTGACAAACACATGTGCGTACAGCGTGTCAGATTATAAATCCAAGAATAAAGAGTCATTAAAACCTCCCTTCTCTAGCCCACCTGCCATGAAAATAGGCCTTTCACTCTATCTATTTAAACTGAAAATGAGTATTGGAAAGGAAAATGCCAACATTCCAGGGATTCAAGTCAAAATCTCCCCTCCATTAAAGGACGTCTGTCAATTGAACATAAATTGATCCATTGTCTGTCTCCCATCAGGACCCACAAGCCACCCCACACACATATGCTACTATTCTTGCTAGAAACTGAGACCTCACAGTCCAAGACCATCACAGTAACATTTACATCTGTTGTTGGCTTGATCTGAAACTCCATAATTCTCTAATACTCCTTCTGCTTTTGCACCCTGTTAGTGCCTGGTGCAAGTTAAGTTTTGGGTGCAGACTCCAGTGTGATTAGCTTGCTACCCAGCAGAGCATGAGCCCTCTGAGCTCCACCATGAGTGCAAAGCTTTCTGCTCTTGGAAGGGAGGAAAAGAGTCACTTGCACTCTGGATCAACTCTTACCAGAATTCACTTGAGTGCCACAAGTTAGAAAATCTTTCTCTTTTCCTCCAGGCTTGCAGTGGACTTATCGTTAGTGTATCTGAACTATTAGTAGCATTATATAGAAATGCATCTCAAAGGACAAAACAGCCAGGCTGTGCAAGATGCCCATGACCCTGCAGAGAAGAAAGGGCTTCCAACTTAGGCATCAGCTGAAACTGAATTTACTAGTATGTGATGACTGACAAATCACAGTGCTTCTCACAGATTATTCTCCTTACCTGTAACTGTGCTGCTGCTTCTGTTTAGACATTGTGAGCCTTGTAACACACCCTGCGCCTCATAACTGCATTAGTAAAGCCAGGAAGAGAATAGCTTTTTAAAAGGGGTAAAGCCCACAGCACTTTTCCTTGTTGCTTATCTCTCTTTCCATGCACACAAGCATAAAACTGTGCTTTTTTTTCAGCATGAACCTCTGTACAAAGAATCAGTGAAGCCATCTACTTGCTTATTTTCTGTCACCTGCTCTGTAGTGCAAGGCCCATTTGCTGTGTGGGTGCCATAGGAGGTGTTTGGATGTGCAGGTGTGTGCACAGGCAAAGTCCCGAGCACAAGCACAGACAAAGATTTGAATACCAGGGCCTTTCAGCCTGAACCTGACACTGCCACTTTAAAGCCAGAGGCATGGACATCAAAGTTTTCCACTCCCCAGAAGGAATGGACTATTTTGTACCCTTCCAAATGATGTCTCTCATCTCTCTGCCTTTCCTACAGCCTTCTCTCTCTCTCTCACACACACACTTTTTCTAATACCATCCCTCCCTCTCTACTTCAAACCATGGGAAAAACCTAGGAAAAGAAGCTTGCCGACTAAGGGACTGTTTCACTGCATTGTGTTTTCCAGCTAGACCTGAACAGACTGAAATCAATTCAGCTCTCTCTCTCTCGCTCTTTCCCTCCCTCTCCCATGTCTTTTTTTGTTTCTCTTAGATTGTGCTCTATGCCTTAAGAAAGCCCAGTTTAGTTATATCCATCCCCATAGCAATCAACTGATCAGTGGTTTTTTATTGCTTGTAAAAACACAGTATCTTTTTCATGGGAGTCAGGTTCTTCTTTGGTTTGAAATGCTCAGTGAGCAGTGGCAACAACCTGCAGAATCTTTGATCAATTCTCACATATCCATTTGAAATATCTTTAGTAGACCCGTCAAAATAAAGGGGCTCGGTAATTAATATTTTAATATAGTGTACCATCCTCTCATTGTGTTATCGGCAAGAGGCCTGATTTAACAGAAGCATGCAGAAATACCCGTATCTGAGCTGAATCGCTACGTGCTTTGAAAGATATACATTATTAAAGCTGAAGTCCAGCTGTTCCTATATTAATATCCTCTGTTTTTTATTTGCTCCTACCTTTTGGAAGGTTTCAGTTTTCATTCTGAAATTTTCCAGGCTTTCTCCCAATACTGAGGTTATAACTGCAGGGTATGAAGCAGAGGAGAATGCAAGAAGGTTCACTGGAAATTTGAACAGGCGAGATTCAGCACAGCAGAGCCAGCAGCCCAAAGAAGGCAGAAGTGTCACTTAAATTTTGATCGTACCACCTGTTGACAAAGGGACAGAATTAAGATGTGCATTCAACCCGACTTTATACCTTCCAACCTTTGGAATAGTTAATTACACAGTCAGTGTTCCCTTAACACATTTTTTTTTCTTTCCCTGAGTTGTCCAGGGTCTCAGGGCCAGATGTGAGGTTGCTGTAAGCAGCAGTTTCACGGCATTTAACAGAATTATGCTGCTTTACATCAAAACAGGCTATCACCCAAGGACAACACAAAAATTATCCTCCTGGCCTATCCAGAACTTCCATAGTAAAGAAAATCCAGCAACCAAGACTAACCACAAAACAGAAATGCCTAGTGAAAGCCAAACACCACCATTGCAAAAGAGTTTAAGCAAGAAAAATAAAGGTGTTGCAAAGTTGCACATTATCACCAACACCCAGCAGCCTTGAGCCCTAGCGGGGGATCTTCTAACTTTCTCTAAAAGACATCAACACTCTCTCAGTCAAACTGGACTTGCAAAGTCCAGCCAGAAGACAATGGTGTGCCAAAAGCTTCTTCTCATGTAGCCCCACTTGACCACAAAATGGTGAGGTCCTGATATGCTTTAACAATAGCTAGGGCAAAACCAGCACTGCAGAAACCCACCCACCACCTACAAGGCATTCAGTTCAGGTCAAGTCACCCATCACGTGGTCCTGGGGGTTACATCCCATTTAAGAACTGAATTGTCACCTTCTGTGCTACCTGCAGTTTTCAGCTGGAGGCTAGAGCAATCCTAAACACAAGCCATTGCACTAAAACCTGTCTTCCAGATTGACAAACTCAAAGTCAGTCGCCTGTCGCGCTGTCACTGCCTGCTGAGTATCTGTGGAAGTCAAGCAGAGCTGTTGGGTGCTCAACGCCTCTGGAAATGTCATTTTAGTTAGGTGCCTAAATACTGCTTTCAGTGTCTAGCTTCTGACTTTTTAACACTACATGAGCTGCAACTCACCTGCCTTTTGCACTACCTTGCTGTGATATGAGCTTTAATACAATTGCAAATCATTTCACAATCAGCACAGCACAGTGTGGGCTGTTTTTCCTCTACCACCTCAAATACACTTGTAGTATCTGGTAGTTGCCTTGCAACTTAAACTACCAGAGATTTGTAACCAGTATCTTCTAAGTGTCTTTTATTTTGGCCACACTCAGAATGTGGCCTAATTATTTTTGGCCAGCTGCACAGCTTTTCAGAGGTATGTTTCAGGAGAAGGGGTGATTAATTATGACCCTAATTTTGTGCAACACAGACTTTTAGGTAAAGGAATTGAAGAGCTCAGCCATTCAGATAAGCAACAATTTCATTTGTTGAATGAATACTGACACAATACACGTCAGTGTTGCATGTGTGTTTATAAATATTCTCTGTATTTAATATTGTGTAAATACAGTTTATCAAGTATTTTTCCATATATTAATATATGCTGAGTAACATGCAGTATAACAGATTCTATCAAAAAATGCAGAAAAGAGCAAATAAAATATTGTACAATGAGGAAATCCTAGATGATTATAGATATTTGTCTTACAGCATAAATGAAAGTGGTTGGTGTTAGTTATCTCTACTGTGAGGTACCTCCTGATTAGTCCACTTAATCATACAAACATAATGGTTTCCTAGAAGCTTTAGCACTGGGTTTTGCCTCTTTTTTTTTTTTTTGAGAAAGAGAAATAACACTGTGATAAAAAGAGAAAAAAGTAAAAAAAAACTTAAACATGGGGCAAAGCTTCAGTGTATAATCATTGTTGTGGGTGTATTTTCAGGAGCAGTTTCCCAAAAGCTCAGTCTCTTACATGCTATGATTTCTTCTGATTGTTCTGACTCCTTATTTTACATAATAAATTATTAAAATCTGAATACAAGCTTTTTCAAACACTCGTAGGTGCTGAAACTGCCTGGCAGCTCTAATTGCCCACTTCCAGGACTGCTGAACTTTTCTAGCTTGCAAATAATTGTCATGATTGTGTGTCAATGCCATCTCTTGGGACTTCTGTGATAGATACTGTAGGAATGCAGTTCCCCTGGAAGTAGCCAAGAGGGATCCACTTCTCTGCACGTCTTAAAACATTCTTTGGGGAAAAACTCTTTCTCTCCATCCAGACTCTAAATTTTGTCCCTGAAAATCTGGGAAGAGGGTTGAAAACAGGGTACACACTCCAAGGAAAAAAAAAAGTTAACAAGGGAATGGGGGAAAACAAAGACATTTTCCCGCTCATACAAACAGATGGACAAGAATAGCTGCCTGAGCAATCTGAACTTTGTACACGAGCATAAAGGCAGCAGGTGAACATTGTATTAGAAAGGCAGAGGAGAGAACTACAGTGAGAAAGCAAGGAGATGGTGTTGAGACACTTTCGGGGGGGGGGAGAGATGATTCGTTGGGCCAAGTGACCTTTTCCCATCCAGCAATTTCTTCTGTCCCAGTGCAGAATGACAATGGGAACCCAATGGCAGTGCAATCTGACATCCACGTCCATACCAAAAGAGATTCAACTCGACCGTGCTGCGCTACTGCGGCCATGGGATGCTGTGAAACAAGCCAGACCCAAGTTTCCAACTTGCCCTCTTTTCTGTTGTTGTTGTTATTACTGTTTGTTTCCATTCACCCCCTTTTATTCTCCATTTTTTTCTGTCTTGACTCTGATGGGGGCTCTTTTTGTGCGAAACAAGCCCTTCTGATCTCTTTGAAAAGCCAGCTCTTGTCATTCTTCCAGATCATCATTGTATGACATGTTTTTATATCAGACTGACAAAGGAGCTATTTGATCAGGGGGTATGGTGTGTGATTGTAAGAAATTCAGCTAGCCGGTGGCAACCATTGTTCCCCAAAGCGGCTCCCTGACCCCATTCTATTCAAGGAAAAACTCCCTTGGAGTGGCCTCTATTCATTGAGTAACACCAGTCTGCAGTCTCACTCCAGGAGTATGCTCAATTCAGAGGTGTGTCACCGATATTGCCCATCAACCAGCCTTTAACTCTTTCATCCGCATTAGGTTTCCAACACAACAGCTGTTATCATAGGATGAGCTGGGGAGGGGGAGTTGCAATGCATTCCAGCTCACTGGAGCTCTCCTTATCTTGGAGAAATTTAAGCTTCCTTTTCAAAGTTGTCTTGGAAAATATCTGTCTGTGCTCTCTGCAGAGTGCAGCCTGAGTCATTTGCCTTCCTACCCCTGCGCCCTGAAACGTCTCTGTTTGTTACTTAGCTTCTAAAACAAGTATCTCTGTGCTCGCTCAGGTTAATGAGAGGCTTTGCATTGATTTAAAGGGTCTTTGGTTTCAGCCTAAAATGATCTGTGACCCTCCTGCATCCCATTCACACAACCTTCCCCCTCTCAAATAATCTTGTACCTGTGTGTGCATCCATGGCATCAGTGTGACTACTGGCTGTAAGGAAGAACACACAGCTGAGACTCATCTGTCTCCCTAGGAGACATTTCCCCTCACGTTATCAGCAGAGAAAACTTAGGGCATTCCCACAAGCTCTGGGAAGGCTATTCACTAAAAATGCTCCTGCTTCCTTGAACGGAGCCCTCTGTGCACTATCACAGAGCCTTCAAAACCCAGGGAAACCCGTGCAAAAGCTCCCATTAGGTTTAAGAACCTGTGGATTGGGCCCACAGTCCTGTCCATGCAGCGGTTATAGGGCATTGCCATGTAGCCAGCATGGGACCAGACTCAGGTGCAAGATGGCAAACAGCTATGGATTTGGCACCGTAGCGATCAATGGTTTTGGACACTATTGGGAGAACTGTCTAGATGACAGTATTAAAACTGGCCAGCCCTGTACAAATGCAGGTACAGAGGTCACTGACTGTGCCTTGGAGGAAGTCTCTGAAGCAAACTAAACTCAGTTCATCCATCTTAGCATGCCTCTGCTGCAACCTTCAGTGCAAATTTTTCCCCCATGCAATGAGCACATCCACTGGCTCTTGCAGGCCATCCATCTCTTGACACAGTTGCAGTGTCCTAGGAGTAGAGTTACTTGCAGGGCCTCCTGACAAACCACTAGCTTGCTTGCCTGGTTGGAAACAGCCCTGCTTTCAGCACAACCACTAGACCCCCTCCACCTTCTTCAGCCTTCCTCCACCGGCAAGCATCCTGCCCGAGCTTTCGTACCACCTTGATAGCGGCTATCTTCGGGATCGGCATTTGTTAATAAACTCGGGCTCCCTCTGCTGGGACAGAGCACAAAATACTGGGGGGGAGGGGGGCGGGCGGTGTGTGGTGTGTGTGTCTGTCTGCAGGACAGGGTTACTTCACTGCTGGGCTTTTGGCTTTTTTTTTCCCATGACATTTCAGTAGATGTCATGATGAACCCTGCATTTTTCTCCACTGGGTGATAACGGTGGAATAAACAGCAATGCTTTGCACTGCACCATCCTTCACTGCATGCTCCAAAACCTCTGGGAAACTTGCATTAAACTTCCAGTGACCTGTGAAATGATTTGGCACCATCTCCGTTTTACGCAGGGAGCAGGAGGAGCTCAGGTGGTCGGCCAGTTGTTCCATGTCATGAGCTGAAACGTGTAGCCCTCTCCTCTGTCCATTGAGACACACGTATTCCCCCACCACAATGTTGGATTTAACCCCTCTGAGAACAGTCCTTTAAAATGCTTCTGCCACAGACCCCCTCTCCACCACAGGAGACTTTTTGCATCAACCTCAGATGACCACAAAAGTTGCATCAGATTGGGGAAACCCTCTCCTCCCCTCGCCCAGAAGCATACTCTGCAGCAAGACCCAGTTGTGTGCCCAGAAAGCTGCTTCTTGGGGGGCTGTGTCTGCATCACAAGTAGAAGGCACTTCCCTGCTCTTGCTCCACCAACACCATGCTAAGCTGCCACCCCACGATTTAAAGCATGGGGAAAGATTCAGGTGCAGACCTGCTAGCCAAGCATTCCCAATATATAGAAGCGTAACATCCCTGAACAAAATCAGTTAGCATGGCAAAGAAATGCATTAACTGAGACATCTAGGATAAATCAAGAAAAGGGAAATGTGGATTAAAACTCAGGAAAAAGGTCCAGGAAAAAAGGTCCAGGAAAAAGGTCCAGGCAAAAGTGAAACCTGCTTGGAAAGAGAAGCAAACCCAGTCCGTGAGTGGAACAAAGCTGTGGAGAAGACACTTCAGGGAGACTTTCCCAATGAGTCTAGGACTCTTCCCATTTGCTGTCTATGACTTTAGCATGCTACATTATCTCTACGACATTTAATCCACCCTTAGCTACTGTGCAGAATGTTACTGCATCAACATTTATTCCAACAAAAACTGCTGTGTAGATTGAATTAAATGCATTTCCTCAGCAAGCTGCTGCCTTCATCACTCACATCTGTGCTTCCTGCCCAGAGATCTCTGTGCAGGGTAAGCAGACTGGGCTGGATGCTCTAGTTTCAAGGAAGGTCAGACGTTTCCCTAGCAGCTCAATACAGGCCAAATAACTCCAGACCTGTTGCCTTCCATGACAGCAACGACAGCTCTTGCCAGTGATTTGGGCACCCAGCTTGCAGCTAAATTCACACTACTCTCCTGCAGCACCCTCATGTTCACCCTGCTGCCTGCAGTCTTGCTAGGGCTGAGCCTTCTCTGTGTAGGCTGTTGGCAGAGGTATTCACTGCTTTGATGGAGAAAGATTTGCTTCCCAACAATGTGTGTCCCTGGAACAATATAGCGACAAACAGCTTCAGAGTTCCTACCTCCATAGGGACCAGCTATAGGTTTAAATCAGAGCAAGCAGCAACACAGGAAGGTTTCTGGAGATGAGAGATCCATACTATGTTGACAACTCTACTCTTCCCTGTCCTGAGCTCTTCATGTCCCACTGACACCCACCCTACCTTTTGCCTGGCTGAATGCTCTTTGGGTTGTTTGTGGCTTTTTGTATTGTGGCCACTTACCAGATTGCCTCCTCCAAATAACAGACCCAAACCTCCTTCAGATAACACCAGTGACAGTGTGCATCCTATGCACAAAAAACAGCAAGGCGACGCACTTGGCAATAGGTCAGCACACCCAGAGATTTCCTGCACGGGCGGCAACTGGGAAGGCCAGACCCATAAGTACTGATGGTTTTGGTGCACAGTACATGTGGTGCTGCCCAAACAGCAGAGCAAAGTCTGACTGGTGTCTGACATCTCCCCCAGGAAATCAGTGGAGGTCCTCCAGATCACACACCAGGACAGGGTATGGCCAGGTCAGCCCAGCTTGCCGTGCCATGGGGTGTGCCCAGCTGTGGTGGGGAGAAGGTAGAGGAGCAGCGATGAGCAGTGGGTGCTACCCAGCAAACTAGCCATGAGATAGCTTCCCACGTCTCTGGGGTTTTGCCTCACTGGCATTTCTCTAAGTGAAGGTCCCCTAAGCAGCCCATTAGGGGTCCACTTTGTCACAATAGCAGAGGCTGCACATTTGTCACCTCTGGACATCCTCGAGGTGACAGGAGGACTAAAAGCCCATGTGCTTCACTGACTGTTTGGCTCTAGCTTCTCTCTCCTCCCCACGGACATTCATTCCCAGGACTTCAGGGAGCACAAGGGTGGGACCCACAGCCCCTTGTCCCCTCTCTGCTGGCAAGCCCATCTGACTGGCAGAGAGGGCTTCTCTGCTGCCTTCTGCCTCTCCAGCTAGGTTTCACCCATCCATGCTCCTGCCTGCTTTGTCCCCTCCACTGCTTGTCCCTTTGTTCACATCACAAGGAGGGCCTTCCACACCAGAGGTAGCAAACACAAAAGACATGCCCCATCCTCACCATGCATAAGGTGATCCCGCACCACAGCGCTGAGGGTTTGTCTGAAATCCCAGCACATGGAGCCTTGCCATCAGGGCAAAAGCTCAGCTGTGATTTTCTCTTCCCTGTATGGAAGTTTCTTATCCTCACTGATGCTTAAGGCAAGCTGACTTCCCCAGGGAGCCCCAGACTTGATCTGGGGAGCCCTGGCTGGTGACCCGCCTGCCTGGGACCATGATGTCCTGGGGGCTGCCACATCCCACTGCACCAGGTGGCAGCACGGCCTGTTGGGAGGCCACCTCCACAACGCACTGCACCCACTGCCATGGTGTTCAGCCTTATACAAGGAATGATATAGCTCCTTCTTGCAAGTGTTGTTGGAGGAAGGCAGCTGCTGTGGTGGAGACAGTCGTCAAGCGCAAGTCATCCCTCTGTGCTGGTGTCAAGTGCACAACAAACCCACAGCTCTGCAGGGGGAGGTGGTGAAACCCTCAGCTACTCGCAGTGATCGCTCTGAGAGGGAGTGAAGTGCAGACACTTCTTTGGATCCCATGACAGAGGCTGTGAGGGCTTGGCGTATGTCAGCAACCATCGCTCTCCCCTCTCAGTCCCCCCAGTACTTTAGGGGCTGGGGATGCCCCTTTACCAGCCAGCAGTGATTAGTAGGAAAGAACTTTTCTTATGATTAATCAGGTCATAATAGTGGTGGGATTCGAATCAGTGCACCAGGTGCTGCACATACTGCCACAAGCCGCAGCCATGCCCTTGGGAATTTGCAGTTTCCACAGCACCTTTCCTCTCCCTGCCTGGTTGCACCCCCTCCATCTTTACATTCACACCTCAGTAAGTGCTCTGGGACAGCATCTGTGGACAGTGACCAGCTCTTGAAACACAGATTCTGTCAAAACCTTTGGGTATGTGAAAACCTCTGCACTCACTGTTGCCACTGTGCTGGTTTTAGTGTAGGAGAATTGCAGATATGGGCATTGAGGATAATTAGGTTGAACCAACCTCTGCTCACATCTGAACTAATCCAGAGCTATTCTAGTGAAGTCAGAGGAATGACTGTGGTTTTGCCAGTCGCAACTGAGAGCAAAAATAGCTCAGACTTCACCAACTGAATGTTTGAATAACCAGAGATGGAGCCCTCCTGGGCAAGCGTGAGATTTGGGATTTCAGGATTCATTATACAATAAATGCTACCTTTGCTTTAGAGGTGCGCTGTAGTCTTTGCAGCAGGAAACAAGGGGCAGGAGTCTCTAACCGTGCCTCAGCTGCACCTCTTTCAGGGACCATACATGCCTCTCTTCTTCAAAAAAGACTGGCGTTACAGGGGTCTTGCCCAAATGAGGGTTACAGCTCCACAGTCAGCTTCAATAGCTCTGCAAGTGTCTGCAGGAACCTCTTGGAAAACACCAGCCCTGAGCAGAGAGACATCACTCCAGTGGGTGGTCACTGCATCATTTCTCCTCCCAAAATCCTGGACACAGGCAAGCCAATGATGGACTTCACCACCAGATGTTGTGGCCAAAACACTTGGCTGCACTTCACAAGAGATGTTGACAGATGGGAATCCGCTTTAAAAAAAACCCTAAAATGCTTGGAGAGACCTGGAAAACTTGCTTGCAGTGGCTGCAGAAGCTTGGTCAGGTTGGATGGCACTGTGAACTGGAAGAAAAGAGTACAAGATTGAGTGCCATGAGTTGAAGTTAGGCAATTTTAAACCAAAAATACCAAATAATACCAAAATAAGGAGTCCCTGCAGGGTATCCTTCCTTACGTCCTTTTCCTTAAATGAGGACTACAGCTTTCACTCAGAAGACATTGAGCACGATCCTTTTGTCTGAGTATTGCAGAAGCCTGGGGTGGACATTCAGAGTAACCCCCATATCCTTGAAATCTGCTCATGTACAAAAGCAGGTTCCTTCCAGTTGGGATACAGGACAGAGTCCAAACTTCAGTCAAAGCTGGGGAATTGGACGTGAGGTTTAGAAAGAGATCAGTTTTGTGGTTTTGTACTTTGTTCATAGCTCGGATTATTGCATATATATACATCGCTTCCCCCATTGGGCCACTTCCATACCTTTTCTTGGCCTCTTGCAGATTGATTCAGCTGATTCATGGTTCTGCCAGGATTTGTTTCAGATATTAATCCTTCTTGTGCACTGATTCCCCTCACTCCTTCTCTAAAATGGGGCTATGCCACTTGCTTTCAGCTCCATCTGGGAGCTCCTCAGGGCTCACCCTGTGTCTGCACAGAGCCCAGAACAGCATCAGCTGCTGTGGCACTAGGTAAAAGGAGAAATGAGGATGCAGGACTTTGAAGAAATATCCCTGAAAAGTCTATGCTGCTTCTCTTGCTGAATTCTCTGCTGAGGGTTTGGCACTGTTTGCATTGGCTGCTGAAAGCTAAGCCAGCCTGATGATGATGGAGCATTTTTGATGTCTAAAAAAAGCCCCCAACAAAACCAACCATTTCTGTTTATAACTGACCTTCTCTGTTATACAGAAAAAGTCTGAGCAGCCAGGGCTCACCCGGCTCAAGCAGGTGAGAGACACCCATCACCACCTCCTGGAAGGATGCATTTAGCAACAGCTGAGTGGGAACGAGACACTCAGAAGATGCACAGACCAGGACTGCGGTATTCAGCCCAGTTAAATACACAGGCTGCAAATAAAAAATTTGTTCACAGATCCAAGGAGCAGGAAAGCTAGGTTGTCAGGTCTCCTGCTTCCCCAGACTTCTCATTTTTCCCTTTGTGAGAGTCAGATTCTCTGGACCGGAGGGAGAAACCCTGACCGACCCCTGGGATGCAGGACCTCACTGCACATGCACTGCCCAGCACAGGGGGATTCCCAGCCACAACCCGGCCTCCCCAATAAGGGTGGCAAGGTAATCCCAGCATGGGAGAGAGCAGAGCTACTTTTAGTAGGTATATGATAAAATAAGCGATTTTGTCCTGCCTGCACAAGGAGTATCTAATACAGCTAACTATGGAAAACATGTGCCATGCTGGCATGTGTACTGCTTGGGAATCTGGGATGACCGTACCTCCCATGAAAGGACAGGAAAAGCATGGCATCAGGGGGAACCAGATCTGCACTTGGAAGAAACCTGTGGGATCTGTGAAACATCTACATAGGTGTCAGGTGCCCATGTCCTGCTGAAAGTCACTGGGACCCAGCCTCAGAAACAGAGCTCAGGCTGCAGTGCCAAGGCCCCGGCAGGACCACAGGTGCCCAAGTGCCCTCAGATGGAGGAGGACCGTGGCGTTGTATGCCGAGGCACTCACTCCTCGCCCTGCACCGCTTTGCTACCCGGCGCCATCGGAGTGTACATTTCACAAGGTCAACCTCTGCAGCATGTCGTCTGCGTTTTTGAAGTCTTTCCCGAACAGGTGGCTGCAATGGCTTGAATTGACCACTTTGATCAGGGGGCAAAGAGCCCCTAATGTAGCACCAGCAATGAGTTTGAACTAACCCACCAGTGCACAGCAAAGAACCAGGGCCTGAAACAGCAGAGAGAAATAGATGAAGACCTGACCAGTAATCTTAAACAAAACCCTGCCTGAACTCCAGGCTGACAGCCTTACCTGGGACTCAAAGACTATTTTATAGAGATAGGCTTTTTAGAGATGCATCTGCAGATGAGTGTGCATCGCTCACCAGCAGACACAGGACAGCATCCCAGCCTGCTCTGGAGGCATCCCCAGGCTTGCATATGCTGATGGGAACACCTCTCCCCATACAAGTTCCCAGCTGGTTGTGCAGATGGAAGTGACCCAGGTAATTTGGGGAAACACACAAAAACCTAAACAGGACAAACTAATCGTTGCAGGTTTGCTGGCTGGACCAGTGTCTCTGGAAGAGAGCTGGACACCAAGCAGTTCCCATCCATGGGGACCTTGACCAGTGTGATGCTCCATGGGTGTTAGCTGTTGCCCAACAAACAGCAGGAGCTGCCTACCTGGAGCATGGTGGGATGACAGTACTGGCCCACTGGCTGCCAGTTCATCCTAACACATCCCAATGACCCATGCTTTAATCAAAATGGATAGAAATTCTGGCCACCACCTTGCCCTCTGTACCGGTGAGGGACAGCTCAAATGTTTGTCTGAGCCAGATGTGTTCACAAAGTCTTGCCTTTAATGGCATTTTGTGAAACAGGTTGTTTCTTCGACCGCAGCCCCAACTGCTGAGAAATCAATCATTACCAGCAGTTAGCTGTTTGATGGTTAACAGCCTGAACCAAAGCCAAACTGGCTGCTAATTGGGCTAACAACTGATTTCAAGGGGTTGTTTTGCAGGGCCCAACACTCCCAGCAGTTGACTTGGAGCTGTAACTAGCAGCCAGGTGGCAATTAACGGAGCCAAGGGAAATTCGCAGGCCATTACCAAAGGGACTGCTCCCAGTTGGGCATCTGCTTCTCACAGGGCAATGGGGAGTGCAGCCACAATCTGGGGCCTGAGCATGCAAGTACAGCCAGCACGAAAGGTCCCATTTCACATCTCAGCAGCCAAAATTTTCCTATCGGTGTACAGCCTGGGTCTCATCATCCTGCACTTCAGCTACTCCAGCAGCTTTTTTTTGTTTTTTTGAATGTTGCAATTGGAGCTTTTCTCATGCTTGCTATGAACTTCTACAGGGACACCTTCCAGCCCTCCTTCAATTCCCTTACCAGGACTTTCTTTTGCTGGGTTAGCAACTAGACCTGGGGCTAGGTATGTCTTGCCAGCTTATGCCACCTGCTACAGCCAACCATGCAAAAGAAGCACGTCTTTAGGACAAGGGCTGACGTTGACTCTGTGAGCAGCTCATAAAAGAGGAGACTCCAGCCACCAAGATGGGCTACTGCAGCAGAAAGAGTTGGCAAAATAATCACAGCAAGAGTGAGGCTGAGTTTTTCCTTCTCCTTCTGTTATAAAAGCTTTAAGAGGGGAAAAAAATTATATACTATTGGCCATATTGGCAAAAGAGGCCAGCCCAGGTAGCTAGGACCCCTTTGATCATGGCTGAACAGAGGACTTGAACAGAAACAGGGGCATCCACCAAACTGGGGAGACTCTGGCAGCCCTCAGCATCCCATCATTCACGGCAATCAGCAGCACAAGCTTAGCAAAGTGGCAATACATGGCATGGCTAGAGTGGTTCTTCTCGACACAGCAAAGCCTGCCCCAGCCTCTGAGTTTGGACTTTGCAACCACAGGTTATATCTTGGTCATCACACCTGACAGCCCGGCGGGACATTCTGCTGCTACAGGTACTATGAACACAAGAGAGATCCTGTCAGTCACATGAAGTTCAAGAGTATCCCCTCTGCTCCCAGTACAGAACATCTAAAGTGTGTTTCATTACAGAGTAGCCTGGGCTATTAATCAGGTACTCTGGAGTAATGGTTGTAATCTTCAACCCACCCACAGGAGCCCTCTCTCATCCTCTGGCTGACGTGGCACAGGGCCAGCGAGTGGACGAGCAGCTTTGCTAGAGCCTGGCACCAGTTTCACACTGACTTTGATCCAGTAAGGCTGCAGGATCCCATTAACGGAGTCCCAAATATCCCTCCAACATCTCACAAAAGTTCCTCTAGTGCACCAAGCCACAGCTACCATGTGTCCCCAGGCCCACGAGTTGTGAACACGAGAGGACACAGATTAACATATCCTCACTCCAGGAAAGGCAAACAGCAAACCTGGCCAGTGAAGGTCTTCTGCAGCAAAGCCACCCCATACTGCTTATGCCAATCCTGGAAAGCAGCTTCCAGCCCAGAACCCAGAGAATAAAATGGCTGTAGTTCCCTGGGATCCTGCCCTGAAGGAGGTTTTCAGGAGAAAATTTGGAGAGGTGTCACCAGTTCTAGGGGGAGCTGTTACTGCTGTAGGCATGTGTGGGGAGGGGGCAGAGGTGCTGCAAATGGGAAACGGGGTGGTAATGGGGAGCAGATGTGTAGGTGCTTGGAGCATCCCAAGTGCTACAGAAGTGCTAAGTGTTATTATCATGGCCAGGAAACAGGCTGTGAAAACCCACTGTACTCCACATCTCCTCACTCTGCACCTTCTCTAGGATCTGGAGCCAGCTCTCCCCATCAGCCCCAGAAAAACAGGAGCCAGCCTGGAGGTGCCTTCAGCTGCAGCTGTGCTGGGGACACTGTGGTCAGAGGGACTGTGTGGAAAGAAGAGCCAGGGAGACCAAGGCTCAACAGGAGAGTTGGGTCTTGTCTACACGCGGCTGAGAAGCTTTGTGCCCTGTCATAGCCTGACACAGTGTCCCAACACAGGCATTTCAGCAGCAGTGTGGAAAGATATTTCCCTACGAGGGACTCATTTTGTGGTCACCTTGCCCAAAGTTATGCATCTCATGAAGTCCTGGCCCTGGAGAGTCATACCCATGGGAAAGCACTGAGCTCATTTCTGCTCTGTCCCGCACCTCCCTCTATGATCCTCCTGTGGCATTTGGGTCCACAGCTGGGGCTTGCTGGCACCAAGCAGGGCGTGGGGCAGTGCTGAACCCTCCCTGCTGACCTGATGCCATCTGACGATGAGCCAGTTTGATTTGGAGTAGCTGTGTGAGAGCAGAAATATGGGATGCCCCACTGAGCCCCTGAGCATCCCCGTTTCTGGCTATAAACCCCCTTCCAAGGAGGGGTCTTTAGAGAGCAGGGCTGAGATGATCCACAAGCCGCGGCTGTCCCCCGCCCCCTCCCCGAGAGGAATTGCTCTCACACAAATGAAATGTGTGTAATTAATGGGCAGGGGGCTGGACAGGTCCGAGATGAAAGCGTTTCCTGGACTTGTCCTTCATTTGCATGGTATCAGAAGCTGTTCAGAAGGTGTGACTTTTCCCACAGGGAGCCCTCAGCTCGGTGGCACAATAAAGCCAGGACTTCTTACCCAGAATTAATTAAAGGAGGGGGAGGGGGATGGCAGGGAGATGTTTGAAAGCTGAGCCTGATGCAATAAACAAACACCCCAGTCCTTCTTCCCAAGCCGGGGCATGCCCAAGGGGGGCCAGGCAAGCTCCAACCCTGCCACAGCATTGTGCATCCCACCCTGCTCCATGGGCACCCTTCCCTGAGCAGACCTTGCAGCAAAGCTGTCATGGGTTGGCCCTGCAATGAAGCCCAGTGGTGTTTGTAAAGTGAGAGAAGCGATAGGATTGGAGACAGCGTGTGCCGAAATGTTTGGGACTTGGTGGATGAAACCCTGGTGCAGCCTCTGCTCAGATAGCACAGGCCCCTTTTCTTGCCACTTCAATTTATCCCTGTCTGTCTACTGTTTCTCTGCCATAACCACATTTAACCTGAAAACACCTCTCCTCCCTGCCTGGCATCGCCCTGGTGTGTTCACCCCACATTTACTCCTTACCCCACGTTGGCTGGCTGGACCAGCTGGGCTTCCTGGTCTTGTCTCGTGAGGCAGACTCTCCCAAACATCGCTCAGCTCCAGCCTTGTTGCTATGGCCAGATGGCATCGTATGGCAAAGTTCTGTATGGGCAGGGACATACGTGCACCACTGCTTGGCGCTCTGGGCAGGGCAGTCATCCCTGTACCACCAGCCAGGGCAGTATGGCTCCTCTCCTGCTTCATCTGCCACCTCCCTCTGGCCAGCTGGTGGCAGCAAGGGGACCAGAGGGTGACACTGGGAGTGGTGATGCTAGGGGCAGGCACATCCCCATCACATGGACTTTGCTAGCTTGGAGCAGGGGTTTCTGCCCAAAACACCCCCACTAACAGCAGGCATTGATGGAAGCAAACACCCACCTTAGAGGGTGTCCTCAGCACTCTCCTGGGTCCAGCCCCAGCTCAGTGTCCCGCTGTTCCCAGGGCCTTTGGGTGGGCTGTGATTCTCAAGCTTGGTCCACACACCTGCTGGTGACGGAGGAGGAGGGAAAAGTCCCAGGTTCCTGGGCTGATGATTGACCCTGCATTTTCAACCAGCAGCTAGGGTTTCTGCATCCCTGGAGGAACAGCAGGTACTGCCAGGGACTGTTCTCATCTTCTTGCATGGGTGGTGGGATCTGCCAGCCCTGGCACTCAGGACCCTGTAGGGCCCAGGTCACTGGGAAGAGCGTGAGCTGCTCCAGCCATGCCAGGGTCTAAGCAGTATCAGTACAGAGACAAGGTATGAGGAACCATTAATTAATTCATTTACTCATTAACTAACTAGTAGTGGGCTCTTTAATCTCCCAAGCAAAGGCAAAACAACATTTGCTGGCTGGAAGCTGGAGCTGGACAAATTCAAGCAACAAACAAAGCCCCAAGTTGTAGTGCTCCTAGGCAGCATGGCCACCCAAAAGCCCTTTAATGAAAAGGGGCTAATTAACCATAGACAAAGTGAACTGGGAAAACAAGGGGTCCCTTCCCAGGAGCCAGGCCGGGGTATCTTTCGCAAAGGCAGGCTGAAGCAGAGCAGATGGCAGGAACTGGGGATAGTGTGTGATACAGAATGGTGCAAGGACACGGGGGTGTTCTTCCCCGGCTCCAACCCCCAGAATGTTGGGTGCCCCCTGCTCCAGCCCTCGGCTGCACCCCAGGATGTCAGGGATCAGGGAAGAGCCTTACTGGAGGCTGAACACCCACACCATGCCCTTCCCTGCTATGGTTGTCCCTGGGGTCAGATAACAAGGGAGGGGACGCCTGCTGACCTGCATGGGAGCCAGCCTTTTGCTACCCTTACCGGGAGCACCAATTCACCCAGGTTCACAAAGCCATTAGGAAAAGCAATGAGACAAATTAATGAAAGAAAAGCACCCATTAAGGGCTATCAAACACCATCTCTACCTGGGGGAAGGCCAGGAGCCATTCACTTTTAGTTCCTGTAGTCTGGAGACCACAACACGGGCTTGCTGCAGCACGGTTGGCTCTAGGCTTCTGCAGTCCTTGGGTTGCTCCTGGGACAGCCAGGCAACCGCCGCCTGCCTTTAGCAGCGCTGACCTGCAGCCCAAGCATCGCCCACGACCTCTGTGACACAGCAGTGATGCTCATACATACAGAATGGCCAGGTGCTTGGTCCCCAGGCTTCCCTCCTTGAAATTAATGATATATATTGACAGTTCAGCCCAGCCTGTGGCATCAGCCAGAGGATGGCTCGTCCTTGCACCCTGCAGACAAGTAATGCCCTGAGCACTAGACAATGCCGCAGGCACCTGCTGAGGATGGCAGCACCAGCCGGGTTGCCACTGGTGAGGCTATCACCTTGTGAGGCTGCTCCATTTCTGTAAATATTTTTTAAAACCATATTTAATAATTTTATTCTTGCATCTTTCCTTCCATATCTGAGACCACTCCATATCCAAGTACCCCACCAGCCCCTCCAAGCAAGGCTCAGCACCTCAGCAGGGCTGAGTATCCACCAAAGGAAGGGACCCAACAACTTGTGTTGCAGAGACACTAAGTTCATCTAGATCAAAGGGGAGCAGCTATCAGCTTTCTCTCCTGGAAAGCCTCATCCCAATCTTAAAACCAGTGGTCAAGGCTCTGCTGCACTATACCGCCATCCAGCCTGCAATGGGCCTGTCCCAACAGGGCAAGGAGGTGGCATCTGCCCATTAAACCTGGAATTTTGTGCAAGGAAAACCCTGATTTCCACAAGACTCATCTGGGTCCAAGATCTTGAGGCATCCTCCCACTTCCCACATCTGCTCCCTTGGGAAGGGATTCACACCAAGCAGCAGCCGCCTCGGCCCCATTCTGCTCCTCGCTGTCCTCCTTCACCCCTCTCCAACCTGCCTCTCCAGCCCGCCCTGGAAAGTATCAGGCTCAGTTAGACTAATACAAATTTTTAATGCACATATTAAATAAATATTTCAATCATTTCATATTCAATTTGTACACAACAAAAAAAAAACCACCCAAAATCCTCAAGGAAACAGAAAAAAAACCAAACAATCAAGAAAGATTAGATGAAAAGTCACCCCTGGTTCTGGCTCCTATCCAGTGTCTTTGTTTGCCCTCCCCATGAAGAATAATTGCTTTAACCCTTTGGAGAGAGTCACAGTCCCAGGGCAGCATGTGCAGAGCGGGGCTGGCTGGGGATGTTCACTCAAGAGATTTAATGTTTCCTTTGGGGTTGTTTTTTTTTTCTAAATAGAAAATTGAGCTTCTGTCAATACAGAAATTTTGAAAGAAAACCTCTCCTTTGCTAGAACAAGGACAGTGGTAGTTCTCAAAGACCAAACCTGGAGGAGAAGGTTGACAATGGAAGTGCCAACCACAAACTGAGTATTATGACAAAACCAGCCCAAAATGGCTCCACAGTAATTTGTAAACTTTTTTTTTTAATTTTATGGATGAAAGCTTCCATCTGATAAAAAAAATAAACAGAAAAAAAATATGTCAATTTTTGGTGAGAAGTTCACATTTTCCACACAGGGAAAAAACCCAAAAACCAGTTACCAGCCCGCTCCACGGCAGCCGTCACCCACTGCCTCACCTTAGTAGTTTAAAACAAAACAAATGCCAAAGATGCTTTTGTGGGTAAGAGGTACCAAGTCAGTTCAGGACTTTCTGTGGGGCGTCCATCACCCCTGTCCCCTCCTGAGAAAAAAAATAAGCTGGGAGTTGGGAAGCCAGCAGTGTTTTCAGAAGGATGCAAGCAGCTTCCAGCAACCCCTTGCTCAGCGGAAGAAGTAGGCACTCTGAGGAAGGAAAGCATCCAGCAGTCCTCACCCTGGGCATCACAGACAGGCCCCATGGGCAGTGCCCACACATCACCCCGGCTGCAAAACCCAGCCAGGAGGCCACCAACCACCTCTGAAATAAATCCTCTCCCCTTAATTGTTTTCCAACCTCTCCATCTTCTCCAGTAAGTGTTAATTCAGTTCATGTAAGTAGCACATCACTCCCAGATTTGGATTTCCATTTTTTTTTGCTTGTTTGTTTTAAACGATTTTTTTCTCCTTTTCCCTCTAGAGCTACAAAAAAAAAAAAATAATTACAAAATAAAACACGACCCCAAAAACAGACTAGAACATTTCTAAGTGAAGGGCTCTTCCCCCTTCACCAGTCTTTGAAGGTTTCATTTCTTTTCAAGTTGGAGTACAAAAATAGAGCCTCTCTTTTTTCCTTTTTTTTTTTTTGTAAAACCAAACAACCCCCCACAAAATTACCAACAACTAGAGCAAGTATTTTTTTTTATCCTCCCCCTCCTTTTTTTTTTTTTTTTAATACCCATATGGGAAAGTCTCTACATATAGTCCACCAAACAGAGAAGAGTCCTCCAGGAGAGGTGTAGGCAGGGTGGGCAGAGGCAGGCAAGTCAAGGACCTGCCCTGGAGTTGGAGTTTCTAGTCCTTTTACTTCTCCGGTTGAAGGGGTAGTTGAGGAACTCAAAGCGTCTGTGGGGCTCGGTGGTCTGGTGGCCCTTGGGAAGCCTTTTCATGAAATGTACCTCCCGTTGGTGCTGCCGTGTCTTGGAGCCCTTGCGCGGGCGTCCCTTGCGGGTGAAGGCCATGTACCAGCCCTCGTACTTAGCGTTCTGCAGCGCCGTGTAGTTGTTCTCCAGGACAATCTCTGTGAAGACGCAGTCCTTGCCTTTGCCGTTGCTCTGAGAATGGGACAGAGTGGGGATTTAAGCAACGGGTGCTCAGTCAGAGGCTTCTTCTCACTACCCAAAGCTGGACCAGCTGGGGTGGCAGCAGGGTTGTGATGGCAATGCTTGTGGGCAGCCAGTGCCTCACTTTTCCCACCTATTCTCCTACAGGTCCAATCTGCCCAAAAATCTGCTTTTCATTAGAAAAGCTGGGGCGAGCAGGCATTGTGGCATGGGCAGATGCTGCTCATTGCAGCTTGCATCCCCAGTGTGATGCCAGCACTAGGCTGCAAGCCCCAACATGGCTTGTCCCAGCCTCCACTTCCACTGCACCCACAGGAGAGATTTTTCCCCCCTGCCATTCTGCCCCCATCCATGCCAGGGCTGGATTCCCCCACCAGCACGACCATAAGCGAACTCTCCATCTCAGTGGCAACTCACCCACCCACCCTATGCCCCCCCTTGGGTGTTTAATATAGGAGGGGCATCAAGAGCCCAAAGAGACGATGTGGGGTCCGTGGGGATGATGTTCACAGATACAGATGGCGGGGAGCACAGGGGCAGCTGGTGGCTGAGCTCCTCCCCATTATGGGGAGCAGCGGGATCCCATCAGCCAGCCCCGGGGAAGGAGCTGCCACAGAAAATCCTCCCAGACAATCGCTGTCCCAGCAGGATTTTGCACATCCAGCCCACTCCGCCCCTGGGGAGGGAGCCTCGAGGCTCAGAGGGAGCGTGACTAACTGGTGAGAGGTGGGGCCAGCCTTGGGGCCAGCCCCATGGAGCATCTTAACATTCCTAGCACTTGTACCATGTAATTGGGGAGAATAGCCCAGCAATCTGCCTATTTGTTCGGGGAGATACAAGGAATGTGCCCCACACGGCACCCACCCGCCTCCCTTGCTCCCCCTCTTCCCTCCTGCCACCCAGGCTGCAGGATGGCTCACCCCCCTGCTCTCCAAAGGGATGAGCTGGCTGAGCCCTCGAGATGCCCATCTCACCTCCCCATTCCCACAGATGGGCTCCATAAGAGCTCCTCTCCTGGCAAGCCCTGCTCACTGACCATGGCCTGCCCATGCCCTTGAGCCCCACACCCTACCTTGCCAATCAGCTTCCCCTTCTTGTTCATGCAGATGTAGAAACCTGTGGCCGCCCCCTTGATGCGCACACGGCTCCCAAAGGTGTCCGTCTCCACAATGAGCTTGGCTGGGGAGAGGAGCAGGAAGAAAGAAAGAGGGAGGTTAGAGGGGCTCCAGGTTAGGGCAGGCACAGGGATGGAGACCCCGACAACATGCCCTGACACTGGGCAATGCAGGCACATGCTCTCTGGTGACTGGGCCAGAGAGCCCTAAAATCAGGGCATGAGGTTAAGAGCCAGCCTCGGTCCCTCTACCCTGCCACTGTGTCCCTGCATGACCTTGGTCACTTCCCTTTGCCACCCTGAGCTGTGCTGAAGGGGGAGTAGCTCTGCCTTGCCCAGCTCCATGGGGCTCAGCGGTTCAGGTGCCACAGAGGCGTCGCAAAAGGGAGGCAGGGCAGTGAGCAGGGTACACACCGACTGGCCGGTGGAGAACAAACCAGCCACCCTGCAAACTGAGGCAGGTTTGGGTGAGCCTGCAGGCAAGAAGCAGGCAGGCACCCTCTAAAGTGCATGGCATGCTGACAGCTGTCCCTAGCCCAGGGGACACCACTCCGTGTCTCTTTGCCGGGCCAGGGCTGCAGGAGGAACAGTGACTTTGCAGCTGGCAGGGGAGGCGTGAAGGGTACGGCCATCCTTTTAATGCCTTTCACCTTTGCACGAGTTGAGAGGGCGTATTGATTTGGTCTCAGTTTTTTAATGGAGGCATCGATCGACTTCCGAAGGAGCTATGCAAATCGCTGGGTCGATGGGCCGCCTATAAATAGACCTGTCACCTTCCCTCCCTGCCTTCGCCCTGGGAACCCGAGCCCCGAAGCTCATCCATCCCCAGGGAAGGGGGAGGATGGGGACAGGACATCCTTCTCCCCAGCCCTCCAGCTGCTGTCCCCAGAACTAGCTCCCCTCCCCTGGGCAAGCCCCGATGGGGATAGTGGCTACCTGTTTGCACCTCAAAAGGGCTGTGCTGTGCCATGCACCGAAGATTTTTCCCATGCCACTGAAAAGCCACCTGGGACTGTCCAATCTCACCACCTGGGACTGTCCAATCTCACCCTCTCACCTCTTGCTCAGCATCAGCCCCTAGTGCCATAAGTGTAATTTGGCAAGGTAGAGTACAGCCTGCAAAGCTTCCAAGTCTGCAGTCTTATGGGAATAAGGCCACTGATGCCTTATTTCTCCTCTCCAATCTCTGCACAAGGGCTGCTTGGCTCCTCAGGACTACGGTCTGCCCAGGCTTGCACATGCCTACCCCACCAGTGAGCCCCAGTGAGGGCAGCGGTGTGGCTCAGGAGTGGGCAGCTTTGCAGGAAGATGGTTTGAATGGCAGGAGGCTGTAGGCATACGCACAAGCTAAACTGAACCTAAATCATGCTCTGGGCTAGGAGCAAACTGCTACCCCTCTGCCTCTGTGATGCCCTGACGCTGCATCCCCCCACATCGCGGGCAGTGCCGAGACCAATGGCATTGAGAGTGGAGACAGCGAGCAGGCAGCGCTGGCAGCAGCTTTGTTGAGCAATGGGAAGGGCATCCCAAAATTTGCTGGGGCCAACCGATTCCACACTGCCGGGCTCAATGCACACGCAGGCACCCCCTCCCCACACTCTCTCCTGTCAACGTCACCCTGCAGCGTGTCTTGTCCCCAAACCACCCCACACCTGCAGCCCCCCACCCCCAGTCAGGCACAAACTGGACTCAGAGCTGAGAAATGTGGGAAGAGCCCACTCCAGGCTGTGCCATACCAGCACCAAATCCCAGAGCCTGGCACGCACCCAGCATACCCAAAAAACAGCCATGGGAGCCGCAGCACTCTGCAAATGAAGGGTTGAGACAGTGACCCCCTATTTATCTATATTGGGGAAAGGGGGGGAATTGATCTCAGAGGCAGTAAAAGGTTTGAGGAGAATTGATTTTTTCTCTCCAAGAGATAGAAAGAGCGGGGAGGGAGGGAGGGACGGAGAAGAGAGGGAGGGAGGGAGGCCTCAGCCCCAGTGAGCACAAAACCCCACTTTAAGGATGCACATGGCTTCCCTTTCAGCCTTTTTCTTTTCTTTCTTTTTTTTTTTTCTCTCCAAAGGGCAGCCATGATTTACAGCTGCCGGCCGGGTTCACCGCCCTGCACGAGCCCGACCAGCGCATGGCTCCAGCCCCACCAGCCACCAGCAATGAAGGACAAGGACAACCTGTCCCCAGAGACCTGCACCCCTAGACTCATGCAGGCAATCCATGAACCCCACAAACCCCAGCCCCAACCAACCGAAAGACCAAGCCCAACGAAACCAGCGAGTCGGCAGGGAGCTGCACCAGCATCCCTGGCCGCTCACGGGGTTTAGCCCAGGCTGCAGCTGCTGGCGGTTTGCTTGGTGGCAGGCACGGACCGGGAGGGACGAGCCAGGCTGCACCGGCCACCCGCCTCCCTTAGAATTAAAAAAAGTCAATCAAATATTGACAATTAAGACAGATAACTGAAAACGCTGGACTCGATGTTAAGTCGGCTGTAAAAACGTCAGTGTGGGGAAAGGGGTCATCTGCAAAAATAAATCAACCCCTTTTACGCACCCACCCCCAAAAATGAGATGAAAAAAAGCAGAAGGAAGGGCTTGAGGAAGGAGACTCTTCTTTAAAAAAGGATTTCTAAACAACATTTTGGGGGAGTCTTTTCTTGGGGGGGGGGGGGGGGGGGCCTTGACGTTTTCAACTCTATTCTTTCACTTAAGTGACAGATTTATCCCAGTAAAATTATGTTTCATACTCAAACTTTGAAGGGAAAGTAGCTACGTAAATGCTGAAAAAATGCAGCGAGACACACTTGATCCCCCAACTGGACTGCGAAGAGGAGAAAGTATTCAGGAAATGTTAAAAAAGGTGAAAGTAAGAAGCGTTTTAATAGTTCTTCCAGACATGGGGGCCTCCCTAGAGATTCATATAGAACAATCCTGAACCTCTATTTTAACATTTACAGACTTGCAACTCTCTTAAAACTTTACATCTGAAAAACTGCTTGTTCTCTTTCTGGTTTAGATCAGTCTTCATTTTTCTCCTTAGCTCTTCAAATGCTTAACCTTTTTTTATTACATTTTAATAGAGTTTTTCAAGCCACCACCAGTCCCCTCCTTCTGGCCTTATTTAAACCTGGTCGTTACTTAAATATGCACTAACTGCCTTTTAAAATCCAGGCATTATAGGACTAAAACAAGACAGGATTTTTTGCTTGGGAAATTAGCTAATGCCCTTTCAAGCCAGGGCTGCTCTAGGGTGGGAATAATTCATTTGGAAGATTAATGCTGGCTGTGTGGAATACCATAGAGATGGAATCTGCGCTGCGCTTGCACTGCTTATGTCCAGTGTGAAATTTTCAGCCAAAGCAAAAGGAAGAAAAAAAAAAAAACAAAAACAAAAAAACCACCACCAGCCAACACAGAAGGGGAAGGAAGGAAGAAAAGTGTTTCTACTAATCTCCCCAAGCAAGAAAGGGAAACTGCAGCTAATACCAAAGAAAAACAGTTGTGATTCCTATGTACAACACAGGCGAATACAGGCACTCCCCTGATGCGGGTGCAGGATCGGGCTCCCGCAGCCGGCCCTGCGGCGGTGCTGGGGCTCACTGGCCCTGCTGACCCCTGCACAGTGTTTAACCGTCCCAACGTGTCATTAGTGCACACGATCAAAGTATTTGGGCTTTGAGTCTCTCCAGCGGAGGGATCAGTCCCCCTGCCCTGGGGGGTGGAGGTTTTGGGGAGGGGGTGCCAGGGTGATGGCAGAGGGGCTGTGGTGTAGTGCTGGCTCTTGCGCTTGTGGGGTCCCCTGTGCTTTGTCTCTGGAGATGCCGCAGCATCTTCCCCTGTGGCCAACTGCCTCACTGACCCTCCGCCCGGGATTTGTTTTGAGAAGGGAATGCTGGGGGGTACATCAGGAAAATGCCACTTCAGACAGTTCTAGTCCAAAGGAAGGTTTCTAAAGCAGTCGTTACCCTTTCCCCTCCCCTTTCTTTTCTTTTTCAACTTTCTATTTCTTTTCCAAAACGAAGTCTCAGAGACACCCAGCCCTGCAAAGAGCTGGGCTGAAATGACTGACACTGCTCAGCGTACCGCAGCCCCGAGCCCTCCAAGTCAGGTGCAAACCAAGAACGAAAAAGAAAGGAGCATCCTGCAAGCGCCGATCCCCTCCTCGGCACGGGGAACCTGCCTTCATCTTGAATCCCGCAGCCACTGATTGCTGACCCCTATGTTATCCCTTTACAAGCCCCCACAAGCCGAACGATTTTAATGATTTCTGGCTAACAAACAGGACGGAAATCATCAATCGCTGCGCTGGGCTGCGAACACCTCCCTGGCTCCCCCCCTCTGCCCGCCCCCACCACACGTCCTTACCGTGCACATCCCCATCCTCTGCCATCGCATTGATTTTCTTGTTGTCCAAGATCTGCACATGTTTCCCACTGGTCCGGCTGTACAGCTGGTAGGTACGGACGAGCCGCCGGCTGAGCTGATCCGTCACCAGGCTCTGCTCCCTCACATGCTGTGTAAAATTAGGTGGGGACTGAACAGTTACCTTTAGGAAATTAAAAAATATACAACACACCATTATAATCTCTACTCCTCAGAGGGGCGAATGGGCTGATCCGAGATCGCCGGCCTGCAGCCGGGCTTTACAGGGAGGCACAGAGCCAGGACTGTGGTGGTACCTCCTGCGCCAGCAAAGCCTCCCCAGGAAAAGGAACATTAAGCTCTGGGATGCAGCAAGCAGAGCCCTTTACAGAGCAGTGCCCACTCCAGACGTGCTCTAAGCAGGGAGGTGCAGGTGACTTGAGAGCACGATAGGGCTTGGTGACCCCAGAGGCCTCCCTCAGATTTGGCAGGTCCCAGCTGGCACTGGAGAGCCTGAGGTGGGTATCGAGTCTGGGCGCTGGATGGGGCCCAGGGGAGTCATAAAGCATGGCACTGGGTTGCCCTCCCGAGCAGCTGACACATTCGTCCCACACCTCTCTCGCCTCTGCAGGAGCATACTACTGTCCCGGCTGCCCTGGGCACATACCCCAGCCGCTGCCCCATCAGCTTCAAAAGCTGCCTTCCCTCTGGATCCCAGGCTCTTTATTTGCTCCCAAACACCCCACTTATTGAGTTCTTTAAATACAAAGTCCCCAGAGAAAGTAGAGGTATGAGGTCTATGACGTGTAAGAAAACCATACCCCAGCCTGGGTATTTAGCAGCATAAAATCCTGAGGATACTAACGCGCTACCTGTGCAAATGCATCCCTCATCTGCAGCCAGCTGTTTGATGCCAGCCACGGTGTTGTTCCAGCCCCAGCAGACCAAACCCGTTAGCCCCGGAGCCGCAGCTGAGTGCAACCCCTCCAGACCTGGTGCTGCTGCTCCTGGGCTTTAAGTGATTTTCAGGAGCAGCCAAACCTGCCCCACCCCAGCCCCAGCTCACGAGCTTGCACAGAAGTCTTTTTTCCCCCCTTGTCTCAAATCCCTCTTTTAAGTCTGGAAAGTTTCGCTGCTCCCTGACATTTATAAAGATGTATTCTGAGCAAATGTTAGGAGATAGCTCCTTTCAACATCAGAAGGCTGGGACTACCCCCTGCCACCCCCATGTCAAATGGGAAGATTTCCTCCTGTCTTCAACAACAACAAAAAAACCCAATAAAATCAAAAGCCGCTGCTCTCCCAAAGCTGCCTTTATAGAGATATCTCCCCTTGACAATGTCACCTCTCTCCCTCTGCTTCTGCCTGTGCATGTGTGTTTCCTATAGACGGGTTTTGGATAATGCAGCAGGATTCTCTCCCCAGCTCTGATGAGGGTACCATGTGGAGGAGAGGTCATTAGCCATGCTGCTGTTTGGTCTCCATCTCATACTCCCAAATATTACAGCTATGTTTTTATACAGCTGCACACTCCCAGTGTTTCATTCCCCTTGCTTTCCGGCTGGAAACTCGATTTTATTTTTTTTTCCCAAGCTTCCAGGAAAATAATAATAATAAAAAAGTAGCTTAAAGGGCATTTCAAACAAAACTTCTGCACCTGTGATCTCAGGGGGAAGAGGGGCTTCACCCCGGTTTGAAGGCGCACCGCTTCCAGCGACCCGTGCCTGCTGGTATGCGGGTGTTGCACAAGCTCTGCCCGCGCTGTTTAATCTGTTCATGACACTTCTGTCTCTGGCGATAGAAAGCAGCGATGCTGAAGTCTGACAAATCTAAGCTGAATCAAAACCTGCACTTTTTAAGTAGGGTTTTGGTGGGGTTTCTTTTCCTCTCTTTAATGCCGCTTTACTTTTTGGATGAAGAAGTGTAGGGGGGGAAAAAAAAAACAAAACACAAACAAAAAAAAACGGACAAGAGGAACGGGGGTAGCCACAGCACCGTTTAGAGGTGGGGGGGACGGGACCTAAAGCTACTTAAAAATAACCCGGGCAATTCCTTAAAAGCGCAGGTACTCCCTGCCTCCCAGCCCGAATCCTCCGCACCTTTATTTTGCAGCCCGGGGGGGCTCCCCCCTCGGCCTCGGCTTTTTACAGCCGGGCGACTTCTGTCTTTTAGGTTTTAAACTGTTCCTCCCTCCCAACCCCGGGGTGCTTGGCGGCGGCTGCGGGGCACCCCCCCATCCCTGAGGGGCGAACAAAGCCGGCGGGCACTTACCTGGGCTTGCAGGCAGAGGACGAACAAGTGCATTAACCTGGGAGGGGGGAAGAGAGAAAAGCAGGAGAGAGGTGTGAACCGGGGGGCTGCGGGCCCGGGGCAGGAGGGCCGGGGCTGCCGGTACTCACACGTAGCTGAAGAGCGAGGAGCAGGGGTCCATCGCGGCGCCGGTGCGGGGCCGGGAGTCCGGGGCCCGGCGGCGGCGGGGAGCGCCCGGGGGGGCGCGGCGCGGCGCTGCCTCGGCTCCTCACCTCCTCTCGCCCTGCCGGCGCGTCCTCGCCCCGAGGAAAGGAGGGCACAAGCGGCTACAGAGGAGAAAGGCCCCCGCCGGCCCGCCCGCTCGCCCGCCCGCCCAGCCCCCGGGGCGCACGGCCGGCGGCCCCCCGCCGTGGGGCGCCCCCCGCCCCGCTCCGCGGCCCCGCTGCCACCCCGGGAGGCGGCGAGGCCGGCCCGCAGCCCCGACGGCGGGGGCGGGCACGGCCGGGGGAGGGAGGCCGCCCCCGCTCCCCTCCCCAGCCCGGCGGTACCTGCCGAGGCAGGGGGGCGGTGGGCCAGGTGTCGCTGGGCTCGGGGCTGGCACCAAGGGCCGGGCTCGGAGGCAGCCGCTGGCGGGACGCCCTCCCCGCCCCGTGCCTCAGTTTCCCCATCTGTAAAGCGCGGTTTAAGGGAGGGAGGGAGGGAGGGGGCGCGGGAGCCGCCGTTCCCCCGCTAGGGGCTCACCGTTCCGCGGGCGTGTTGTGGATTGGGAGTGGGGCGGGCGAACCCTCCCGGGACGTGCCAGACGTTAAAGGGATTACCGGGAGGGATAGAGGAAGGGGGTGGGGGGGGTGGCCGGAGTTTCGGGAGGGAGCGAGGCTGAGCAAATACAGCATCCGGGGTGGGGAGCGGACAGCGGGACCCCCCGAGCATCCCCGCCGGGCGGGCGCTTACCTGGTGGGACGGGCGGGCGCCCTCAGGGCCGGCGGTGCGGGGCCATGGGGCCGGGCGGCGGCGGCGGGACGGGGCTCAGCCCCGCAGCCCGGGCAGGGCCGCCGAGGGCTGCATTGTTCCGGCGAGCCCCGGCGCTCCCGGCCCCGCCACCTGTTGCGCACCGGGGCGGGGGCTGCGGCGGGGCTGCGGCGGGCGGCCCCCGGGGCCGGTACCTGGCCGGGGCCGGGGCCGGCGCCGCCTTGCTCGGCGCTGAGTGACAGCTGCTAATTTGCCGGCCGTGCCCCGCTGCCGGTCCCCGCGCTCCCCGCGCCCTCCTTTATCTTATCAGAGCCCATAATTACAATTGCTATTTTGTTTCCTCGAATCAGCAATCAGCGCTATCTGCCGCCGCTGGAGAGGCAGCTCCTGTCAGCCGGGCTCTGAGTGACAGGGCGGCGGGGCTGCACCGCCGCACACGCTGCCGCCGCCGCGGGGATGCCGTGCCGCGGGTGGGCAGGGGGCCCGGGAGCTGCCCCGTCCCCGCGGCCCCACGGGGTGACGGGGAAAAACAGCCTCTGCATCGCTATCGTCAGACCTAGCACAGCGCAGGGCGGGCAGCTGCCTTGCTTTGGCCAAATTTCCCACAAAATAAGCGCCTTGTGCACTTTCCCTTTTTCTCGGTGCAAAAGGCAGGAAGGATGTTTCTGAGGGGGTTTCCTACATGTAGAAAGCAGTCTTGGGCCAAGCCTGTGTTTCACTGGAAGATGTTAGGAGTACCACAGGAATGAGCAGGATGGGTACTGATGGTGCTCGGCTGAAGCAGGAGAGGGTTTCCACGGGTAGCACACACGCATGCACCCAGCTCTTCAGCCCACCACACGGGATAAAAACCCTCTGTGTCGAACTGTACAAACAGCTGATGTACCATGGCACGGGTGAGGTGGCTCCCCATATCCACCTCTCTGGGCTGCCTAAGGAAAACCAGGCAAAAACAGAGCAGGCAGCACTAGATATTCCTAATGCTCTAAATGAAGATAATCCTTGTGGGTTTATATGTGAAAAATTAAAGGGATTTAGGCACTGCCTCTCTCCCAGATGCTGCTCTTGCTCACCAGCAGCCACCCCTGCTTTACCTCCAGCAGATGCAAGGTCGGGCCACACGTTACCCTGCACACCGCACACTGTGTTCAACAGTGTCCAGAACAGCCCAAGCTGCCGTGAACCAGGAGATTTATGGTGTCCCGTACGGGGTCAGAGGCAGCCGCGAGCTGACAGCCCCGTGTGCCCCCTGCCCTCAGCAAACAGGCTCAAGTGCCAGTCATGGCTGTAAAATCAAGCCAGTGCGGGATCACCCAGGGGTGGCCACACTTTGCCTGACAGCAGATGACAGACGATGCTCCTGCCAGCCATCCTCAGGCCCACGCCTTCCCAGACCCCATCCTATCCCACCTTCGGGCAGGGGAGAGACACGAGCGGGTTGGTGATGGCAGCCAGGGACAGGCAGCATCACGGCTGCCCATCCCACCTCTGTTGTTGCCTCAGCTCATGGCCAAAATCTGCTCCTTGCAGGGAAGTCGGGTGCCTGCACAGAGGCATTTGCCTCCTTCCCTCGGTGCTTCCCAGCCAACCGCAGGGCCACCCATATTTGCATCAAGGATGACACCCACACACACCTGTTTTTTAAGTAAAAAACAAGCCTTTTTTGGGAAGCCTCTGTCCTGTGCAAGGCAGCACAAGGGAAATCAGCCTGCCTATCAGCTCCTTCACAGGCCATCTGAGCTAAGCTCCCTGGTCCATGGGATGAAGGTCCCCTCCATCCCCAGGCACTGAGGCTAAATGACTTGTCTGGCTCTCCTGTGGAGCACAGAAACCCCAGCCTGGCACTTCTGTGCCAGGCCTCAGGCCAAGCTGCTATGGAGCTGGTGGAAGAAATCCCGTCTCAGCTGAAAGGCTTGGGGACCTGCTGTGTCCCCAGCACCCCAGGCAGCCATCAGGCTGTAATCCCTGTAGGAGACTACCAGCATGGTCCCATCAGGTCCCGTCCCAGTGCCCCACTGCTCCATTGCTCTGATCTGCAGAACTGGGACCATGTTTAGGCTGGGCAGGCACAGGAGTGTGTTTCTCTCAAAGAGCAGCTCATGTGTTTTGTGTTTCTCAGGGATGTTAAATGCTGCAGATGAAGCATCAAACACTGGAGATATGAGCTGCAGCTCCATCACCTCTGTTCCCATAAAGCTAAGGGTGCTCAGGCACAGCCGCAGGTCTGCCACACCAAGAAGCAGGATCTGAGAGAGGAACCAGGATATGGAGATGGCTGTCCCAGCCCAGCTGGGGTCCAGGCTTGCTCCCAGACCTTCCCCACCTCCACCTCCCTTTTGCACCACACACAGGCTCCCCTGGCAGCCAGGAACCATGGGGGCAGCTTGTGGAGCAGTCAGTGAGTAGACCTGGAGAGGATTTGAGGAGATGGAGGGGGCAGCAGGCTGTGAGACCCCTGGGAGGGTGCTGCATGTGCTGCCATACAGCAGAGACTGGGGAGAGCACAGGGGATGCTGGGGGGTGGTCCTTTTGTGACCCTCAGCATTGCTCCCCTCACGCAGGGTCATAGCAGCACCATCCCTGCTCTCTCCCAGGATGTCCCTTTTGCACATCTGCAGGACACAGCCCAGGTCCCAGCCTGCTTCTTCTAGGGCATCATCCCCGTCTGGCCCAGTCCAGGTCAGAAGTGATCCACAGACAGCCCTCTCCTCCTGCAGGGTGAGGGACAGCAGAGCAAGCCCCTGCTCCCCACAAGACGTCAAAGCCAGCAAGGTGTAGCTTTTACCAGCTTCCCCCTGAGCATTGACCTAAAACCTCCTCACTAGCATCACTAGGGGACAAGTAGAGAGACGGACTCCCGGCAAACTGGAAGTTCACATCACAAGAGGAGGCTGGGAGAATTTGGGGTGAGGGGTAGCCAGCAAAACACCCACAGGTTTGGCTTGTAAGTCTCTTTACCAGGGGAAAGTATCAGGTGGAGAAGTGGAGAAGCAACCAGGACATTGCTGTCACTTGCAGAGAAGGGCCAACAGGCACGGTTCCCTGCTCCTGCTATGCCAGGGTCATAGACAGGACCACAGGGCTAACCGTGACTGATGGAGGAGAGCAGCTCTTGCAACAGCACACTGCAACACTGAGCTGGCCGGAGGGTGAGGAGACCTCCTCTCTGCAGGCACAGAGGGCTCAGAGAGTCTGCAGAGCAGTTGCCTTTGAAGGGGGACAGACAGTGTAGGCAGTGGGGTGGCTGGCATGGGGCTGAGGGTTAGCCAAAGGTTAGGACACACAAAGACGAGGACACCGGAGCACAGGCAGCACTTCCCTGCATCCGAGCATCTCCTTCCCCTCCAACATCATATAATGGAGAGCCAAAAACATGAAAACCAGGATCCTGTAACACTTTACAGCTGTGCCTGGTGGATGCTTGCCATAAACCAGCTTTTGCCACCCCAGAATAAACATGTAGAGGCTTCCCAGCAGAACCAGAGAGATGCTAGCCCATGCCACTCTCACCCTTCCCAGCCCCACAGCCCAGCACCCCCAGTCCTGCCCACTGATCTTTCTCAAAGGGACCACAGCATTAATGGTGCGTTTCGGAGGCAACAGCAGCTCCTCCATGGCTGAGCAGCACGGAGCAGCCTGGGGCAATCCCACCACTTGCCATTAACCTGCCCCTCTCCCCCCTGAAGGGAAGGAACTTGGCCGAACCCCACCGGGATGTGTTACATGGGAATGACCTTGTCTTCTCTACCCACAGCATCAAGGCAGCCCCGGGGCAAATGAGGAGTGGGGAGGGGAGACACAACCCACTCACAATTAATTCTACTCTGTTCAATTACTAGCAGCAGGGTTGAGGTGTGTTCTGTGGGCAGTGGGAACGCCAGGGAAGGAGACTAGCCCTGCGTTCTGGTCACAGCCCCCTGGAGCTGAGCCCACCCCTGTGCAGGACCAACCTGGGTGATGTGGCCCCGTTAGGTCCCTCTTCAGCAGCCTACTCTCACAACTTCGTTTCAGGGAACTGGGCTTATGCCTCTGCCCTTTGGAGGCGGTTTCACCACCTCCTGTCCAGCAGTTTTCTGGAAACATAGCCTTTGCTTCCATAATTCCAGGCTGTGTTGCTGGAAGTGCTGGTGTCAATGCTGGCTCCATCATCCTCCAGTGGCCAGGTGCTGAATTCCAGGCAGCAATGCTGCTGCAGATCAGAGGAGTCAAAGCTGGGCTCTGCTTTCCATCCAGGCTGGGTGATGTGGAGAAGAGCTCACCGCCCACATCAGTGAGCTGCCCAGGGCAGCCGTGGGAGGTTCAGCATGTGGCAGCTTTGCTCCTGGTCCCCAGGCAGAACCAGAGTTCATCCAGGGCAGTCCATGGATGCACAGAGGGATTTTCTGTTGGTGTTAAGCATCTGTCTCATGGCTACATTTGGCTTTGCTGAGACCAGCACTGCTTTTGGCTCTGGCATCCACATCCGGCACGTGGCAGGGGTTCAGAGGTGAGTCAGGCACATGCGTAGAGATTGGCAGTGCTGAGCGCGGCCAGAAGTCTTGTGGAGGGCAGTGATGGGGAAACACACCCCCAGACCACATCCACCTGCGAGGAGAGATAACTGGGATGGCTCTGAAGCCACACAGCTTGAGAAGGGTCCACACAGACTCTCACAGCTGGGCTGGAGCTAGGCAAGCCACAAACAAAGACCAAAGGCTGCCAGTGAGGGCAGTTCACATGGGAGCAGCTCAGGGAAAAAGTGGCATCCCCAGCCCAGAACAATATAAACCCAAGGTTGGGCATTCTTGTGCGAATCTGCTCTGCCTCTAACAGTGGTCAGTAAATGAGCAGCCTGAGCAGAAATGGCCATAACACATGTGCATGGGGAAGGGGTGACACACACGGACACGTAGATGAGGTTGTGCGTGCTCATGGCATTTAAGCAGCTCCACTTCATTCCTGACCCCACTGCACAGACCAAACAGCACCTCCAAGAGCCTGGTCCCAAGGCATTCCTGTTGGCTGGCACAACTTCCCCAGCATCATAGCCCTAGCCCAAGCAACAGCACCCTCCTCGGGGTCTCCAGCCACACACCATCAGGTAGGGCTGGGAAAAGGGTCAAAGCCAGGCTGGGTGGGAGGGGGCTCCACTGGCCACCCAGGAGGGTGGAAGCCATCACTCACTTCTGGGGGTCACTGTCCTTTCAGTGGGATGGACTCAGAGGCTCCTTCAGGGCCATGAGGAGCTGATATAGAGAGAAGCAAAATGCTGGCACTTTGCTGCCCAGCTTCAGCCTTGGCTCCCAGCAAGCCGGGCTGGGCAATTTGGCTTTGATTTGGGTTCTCTTAGGAAGAGGATGCCTGGGCCCAGCCCACAGGGGGGCTTAAGCCTAAAACTAACAGCAGTGGCTGGGGGGGGGCTGTCCGTCGACTGTAACTCTACCTTCGTTTGTTTGCTTACAGCATCCACCCAAAATGCCCGTGTGTGTCTCTGGGCCCCTGTGTCAGTGGCAGCTGAACTGCTGACCCCAGGAGTTTGCAAAACACCAGGGTTATGGCCCCTTTGACATCCCAGCCCAGCAGAGCCACAGCTCATCCTGACCCTGGCCGCGGGGAGCCAGCTCCTGAGGCACCCCACACGGCCCTGTGAGAGCCAAGGGGACTGGGGGAGGCGGCAGGGCCAGTGAGAGCAAACACCAAAGGAGCTGCAAGGTGGGCATGCATGGCACCTGCTGCTCCCCCGGGTTGGCCACAGCCTCTCAGCCTGCTGACCAGCCCCATATGTGCCCCAAACCCCACTGCTAGCCCTTACCCAAGCCCAGCCCTCCAGCTCCCATCAGCCCTACAGCCCCCACCTCACACCAATTCTGTGGCTGGCGCAGGAACTCTGCCCCTCTCCAGCTCCCATGTTCAGGGCCATGTCTGGTCTCTGTGCCACTCTGCACACCTCTGAGTTTTGGGAAGGCAGGGAACGTGGTCCCAGGCAAAAGTGCAGCCAGAGCCTGGAGACAGCCTGTAACTGGCTTCTCCCAGGCACGTTCTGTGGTAGGGAATTGCCACAGCATCCTGGAGCTTGGCCATGGCCTGCACAAGATGCCCAAGCTCCCATCATGGTGCAGATGCCATCTCCAGAGTGCGCGGGGACAAGTCAGGGCTACAGGAAGCCAGCCTAGGAACAGGAACAAGCACCCAGGGAGTTCAGATAGGATTTGAGAGGTCTCCAGTTACTCCCACATTTTCTACCGGAGCCAAAATCCCATGTCCCAATGGCCCAGCCCTGCCACTAGACCATACTGCCTTTCCCTGTGAGCTGAGCACCAGGAGGTCTGGCAGGGCGGACTGCCACAGACAAGACCTCTGTCCCCTGTGCTCACTTCGTCCTCTGCTCTGCCCATCAGCAACAGCTCTTCCTATCCAGCCCCCAAAACCACATGCAGTGCAGCGTGGTCTGGTGTCTCAGACCCCTCAGGTCTCCACCCCCCTGGGAGCCCATCAGGGGAGCTAGGGCTGGAGACATGGAGAGGGTATGGGTGTCCCACAGCCCCTGTGCAGAGCCATCACCAGCAAGGACACCACAGAGGCCAAATCCTGCCCGTGTAGGCTGGGGCTCTGTCACCGGTAGGGCTGGAAACAGGGGACTGCAAAGTCCCTGCACTCCCCGCAGCAAGGTGCCTCCTTGGGAGGATCCCTCCGGCAGATCCTACATCCCCTTGGGGCACAGCCCAGCTGCTCTGGGCAGACCCCGGCCCCCTGGCTGCCACCAGCACTGGCAGTGAAGCACAGCCAGCGATGAGGATCCTGCCTGTGTCAGGGACAGCCCAGCCCACAGTGATTAGATTTGCGTTTTGGAGGAGTCGAAGGCCAGGACACCTGCGACCTCCAGGTATCTCGACCATGGCTGTCAAATGCAGAGCTGCTAATGCCACCCCGACATGAGTCCAGCTGCCCTGGGGATGCGGGAGGGACAGTGCGGGATGGCTGCAATGGAGCCTCGCCCAGGCTGTATTGCATGGGGCTCTCTACTACAGCCCAACCATGTTCACTTTTAGCACCTGCTTTATGGGCTTGCAAGCTTAAACCCAACTCATGGCACAACCCCTGCTCCAGCATCACTCCATGCTCCCCCAGTGCCTTCTGCTACACCCCACTACAGACCACAAACCCACAGCTGTCACAGCAGCACCTTCATGGAAACAACCCCCTCATGTATTCTGGGCAGTGCTGCGGAGCTGGGGACAAGGCATCGCGACTGCAAGCAGACATGTGGAGCATCTGGTGCAGCCTGCAAACACTCAGAGCAGAGCCTGGCCATAACTATCCTCCTGTGCCAGGATGTGCACCCAGGAGCAGCTGTGGTAAATCAGCTGCCAGCACCCGCTGTGGAGCTGAGAGCTGGAGGAGCCTCTTCTCCTCCCGCAGAGCAGTCAGTGGGGTCAACACCCACGTGTCCAGGCTCCCAGCCAGCTCAAGGCACTCTGGGGAGGACCCAGCACATGACTGAGCACCAGTGTGCAGGAGCTGACCCCAGACCTGAGTTTTGGCTTCTCCAGCAGACAGGGCTGTTCCCACAGAATGCACCAGCGGCATTTTTGTCTGCAAGGTGTGTTGATAGGAAGAGGATGGGAATTGTCAGCAGCCTGGCCCTTCCAGGTCCTGCTTCTTCCTCTCTTGGTTGCAAAGTTCCCCTGGTTCAGCTATGGCAGGGTCAGCCCTGCACATTAGGATGCCAGCATCTCCCTGAAGCAATGGCACATGTACCTGTGCCCACTGCCCGGCAGGACAGAACAGGGATAGCACAGCTGATGCTGTAGAGAATGGGACACTCATCATACCCACCGCCAGGGTGGTTCCAGCTGAGGGAGGCTCTGCTGGCCCTTTTCCTGGGTCCTGCTGCCACCGAGGTGCCATGCACCCCACGGCTCTCTGCCCCACCTTGCAGAGCCGCTGCACCCTGGGATAACAGGGAATGCTGCGTCTCCAGGGCTGTCCAACTGGCTTCCTCCGTACCCCAGGCAGCCAAGCCTCAGAGGAAAGAGGTATTATCCCAGTTTAGTGTGTGAACCAGCAACACAGAACTCATGGAGCAGGGGACCAGCCCCACCTACAGCATGGTTACAGCTGCGCCTCTCAGACACCCTGAGGCCGAGTTCTCAGCCATGGAGAGTTGAAACCCAGCAAGAAAATCAATGGGGCAGGACCATCTGAGGCATCACACGGAAAACTGTTGCATGGCCATGCTCGGGAAAGCAGTTTCCCATCCCTCTCCTCCATCCCTGAAGAAGCAACTCAAACCTGACCTCTAAACGCAGAACATCCCCTGGAAGCTGCGGCCCGGTGCTGCCACCCGGCTGGAGGCAGTCAGCCTAGCCCCAGCCCAGTGGGGCTGCACCTGAGCCAGATCCTGCAGTGAGCAGCCTGAGCCACTCGCCCAGCACAGCAGGCCAGCTCAGGAGGGCCATGGGGAGTGCAGCAGTGTGGGTGCATGGCCATGGTGCTCATGCATGGTGACCTCCACATTGAGCCACGCTATGGCCACGTTTCTCTACTGCATGGCTCAGCCAGGGTAAGGGTTCCCTGGTGCTGCCAGAGCAGGGACGGATCCATCCCCAGCATTGTCAGCATGCAGAGCCGCAAAATGCAGCAGACAGGAGGGATGCTTAGAGCCAACCACCTCCCGGAGCAACACCAGAGCCATCACCTGGGTAGGGGCATCATTTGGCTCCCAGCACCTCCACCACCCCACGGAAGAGCAATGGGCTCCACACCCTTACATGCATTTCCAGCATGGGGAGCCCACGTATGTACATAGGCACACAAATTTGTTTTTCCTCCCACCCTATGCAAAACAAGGCAGCCCTCACACTGGGAGCCCCATGCTTCGCTCCCCACGCACAGAGAGCCTTCTGCCCCCCGCCACCCCTGTGTACCCCCCAGCCCAGCCATGCTAGAACTCACCTGCTCTTAAGACAGCCCTGTTTGTTTGCACAAGGTATTTGCAGCCAGGGGCACCTGCTTTGATACCATCAGCTCCGTGAAGGAAGCTGCTCACCTAGCGTGACCCCTGTAATCCCATCCTTCCCCATTAAGCGCTGTGTGTGAGCGCATCCCCCCTCCCAGCCTCCTGCCATCTCAGCATTTATACTTCTCTCCCCAAGGTGAGTACATCAAGGCTGTGACATTGCTGGGGAGGGGGAAGCAAACCTCCTAAAGTCACTTAGAAAGGGGTCTGGGAGTGCCAACACGCCCCAGGCCCTCCACTGCCCCCTCTGGGACTGGGGTGTTCCCTCTCCCCTGGCATTACCCTGCAGCAGTACTGGGGACCAGGCAGTACTCGTGACAAGGCTTTAGGATGGGCTGGTCCTGCAGTGGTGTAGACAAGCTTGGTCTCCTCAAGCCTCCTGCCACCAGCACCATGTCCCCCATGGTGCCACCTTTGATCCCCCTGAAGGACTGTCCCTCCTGCCACAGCCCCTTGTCCCAGCTACCTAGACACTCCTAAGGAAACCAGCACCTTGAAACCATCTCCTTCTACCCTTTCAGAGGCCGAACACTCCTCATCAGTCAGCATTGCCTCTCCCATCCCGTGTGAAGCAGCTGTACCACCCTGCCAGGGCTGAGCTGTGCCTGCTCCCTCCCCTCATCACTGCCCTCCAAGCTCTGAGCCGGCCGCCTCCCCCAGCCCACCCTTCCAGGAACACCTTGTTAAAAATGATCTACTGGCTCTTATCTCTCCTGAGCCAAGCTGCTCCTCCACAGAGAGCAAGCAGGACCAAGGCCCAGCAGATAAATTAGCCCTGACCACTTCCAAGCACATACAGCCAAGGAGATGTACGAGGTCCTGCATATGCCAGCCCTGGCAGGGGCTGGGCACCATCCCAGCACCGGCACAGCCACAACTCCATTCACCACCCCAAACACCTCTCCTGCACCATCAGCACAGGGCACCGGCGCGCTGTGCCCTGCCAGTGCCTCTCAAACATGCATCCAGCCCTCGGGGAGGATGCTCCTGGATCTCTTCTCTCAGCAAGGCTGCCGAACCGCCCCTCTTCCCACAAACCTCCGCAGGATAATGACATTTGCATGGGGAACCTCACAGTGCTTGTGGGCACGGGCACAAACCACCAGCCCTGGGTGGCAGGAGGAACCATACTTCCCCAGAGGCACGGCCTCTCCCAGCCGGCACCTATCCTCCCCGCAGGGCCAGACCCAAGCGTGCCGTCCCGCGCAGGGACCCGAAGCAGAGCAGGGTGATGGATACCCTTTGCATCCCAGGGGCTGCCCAGGCCCAGGGAGCGTGGCCATGCCTTGGTGCAAGCCCCCGGCGGGCCTGGCAGGGGCAAGGAGAGAGGCCAGGAGGGGGCTGGACCCCGGCCCCGCGGCCGCCGAGCCGCCGCGCTGCCCGCCTGCCATCTAGCGGCCCCCGCGCCGGGCCCCGCCGCCTCCCGGCCCCCGCCGCCTCCCGGGCCCCGCCGCCTCCCGGCCCCCGCCGCCTCCCGGGCCCCGCCGCCTCCCGGGCCCCGCCGCCTCCCGGGCCCCGCCGCCGGCCACCAGCAGGTACCGGGGTAACGCCGCTCCCAGCGCCCCGGCCCCTCCCTCCGCGCTGCTGCGGGGTGCCACGCACCAGCCAAGGGGGTGCATCGCCCCCCAGGCCGGCTCTGCTCTGTCCTCCGGCGCCCCGCAGGCAGGGGCACCGCCCCACGCCATGGGGTTCAGACGCCAAAGGTCCTTTTCGCCTTTGCTGCAAGGGGCACCAAAGCCTCCCTCGGTGGCGGTCAAATGGTCTCGGCTCCAGAAAGAAACAGCAGGGATGTGGGATGCAGAGGGGAGCTGCACAGGCCCCAGAGGGGAGAAATAGCCCTGCTAACAACGTAGGATGGAGCCTGAGCTGAGGATCTGCCCTGGAGGATTTCGTACTGGAGTCCATGCAACCAAAAAGCTCACCGTCCCAGGGCACCACCGGGGCCGGCAGGACAGTACATGGCGCTTCTCAGGGACAACAGCCAGTGTCACAAATGAGGAGGGCTGGGACTGGCAGTGGCCCATGGGCCAGGGATGCTTGATCAGATGCTTGATAAGATGCAGGGAAACCATCAGAGAAACAGTACAGGACTAGCTCCCGGGGTGAGAAGTGCCACCTGACTGAAGTGCAGAACAGATCAAACCCTCTCCAGACACAGCGGGACACGACTCCCCAGCAAAGGTCAGAGCTCAAGCCTGCCCCACACCCTGCAAGCACTGGTGTTTCACCCCTCCACAGGGCGCTGCTGGGCTGAGAGCAAGGTGCAAGGGAGGACCTTGCTGTGACAGTGCCCAGCACTAGGGCCGATGTGGCCCAAACCAGGGGGGCATTGCTAACAGCTGGGTTACCTTTCAGAGCACACGTGGAGCTGCGTCTCTGCACTGTACAGCCACCTGCAACTCTGCCCCTTCCCTCGGTGGCCTGGATGCAGCGCTGAGCTACCTCACGAGGCACAAGTGTGCAGAGCCCCCAAGGGAGGGAGAGGAGCCCTCGGGCCCCTCCTGGGAGCGCTGTAGCATTGCCAGGGTCAGGGGTCCAGACACAGAGGAGCATCTCCCACTGCAGTGCGCATGGGAGGAACCTGCCAGACAGCAGTGACCCCTCTCCAGACCTGACGCCTGAGAGACCTTTATTCAGAGTGTAAAACAGTTCTTTACAAAGCAGGTTGACCCAGAACCTTCCCCCAGATCACAAACAGGCTGTGAGCTCCCACCCCACCACAACTGCCGTTGAGGGTGCAGCCTGGGCCCATTTGACACTTCCAAGTGTATAAAACCCATCAAATTACAAGTAAAGAAAATGAAACAGACCAGAATCAGTGAAACTGCCTGTCCCACCACTAGCTTTATGCACCTGTGCTGGGGAAGGGGCCAGGACTGGGTATTTCAGAGCTAGGGAGACAGGGTGCATAGAGCAGAGGTCCAGGACAGCAAAAAGGCACAGGGCAAGGATCACCTCCTCCATTCCCAACTCCCAGCACAGGTATGGAGGAGAGGGGGTATACCAGCAGCATCCATCCAGTTTTGGGATCAACTTCCCAGGGCTGAGGGAAAGGAGACACCCCAGTGCTGGGAGCAGCCCCTGCTCCCCAAGAAGTTACAAGAGAAAAAAAAAAAAAGAAAATAAAACCAAAGCAGAGAATGTTGAGGTCCTGGCAAGAGGTGTCTGAGGTAAAAGCTGTCCCGGGAGAGAAGTCCCAGCGAGTACCTGGTAGAAGAAACAGATTGAGACCAGTAGCCACCTGCAGCAGGGCAGCTTCCACCCACGCTTGCCATGCTGCTGTCACAGCTACCCAGACCCTTCCTCTGAGGCCGCCTGGCCTCTCACCTTGTCTGCAGGTAAGTTACTGCTTCCTCTTCCACTTCTTGGCTGGCATGATAGGAGCAAGCTCCTCCTCCTCAGACAAGTCATCGTCCTCCTCAAAGGAAGCATCTTCCCTCTGCACTGGGACATACAAATAACTGTTACTCACCAACGTATGTCTTCTTTGCAAATACAACTGGCCCCCAAGACACCCAAGAGCAGAGCAGACCAAGGAGCACTGGAGCAGTTTTAAAAGCTTGTGGGCAATAAGCTGTATTCCAGCTGGAGACACATCGCAGAGGGGAATGGCAACATCCAGCCATGGGAAAATGGGACAGCGTGAATCATCTGGACCCCCTTTCCAGTGCAAGGCTTTATGTCAGGGAAGGAATCCCTGCATGGAGGTGGCCCCTGGGGAACCAGCACAAAGAAGGCACCAAGCACACGTGCTGGGCAGCACCAGGCACATCTCCCATGGGGCTCCCTGGCTGGGATTCTCACTGGAGGGAGCCCCTCCATACCCCTCGCTCCTCCCAAGCTTTTCCCCACCCACAAGTCCTTACCAATCTGGTGCCAGCCAGTGACATGTACCGGGCCAGAGCCTGCTGCCAGGCGGAAGGTGACCGGAGGCTGCAGCTTGAAGTTGTCCAGACTCAGCTGCAAAGAGACAAGAGATGGAACTGAGTTAGGGGCAGAGGCAAAAAGCATAATGTCCTGCAGACCCCATCATGGCACCTGGCCCAGTTAAACATGTCCTCCTGAGGGCATCTGCAGACAGGCCAAGGCTACCCAGGGTGTACCCTGTGAGCTGCAGACCAGCTCATGGTCAGGATCCTAGGGGGAAGGTCCACAAACATCCAGCAATGTTCAGGTCCCTGCAGCCATCCCCACTGAGTCTTCAATAAAACCTCTTACCAAGGGCTGGCATGACAACTTCAGGTTTGCCATGGGCACAGCAATCTCCTGGTTCTCATGGTTTCGCCCAACGACTTCCACCACATTGCACTCATCCTTGGCACCATCCGTGAGGCAGACCTGATGGGAGCGGAGATTGTGAACTACTGCTCTCCCAGGGGACACAGCAGGGACAGCCAGGGCTGTCCATGGGACAAGTGACCCACAGTAATGCTACCAGTCCTGCTGCCATGCCAAGGTGTGAGGGTGCTGCTCCACAAAACAGGGAGATCACAGAGCCCCCCCTAAAGCAATTGCCCCCTGACCACCTCCAGAGGGGCTTTGTGCCTTTCCCAGCTGGGACCTGCAACCACCTCAAAAGATGGAACCTGGGCTGCATTTTCTGCTGATCTGACCCATGCTGGCAGGTCCTGTGCTCCCAGGACAGAAAGTGACCCACAGGGAGAGCCAGGAACGAAGCCCTGCATCTACCTGGCCTTGGAGAGCAACAAGCCAGAGACCCAGCTGGTGAGGGGGACCATGTTCTAGTAGCAGGCTCCAGCAAGGTCAAACACAGGGAAAAAAGTACTTTCCTTCACCCCATGTCTGGAGTATTCCTCTGTTGAGCAACCTCCTGACACCACTAGCTTTGCTCAAGCACCTCCATAAACATGACAGTCCTGTACCCTGCCCTGAGAGCAGCCGGTGCTGAGACCTCAGCCAAGGGAGTCCCCTGGTCTAGCCTGGCCAGAGAAGGGGGAATGAGACTGGGAAGGGTGGGCTGAGGCCGTGGGCCACAATGGGAGAGGACAAGCACAGTTAATTCTCTTTTCTCTTACCACAGACAAAGCCAAAATGTGGTTGGAGTCATCTTCCTCATCCACCTGAAACGTGTAGGATTTGGTACTGGCAGTCAGCTCACAGCCTAGAAAGAGGAGATCAGAAAAGCTGCAGCAGCCGTTACGCAGCCCCACATGCCATGGACAAAGGGCTCCCAGGGCGAGCCCCAGCCAGGCACGCACACAAGCATCCCTCAAGTCCTTAATTTGCTCATGCTCAGGCCAGGGCACCCTGGGCTTCAGGACAAAGTGTACCTAAGAACTATGCATCCAGCTTGGCACCATACAGGGACAAAACCTGGTGTCCCCAAACCAGGCAGCCATGAAGCAGTGCCCAGGGGCACCCAAGGCCGCCGAGCACAGGCAGGGCAAGGCTCACCCCCTCCAGAGCCGCACAGCCAGGGCACAGTACTCTGGACACCAGGAGGGGGAGCAGACAGCAAGGCAGCTCTGCCCTCCCCAGAGTCAGAAAAATGTTCTGGCAAGAGGTAAAGGCACAGAGCACAGGTCCTGAGTGATGTGGAACAGCCCGAGGGGAGGATGCTGGGCCAGGCTTCAGGGACCTGGAGTCCCTCAAGACAAATCTCGAGACAGGTTTTATTACATACTTCTCCAAACAGCTAAAAAACCAAGGGAGATGTAAAATTACGTCCTTGGCTCTTAGGGTCAGGATTCAGCTGACCATGGGGAGGAAGGAAAGGCAGAGTGCCCTGGGTGTGTTTGATTATTGCAGGATGATTCACCAATGTGAAGCAGATTGGAAAAACACAGAGCTGAGCCCTGCATGCCAGACCCGGTATTTGCAACGGGGAGGGAGAGAGAAAAGCCTCAGCAGACACAGCCCAGGGCAGGACCTCTGTCTAACCATGCTTATGCATTCAGCTCACCAGGGCAAGGGCCGAAATCCAGGTGCATAAAAGGGCCTCGGGGGCTGCTGCTCCACTTCCCATTTCAAAAGAAGCGTTTGCTGAGCCGCGCTGCGACCGCTCGGGATGCTTTGGGCCGGGAGCAGCGCGGACACGCGTGCGCGGGCCTGCTCGCACGCACGGGTACGAGCGGCGCAGGGCCACGTGTTGCGGGGGGTTTAACAGCCCCAGCCAAAAACCCTCCCAGAGGGACGCGGCTCTGCCGCTCAGCCAAGGGGACCCACGAAACGCCGAGGTAGGAGCGTGGGGGATTAACCGGAGGAGCGGGAGAAACCGGCGGGAGCCGGGGATTCCGCTCCCCCGCCCATTACTCCCAGCCCCTCCTCCCGGTACCCTGCACACAGGAACCCCAGGACCCCACGCGGCTCCCCCAGGACTCCCCCACCACCCGCCCGCTCCCTCCCAAGCCCGGCCATACACGTGTCCCTCTCCCCAAACTCCAGGGCAGCGCCAGTCGCCCTTTCCCCGTCCCCCACCCCGGCACGTCCAGTACCCCCGGGGCTCAGTAATGCCCCCACGTGTGTCTCCAGATCCACGTGTCTCTGCTGCCTCCAGGTCTCTCTTTTGCCCCACCCCCCGTGTCTTTCCTGCCCCTACGCCCTCCCCGGTACTCCCCAAAGTCCCTCTCCCCCCCGTCTCTCTCCTGCCCCCCATTTGTCACCCCCCCCCCCACCGTGTCTCTCCTTACCCTTATCTCCGCCCGCCCGTGTCCCTTCGGCTCCCCGTCTATTACCCCGCGCCCCCCTCCCACCCCCGTCTCAGCTCCCCGAACCATCTCTTCCCCCCGTCTCCCTCCCGCCGGGGCCGCTCACCGAAGAGGACGCTGCCGCGGCAGCCGGGACCCTGGGGCTCCATGAGGCGGCAGCGCGGCGCTGGGAGGGAGGCGGGGCGGGCCGGGCCTGGCTGGGCCGGGCCTGGCTGGGCCGAGCTGCCCCGCCCCGCCCCGCCAGCACGGTCCCCTTTCTGGAAGGGCCGGCTCGGTGGAGCGGCTGGGCGGGGAGGGGGAGCACCTGGTGAGAGGCCGCTGTCGCAGCACTTTATCCTCTCCCGGTGAAAGCGGAAGGGTTATTACCCCAGTGGGGTCCTAATTGCTGGTAACCGGCCTGTTCCGTCAGAAAATGTTCCTGGGGAGGTGGGCAGGAGGGGTAAGAGGGTCTTACATCGTGAGGGTAGTGAACAGCCAAAGAACCACCCAGGAGATGAAAGACCCCACTACATCCTCTAACTGGGGGTGGGGGTGCCTCCTGTCCCCGCCGGGCCCGTCAGGCACAGGCAGGGCAGCAGGATCAGGCAGTTACTGACACCGCACCAGAACAACTGTCCACCTATTGCCCATCTCATGGGCACCATCCTGCATCCCAGGCACTGGGGAGAAGAGACAAGGCACAGCTGGAGGCCGGAGAGGCAGAGAGTCAAGGGCATAAAGAGAGGTAGCAGGGGGGAGGAGGGTAACAGGAAGCAGGGCAGGGGCACCACAGGAGGGACCTGCTCATCTCTATCCCTTTAAGTGTGGGTGAGCAGCACGATGACTGAGGGGCAGGAGCCTTTGAATGCAGAAGACAAGATCCTGCTTCAAAATCTATTGCAGGGAGCAGAGGGCTGGAGTGGCCTTTCAACACAGAAAGGGAAGCGGCCCGGTCCGTGCTGCAGGAGCGGAGGCGGGAGCAGCTGGATTAAAACAAACCCCGCTAACGATGAGCTCAGACCACGTTTTCGGTCGGAAGCTGGCTCTTCTCCCGCTGCAGGAGACCTCCAGCAACCGGGCATTTGCTCTGCTCCAGCTGGAGTCAGTTCAAGAAAAACATGACTGAAGAGGTTTGAAAAGCCAATCCCGGTCCCAGAAAAAGGCAAGCGCTTGCTCGGCAATCGTTACACAAGCGCAGCCATTTGCTTCTACGGTAGCTGCTCCCCGCAGCCACCTGGCTGGTGGCAGCACCTGACCTACATGACCCATCCTCGGCCACCGCCCCCGAGCAAGGAAGGCAAGAAAGCCCATTTCTGCCTTTAAAGAAGTTCCTGGGGCAACACCAGAGTCCAAACCTTTCTCCCCGGCGGAGACGCATTTGACACTGGCAAGTCATACTGCCATTTCCGCCATAACTTCGTGAAAGAGGTTTCAGGAAAACCAAGACGACTATATGCAACACATTATGATTTTGTGAAGAAAAATGATAGTTTTAACATAGCACACGTTTACTGGGTTAGGAGAAAACTGCGTGACCCTCAAGTTACTTCGCCTCCTACCTTGTTTCTGCCAGCAGGCTCTTCTCAGTTTCAGCAACCTCTAAACCCAGCAGCCAGTGAGGAAAAAAACCAAAAGAGTAAGCAAGTGTGAACGAGCACTGCCGCAACACAGCTCGCGCGGGCTTTGCCAGACACTGGAGACCACCTTTGAAAGAACTGGGTTTTACAAAACCAGTAAAGTTCACCCAGTGCTACTCACACAGAAAGGCCAATAAGAAAGGTCACTGCCACCCCACAAATCATTGGGGCGAGGACTTCTGAAGGGTCACTGAATGCCTGCCTGTGAAAAACATCAGCACAAGCGCCCACCATGCAACATGCTGCCACCACCAAACCCAAAGTCCCTCTGCCAGCTGATCCCGAGGGCACCCGACACGTATGCCGTGATGTAACATACACTGTGAAACACTCCCAGTTCTGGAACCTCGTACACAAAATACACATTTCTTATTTACATTCACTTCTCAATTTTTATTCTATTTCTCGCATGGTCTTCAAATACAGTTTTACAGGTCTTTTTTTCTGCTACAGATACTGTTGATCTAAAAACAGATTAATGAAAGTGGCATTCCAACCTTAATGAAAATTCATAACCATGAAAGATATGTCAACATATCACTTTACAATCCTAGAATGATGGTATTGGCCTGACATTCCATAGGCTTATACAAGTAACTTCTATAGTAATAACAAAGTCATAGGAAGAGAAAATGTGGCAACTCCTTAAATACCAAGAAATAAGGCCACAAGCATCCTATGCCATAATGTGACGCATCCAGATAAAATAAGTTGACTCTGGTATCCATGAAGAAACAACTCTCCCACCTGACAAACCAAGGCATCAGCTACTCAACATGCACTCAAAGCTGTATAAAAACTAGTGGCATTCAGCTCTGACTTACATGAAATCCCATAGCACAACCCCGTACCTCTCTCAAAACGAAATGAACTTGTTTCAACTTAAATACTTTGCTATTGCATTAAGAAAATTGTTCACATTCTGCAAAGGAAAAAAAGAAACCCATCCTGCACGTGACTGCACCAGGAGGCCAAACACAGCATCTCCTCATGGGTTGCAGGCAATGCTACTGCAGTCTTAATGCCATTCATTACAGGTTGCCAACTTCTCCTATGTGGCTGGAGGCTTTTAAAAGGAACGGAACTTCTCTTGTGCCCCACCAAAAAAAAAAACCAGGAAAATTTAAAAGGAACATAAAGACAGCTGGTGGCAGCAGGTGAAAGAAGCAAGGTACTGCAAGGTACCATTGGCCAATTGCGTATCTGGGGCACTGGGACTTCTGTGAAATACCAATTTCATAAATGATGCGACTACCTCACTACCAGATCCCATACCATGCCGATTCCATCCCATAGCCAAACATGTCAGTCCTGGGTAAAAACATTAAACTCTTGGAACATTTAAAAGTAGGTAACCATTTAAATAATGTGTAAAAATGTGCTTATTGTGGCATTTCTTATAGAAAAGTTATTTGATACAAATGTGCAGGACTTGAAGACCCTGATTTAATCAAACTAGTACGAACAGGCTTTGAAAGATGGTGACTGTTCCAGGGACAAATCTCAGCCGTGGGCCAGCTCTCTCCCTCTCACCGTCTTTCATCCACAATCCTGTGTGAATGTTACCAAAATTAACGGGTTCAGCAGACCACCCTGTGAATTGCTGTTTCAGTCCCAGGAGAATGATGATAACCTCGAGCAGTGACAAACTGCCATCTGACGGAAGGATCATTTGGGATCCCCTTACCCAAATGGTCAGTTTCTAGCCCTGGATACGAGGCACAATAAGAAAGGTCAGTGCCGAGGACAGATTCGTTCTCCATTGTGGTTTTAGGTTATTCAAAAGTGCCATCTTGGACCTAGACCATTTCACTTTTCAAAAGAAAAAGTTACAAAAACCAGTAAACAAAAAGTTAGTCAGCATACGGCTAAGTTTATATACACTCAAATTTACAAGTTTGTCATTAAGTGACTTCTGCCACAGACCACTGCACATTTGTCCCTAACAAAGCACAAAGCTTGAACCAATGGTCATTAGAAGTGACAACGGGTCATTGCTTTATCAACAAGCATAAAGATAGTCAAAAATAGAACTGTAGCTGCTTATCTTTAAATTTGCTGATTGACACAAGCAATCCCTCCCATTTCTGCAACTTCCAGTTGTGCATCCTGCTCTATGACAGAGAAAAAACCTGCATCTTTACAGACACTTCTGCCAGAGACTGCTTTTCTGTTGACACATGAATGCAGAGAACTGTCATCAACCACAGCACCGATTGAGAGGGATTCCTCTGAGAAGCTATAGCCCATGCAAGATTCCTTGGCACTTCACACAGGACCAGGAGAGGACAAGGTTTCTCTTTGTTAAAACAGTGTTTTCAGCAGCATTATCCTCTTCCAACAAGTTACAGTCTGAATGTGTGATGGGTGATTTTCGCATAGCCCCTTCTACCAAGCTGGCTTATCGCTGGCTTTGTGCAGCTAGACCATAGGAAGATCCCCACCACTACCTGCCCAGCTGTTAAGGGACTACAGTACTGGAACAGTTCGCTGTCAAGCGCTTCACAGACTTCTTCCAAGGATAACAACATCCTTTGGAAATCCTTCCATTTTAGCGATTTCAAAACAACCCAGCTTGCTGTAGAATTCCAGGATTCTTTTATCATCTGGTCTCACTTCACAAAAAGCCCCACGGGAGCCTGAAAAAAGGAAGCAACAAACAAAACACTGTAGGAGAAAAGTTACTGTAAAAAGCACAGACATGAAGTATTCCTAGAGCTCCCACCTATTTCAACATTTAAACCCCACGAAGTCACGGATCCAATTCCGCAAGGAACATAGTGTCCAAGAGAGACCAGATTTACAGCAAGAGAGCTGACCATCCCCTAATGGAACTGCACATTGCAGATGTCTCGTCAGTCTGAACAAACCCTCTGCACACCTTTTATTCCACATAAAAGCATCCTGAAACTCTCATGTTGGCTCAGGAAATGGCACTAGGAGAGGGCACCAAATCACGCAAAGGAACTGCGAACCTCAGACGTGCAGTAAGGCAGACAACCAGGTACTTCCCCATACTGGTTTTGGTCATTACCCACCAGTGCACGCTGCCACACTTAAGCAGCAGCTTCATTACCAACACCAGCAGGGGAAAATATAAATGTTTGTGCGTTGTTCAAGATGTAAAAATGTGTGCTCTCATTGCCAAATTGCTCCCTCAGTTCTTCCTATTTTCTAATTTGCAAGATAATGGCTAAAGCGAAAAGCAACCTTTTACCAAAGTCAGCAGCAGAAGCTAGTTGTCTGAAAGCTTTTATATTTATTTACCTAAATCTAGACTGCCAACTATGGCAGGAATAAAATATCTCAGGCTGACATGCAAATACAGTATGTTAATATAAGCATCCTGACTTTGTCTTGCATCCTTGAACTAACACACAGTTAGAAAGCAAAGAATTTTGAGTGCCAGAAGCTTACCATTAGCCTTTAGAGAAGAAAGCAGGCAGGCCATCATACTTTTGGCCACACTTGGATCTGTCACTTTTTTGTGGATATCAATCTTTATCAATGATGGGAAGTTGGCAAGGAACGATTCTGGCAATACTTCTTGCTCTTCATGGAAGCTTAGCATTATTTTCTGAAAAGACGATGGGAAACAGACATTTAATCATTAACCAGCTTTTAATTTTCTTTCATCTTTATTAAGGGAGGCTGCTTTGCTCACAGAGAATACCTCCAAATCAGCATGCTTTTCAACTACACCTCTGATGGCCACTTTGTTCCTTACCTGCTAAGTTGTTCTCTGTCCTCCAGATAAAAAGGCAGGCTACAGAAGCTTCATGTGGCTTCTCAGTGACCCTCACTTTAAGCCATAAACCATAAGCCAACCAATAACCAAGAGTTTGTGCACAGATATTACTTTTCATTTTACATGTGCGATTTTAGCTCTAAGATTCCTAACCTTCCACCTGTATGCTTTGGTTCACAACAGCCTAGAAACATCTCTCATGTCCACACAATTATCTTAGACTACTTGCTCCACCAAAGGCAAAAATAAACCTTGTTCATCACTAAAGGAGGTTGTCGATCACTAAAAACTATCACATGCACTCCTGGGAACATCCCTCAATCCCATAGTCTCAAGAAACAGACTTTTTCTGAAATATCGTACCAGCAGCAGAAATCCTGGGGTAATGTACCAACAGCAAAAAATATTCCTAAACATCTCAACAGAAAAGCTGGTTTATCAGCACAAAATAGCTCCTGCTTTCTCTCCAAAGTTTAAAGCCAAACTTCTGGAAATCAAGGCCCCTTCTCCCTTACTGTACCTACCACAGCTCTGCCATATTTAGTTTCTGCTATCTTTACATGTTTAGCATTGCTTCAAAAATCTGAATTTGCATATAAAGTTGAAAGCACAGCACTGTGCAAATGTAGATGAATCAAGTCATAAAACCTACAGACTGCAGAATCAGCCCCACTTCAACAGTACTAGTGGAGCCATTAATGTAGCTTCTAGTCACACCTACCCCAGAACGCTGGGGCGGGGGGTATGTTTTGGGTTTTGTTTGTTTGGGGCTTTTTGTTTGTTTTGTGGGGAAGTTAGGGTTTTGGTGGTGGTTTTTTGTGTGTTTTGGGGGGTTTTTTTTTGGTGGTTTTAGGGGTTGGGGTTTTGTTTGTTTGTTGTTTTTCCTCCGTTCTTAAATGAACTTCACTTTCCCTCCATAAAACACGCCTATAAGTAGTGGCCATTTTCACAATAGGGTGACAAACATTTCATTCAATTTACAGGAAGGTTTGCTTTGTTCACGTGAAGGCCTGTGCTCCCAGCGCCATGACCTCCTCTAAGATTCTGTCTAAGTCCTAGCCAAATAAAGCAAGGGTACACTGCCATATACGCCATTTTTGCCCTGCCCTTAACAGCTGGGGCTCCCCTCAGGATGCCCACCAGTGTGATACCAGCCTTTGTATTCAGACAACTTGTTGAAGAATATTTTCTGGAAAACATTCTTTCACTCTTAAGGGGGGAAGAAAAAGGCTCAGAAGTGGTGTTTCTAGGCCTGTCTCTACTACAGTTTTGTCCACATCTCCTTCCACATGCAGGTGTGGATCAGCACCTCTTAGTACTAAACACATTTCTTCCCTTGACAAGAATGCATCAGCTATAATTCTTCACTATTTCTGACAGTTCAGTGACATAGTTTCCCTAATTTCTTCCAAAAACAATTCAAGATATTCTTAGCACTTGCTAAAAGCGAGGTATCATTTTGCACCATTTACAGCTGTCACACTCCACAAATAGCTCATAGATTTTAACATCAAAACCAAGTGCTCTTTAATTTGTTTTCCATACTTAAACCAATGTGACCATCAGAGGCTAGACTTACCTGCAGCATGCAGAAACTAATATCTCATTTTGCAGGAGAACAGAGCAGAAGCAATCTTTTCAGAATGTAATTTCCTCTAGATTAAGATGGCTTACATGCACTTTAGTAGTAATCAATGCAGTAAACCTCACGGGTCTGTTACAACACACAGCTGTATCTGACTGGCAGCGAGTAATCTTACTGTCACCTTCTAAGATATCAGATACCATGCTCAAAGACTTTAGAAAGGTAGGAAAATTGTATTACATGGAAGCTCAAAATGCAAAGGAAAAACAAAGACCTGCTTTGGAAAGGAAGAGTTCAGCATACAGTTCTGATCTCATGGGTTATACCAACCTCTGCCTCAGACAGCTCCTTGTCACTATTTGGTTTAGTATATTTTTCTTGCATGAAAGGGATCCAAGACATTTTGCATTTTTTAATGAAAGGAGTCACATCAACCGTTCCCAAAGCATAGCCACATATGCCATCCTCATCTTCTAAGACAAAGCAGTAATCCAGGCTGAGGGTGAGCAGACCACCTACTAACCTGCAGAAAGAAGCGTACGAATTCAGTCAGAAGGAGGTCACTCTGAACAAGTATGCTCTTCAGGTACTCTGAAGGAGACTCTAGGGTCACCCACCAAAGAAGCAGAGTCCTCCAGTCACAGAATTAGTACCTACAAAGCATTAATTGACTGATCAGCTGTCAAAGCTCAGCTATGAGCAACAGCTGCACCTCAGGATCCCACAATTTAATTTTATACACACTGCTCTTCTGACTCACCAGAGACACCAACATCCTTCACTTTTTTTGCCCTCAGTTTCTCTGCTGCCATTACCTCCTTGTTCTTTCATCTTGGTTTTTTTGGGTATTTTTTGATACCAGTTACACATCCTGTCTTAACTGCCTTCCTGACACTCACAGAGCAGCCTCTTTACAAGTTCTGTATTAATTAAACACTCAAGACATTAAAAAAAAAAAACCCCAAAGTAGCTCAATTTACAGCTCGGATTTAATGCTTTCCTTGTTTAACTTCATCTCACTTGCAATTGCTAATTTTTTTTAAAAAAGTTGGTACAGGTAATCTACCACATGTATTTCAGAAAAAAATCAAGGCAGTTGCCCCTGAGATTGGTCCTCAAAAAAATTTCAGTTATCTGAAGAACTACACTGAGTTGGAAAAAATACCAGAGGTTAACTACAGACTATGGACACACTCATGATATACTTTCACAAAATCTGAAGTAATAGGATACTATGACACACAGCTTTCATAATACAGAGGTTTCAACCAAGTCTTTTTTCTAACAGCTCACAACAGCAACCGGAGCATAAACTGAGCCATAACTGTCTATGGTATCTTTAAGAAACAAAAACTCCAATTTCCTGAGGCCAGCAGAGGGCAGAATTTTTTTTTTTTTTTTTTTAAATCAAATGCTCTTTGCATTCTTCCCACACACACTTTTAAAACTTCAGATTAAGCACAGTGTCAGGACTTCATCAGGTCATTCATTCCTAATACATACTTGTCTCCAATTAAATCCGGTAAACTATGGAAGGGTTGATCAGCTCCATCAGCATACATTTCTCTACAGATCTTATATACAGATGCCTAAGAGGAGAGAAGAGATGATTTCAAGTCATCAGTCACATTCAAAAGCTAACAACTTTGTTTTAGAGAGGTTTCATTAACAGCTCCACTGTAAATTAGTAGGCAGGCATTCAAGTTAAACAGAACAAAAGCACCCATCTATGAGAAAGGATCTATAACATTCCCCCACCCCCCAAAAAAAAACCCAAATCAACCAGAACCTCTTAAAGCTGCCCATCAAATATACAGCTGTTTAGTTGAATGGCTGGGAAGGAAAGGCTTGAGGTCAGTCTCCAGCACGTTGTAACAGCCTAAAATTAACCCTGAGGGCTAGTTACCAAACACTCAGTGAAGATCAATACCCTTGCTACAAGGTGCCTTTTCAAAACCTCCGATGTTCAAGCGCAACAATTTAACCACTACGGACAGACACACCCTGACTTTCTGCATATTACAAGGCTTTCAGATTAATCGCTTTAAAGAGTAAACTCGTAACAGTCAGACTTTAAATAAGAAACTCTACACTTTTCAACAAAAAGGCTTTGCATTTGACACGTCCGTCCTCCTTTCCTAAAAAGGAAGCTCCTCCTCAGAAGAAATATTCTTTCTGACTTCATGTTTAGCTGCACCACCAAGCGTTTAGGTGGCTTAGAAACATTAAGTCCATTGCCTACAATGGAACAAACCAGCTTAGGTACAGTCCCGCACTAAGGTAACCAAAAGGCTGCTTTACTGCCCTGAGAACAGCACAGGACAGAGCCTAAAACTAGCAGGTAAAGAACATGCTGTCTGTCTTCAGTATCAGGATTCATTTGAGCTGCTGCAAAGTCAACCTAAACACTTATGCTTCAAAGGAAGCATGTTTCATCTCAATGTGGCTACAAATGCAAAGTTCAAGCTACCTTGATCCTTACACTGCTTAAACTGCATCCATTACGAGTGTTAGCTGTTGTTTGATAGCTTAGCGAGAATAATACTTGAACTAATGTAACACAAATGAAGCTACACTAGAGACCTGTTCAGTGGAAAAAAAAAGATGGGAAAGAGCTCTCAACAATAACAATGAATACAAAATTCCTGGTTTCAAAGTATCAAATGCTCCAAAGCAGATTTGACAACAATTCTTTCAAAATCAGACCAAAAAGGTTTACAACTGTAACTAAAACGATAAGAATGGCTGAAGCATCATCACATTTTGCAGCTACATTTTGAGGCACAATATCGGCGTTCCGCCTACATAGCTGCAGTTACCACAATAATTACTGAGTGAACAGGTATACACACCCACCCCAAGGTTAATCCACTACATGTGTCCCCACTGCAACAATTCCTCTACCAGACGCAAACAACTTTAACTTGCCTTTCAGAAATCGGGAAGGCACTCAGACTTTAAAAAGGTGGTGGGGCGGGAGACTGGGAATAGAGATGTGGGCGTACACATACTGCTGCACAGCATGCTGGTGAGCCACAGGCAAAGTCACTGAACCTCAGTTTTGCTGTGAGCTTTGCATTTGTGCCTTGTGCAAGGCACTGGGACATCTGTTTCAGTAGGGGCTGATGGGACTCAGCAGTAACCAGTGTTGCCACAAAGGGAGACGCATCACTAACAGCAGCAGCGACAAGTGTCAAAAGCAGTTACCTCATCTTTAGGGAAGTAGGGTCGTATGGTGTACACTTTCGAAGTGGGTGTTAATGGAGGTGGTTGAAAAAAGAGGTCATTTGCCCCATCGATAGGCAGCAAACGCTGTGAAAACAAAATACTTAATATGACTGTATGAACAACAAAACTCATCACTCTTGGGTGTGCACTGCAGACTCCCAAACTAACATTTGCTACTTGCAGGCACCCCAGAAGAAGGTGGGGTCGGTATGCTTTACAAATGCAAAGACCTTATTTCAATAGGAAAATACCCCATTGGTGTTTTTAAATATGCAATTGAAACAGCACATTAGGAGTCTGTTAATCTTATCTGCTTTAACATACTTTTTACCAATCATATCTACACTGTCTCTGTATAAGAACATAGAATGTCAGGAGGAAAGGTTTGGTCTGAAGAGGGTTAACTGGCCAGAGGAGACGCTTTATCCCAAAAGCAATGCGCTGATTCAAATTGCTGCGCGCAGAGCACCTGTGAGGGGGGAAAAGTATAGCGCCTGAAAAATCCATGAACAAATCTGAACATGGTATAAACAGCGATTTAAGAACATTTGCCAATTGAAACCTTTGCACCAAAGCGCATTACAGCTTTATTTAGAGAGGAACCAAAATTTGGACGACTATCCCTTTTGCTCATGGAATTCCCATCGGCAGACAAGCATGCGCGCATTGTGCAATTGCGGGCGCAGATAAAAATGCTGTGCGACCTGCAAAAAAACAATGTGAAATGTACAACTAAAGCCGCTGCGCTTCGCATGCGCGTGGGACAGGCAGCATCTCCTTGAGAAATTACTGTAGAAAGGGGAGGAAAATTATTTTAAACCAAGCTGTAAGGCTAATGGGCTTTGGACCAGAAAGCCTTCGGCAGACCAATCCTTCCAGACCTCTGATGTGCAACAAAAGGTTTCTCATAAAACAAAGAAAATGTCATTCAGTTGTGAAGTCATATTGATACCTGGAACTCTCCTGCTAGACCACCTCTAAAGGCCCAGGGTTCTTGGTCTCCACTTAAGAACTGTGCTGAAGATTGACTACGACACCCTGTTGAGATCAGATCCAAGCGGAGAATGTTACGAGAAGGGGGATTTCCTGGGTGTCTAACATGTCCAAAAAGCTAAACACACACTTGTGGAAAAAGCTCTCTAACTGAACTAGAATCCAGGGCTTGGGGGGAGGCTGTAATAATGTATGATTTACAAAGATTTTGTGCTTGCACACCACTTGCGGTATTCCAAATTTTTGATTACCTACAACAGACTTCTCTAAGAACAGGTGAGGCGATTCAGCTAACACACCTCATTCCAGACCAGAAGGCACAAGAATGGCACCATGCACAATTACATAAGCTTCCCAGATATTTTGTACTTTTTTTTGGATATTTGTAGCAGAAACATCTATTTCACCTATGAAAAGATGACATCTTGGAAGCCACCTGGCTCAACAGCTATTGTGAATTTTAGATCAAACAAATGCCATTATCACAGCCCCTTGAAAAAAATGGACCTTTCTGAAGTCACATTTTAGTAATGATTGTTTCTAATCTTGTCAGAAAACTAGGACTGGAAATATATGCAAACAGTCTGGAATGGTTCAGGCAGCCAGGACAGTTGTGTGAAAGAGTATCGTGCAAGGGACTACACAGATTTACATAATCCAGGCTGCACCTCCGCAATGCTGCTGGCACATTAAAAAGCTAAGTAGCATTAACCAGAATTAACTCACAATTTAACTAGTACACCCTGCTGGCCATAGATAATACTAGCTTTGCTTTTTAGCATCGTGATTTTCCTTCCTCCTCAAGCGCATCAGATGCGCCAGGGTCCCTGCTGATCAACCAGCCACAGCAGGCCCACTGAGGTGCTCAGCTTTAGTTTACGCCTGCTTTAGAAAAGAAAATTCCATTAGCTGTTTGACTTTTAATACTGTTCTGCCAGCAAGGCACCACAGCCTTCAACAACTAACAGAAATGACAACTCTGGAGTTAAAAAACCAAAAACAACAAAAAAAACCCCTACCAAAATCAAAACCCACAAATAACCTAGTTTTCTGACAAGACGAGCAGCGCGAATACTCTTTTCCTTTTGTGGACAGCAATCTACCTCCTGTTCAAGTAACAGTCTCAGATCAGTACAGACAAGTATGTTGTGCTAGTCAGAGAGTCCCAAAGTGTGCCAAGTTTGACATTTATGAGAGTTTAGGAATACACGTTAAATACAAACTACCCTAAATATGGTAAATTTCAGAAGTGATCCAAGCATCAGAATTTGAATTTGGTTTACTCCCACATTTTAGAATTCTCATGTAAAAAAGATACCCTTCACAAGGAGATTCAGTCAATAACTTGGAAGACAGTATCTGTCTGTCCTTTGAGACTACAACTTAACTAGCACTTCCAATTACTACAGTAAAGAGCTGTGTGAATGAAGAGCTGTATAAATGAAAAACATAGTTAATGCCTTAGTCGCTGCGCAAATGTGACTTCAGTTCATGCCTACTGTACATCTAATCTATCTGAGCTGCCTCACAGACAAAACCTTTCCATTTTAATTAATTAATGACGACGCGCTGTGAACATCTGGCGCTGTCCATCCAATAGCAGTAGAAACTTGTGCTGAGGATTCTCCCATCTGTACACAATGGGGAAGAAGACAATAGAAGTCATTAGTAATCCATAGTACTGTACAGCCACACTAATTTAAGGGACTGAATGCTAGCTGGACTTGGGAGGAGAGGTGAAGAAAGTGAGTGTTCAGTGGACCATTAAGCACACCATTGTGAAAACTAATTTGTTTGGATTTGTAACCTACTCTGCTTTATATAATGATGTATTTTATCAATGACCTTTGCTTTGTATGTATTTACATTAGTGATAAAATGCAAGCTGAAGACAAGAAGCATAAGAATATTAAACTGTACATGTGAAAAACTCTTGAAATTAATTTTTCAACTAATACCGGTTTGAATACTAGAACAGAACAGTGCCAAGGTTAACAGAGCTAGTATTTACAGAGTTGGCTTCTAAGGTGAACTATTCCAAACATCTGATGCATTTAAAGACTTGAACCCAACTTTACAGGGACACTGAAAACTGAACACAATTTCAGGTGAAATCAGTAGATAGTTTGATAATTCTGAAATGCAGTCTTAAGTTGGGCCCTCAACATTTAGAGATCACAAGAATCACTGTTCTCATTATAGAGCTTGGAGTTTTAAACAGATTAAGTTATCAAAAAGAGGGCATTCTTCCTAGCTAAAGGTCAACATACAGCAAAAATAGTAAATTTGGGAGAGCTGTGTTACACTGGTCTTAAAAATGCATGAACTAAAGCTTTTAAACAGCATTAGGCAGAGATGTTAACATACTACAATGCTGCTGAGTTTTCTTCCAAAGAGAGTTTGCTTCTCTGTACTTTGCAGAAGGCAGTCTTAAAAGCTCTTCTTCTTTATCAACCATACATATAGGGACCAGATATTTAATAAGCACAAAACACAGGAAGTTGTTGAGTGTGGACTGACTTGGTGACTTAACAGATCTTCTCTGTCCCTGCTTAAACCTGCCAGTGTTTAAAAATACCATTTAAAGACAATCCAAACACTAGGATTAGACCAAGGTTGTGTAATGGTTAACCACTGTGAAGTTTGTGACAGCTACAAAAAGTGTGACATGAGACCATCAGCTTTGCTGCCTGCTGTGTATGTCAAGCAAGACCACAGCATATTCCTGACAGTTGGATTGAAACCTGAAAGTGAAATGAGGTCACTAGAATTACCCAGGCCATGCTGGTGCTATCTGCCAACTTAGGATCCCCCAAAAATCCTTCGGGGGAGGGGAAAAAAAAAAAAAGGTAAAAACCAAAAAAAAAAACAACCCACAAACACCCCAAAAAACAAAACCAAGAAGCCACACATTAAAGAAAGGAGAAAAAAACAAAACAAAAAACGAAAACAAAAACGCTCTTTTAAGATCAGTTTAAGTCTCAGACTAAATCTGTCCAGAGAGATCTAAAATTTCCACCCATTACAAAAAAATAAAAACTAAAAAAAAAAATAAAAAATCAGCAATTTGGAAAGTGTTTAAAGGAAATTATTTTGCACCAGAATAGCCTTATGCTAAAGCTCGCATGCGCACAGGGCTGGGAGGATCGGCTTCCTCTTGGCCAGGCCCATTGAAAGGTTGCTTCTGCAATTGTTCTGTTGAAGACAGCAATAATGTTATAAAGACAGAGCAAGCAGCAGATGGCTGATGTGGTCACATTTCATAGTGTCATTCCCAATCATACGCCAGCGTATCCAAGGAGTTACATGGCACAGTCCAGTGTGCATTCAGTCAAGAGTAAGGTAAAGTCAACACTTACGTGTCAGATGAGATTCAAGTTTCATTAGCCCAAGAAGAAAATCAAGGTCTCCAATCTTAAGCATCCAGCAGACTTCACTTATAATACCAAAGCAAATTCACAGCAAGCATTGCTTCAAATAGCAAGACAGCAAAACATTTAAAACAGGGTCAAACTAGACCCTGTGTCCAAGAAAACACATTTGCCTAATACTTTTGTTTTCCCCGTGGGCTAATTAAACAAAACAAAACAAAAAAAGCACTATCTGGGATTATAATGGCTCCCAATGCACCTACCTAACCACTGCACAAAAGATTTCACCATTGACATAATACTCTTGATATCCCAGACGTAGGAGTACATGTCATAAAGGATTGTCCTGTTGGCACAATTGGAGAGGCGAGTGAACATCCCCATCACCAAGCTGCACATCTCTTCAAACTTGGCTGCTCGGTTACGCCATTCTTCTATCTATGAACAGAGGCAAAAGACCCACAAGATCAAACACAGCCTTCTAGGGACAAGAGGTACTCTAAATATGGAGGGACACTATGCAATTCATTACTTCATTTTGCCAACGCGGACTACCACAGCACACATCACTCATGGGTATTCTATACTGCTGTTAGAAGTGAGGCCAGCATGGAGACCACTGGTCAAATGCAGACGCCAGACAGCCATCATAGCTACCTGGCATACAGCGCACAGAACAGTAGATTGCACTGGAGGAATTAAAATTACTGTGACCTGTGGTTAGTTAGGCACTACCTTTCAGGTTCTAGGAAGTGGAATACCAGTCTCTATTACAGACAACAGATAACATTGCTCAGGATTTTGATTTAGAAGGAGAGAAACAAGATTCACACTCACTTTTTCAGCATCCTTTCCTTTGCAGTTAACACTGACAACACTGCTATTCGCTCTGAGCCACTGGAATTCTCTCAGCATCTGTGCACCTTTGGGCCCATGTTCATAAGGAAGGTAAAATAAGTCAGCAAGAAGCTGTAAGTCCTCTAAAGTCACTGGTTCTACTGTGTAGAGAGGCTTTTCATTCGGCCCAGGCACAAACTGGTCTTTGTTAATTTGCTCATCAGTCTGCATAGGGGCAATGTCACTGCCAGAGTCTTCCTGCATAGACATCTCTGGGGACTTTGATTCAGCTATGCTCTCCTTATCCGTATCCATTGGCTTCAACTCCTCCGCCATCTTGGCTTCGGCAATATCTGTCAGTATCTGATTAGCATTCTTGTCTGCGTCATCTTGTTTTTCCACCACCATGTCCATCGGTTCCTCATCAGATTGCTTCTTCTCTTCCTCCTTTATCAAGGCCGGTGACTCGCTGCTCAACGCCGCCCCCTGACTCATGATGGGCTCTTGGTAAACGGTGGTAACCACAGTTGCTGCATTTAAAGAGGACGGTGCCACCAGAGGCCCCACATCCCCTACAGTGGTTTTAGCACCACTGTGGGCCACTTGCCTACCTGAGAATAAGAAGCAGCAAGTTTAGAGTTTTCAATATCTGCCAACTAACGCTCAAATCAGCAACTTCTGCAAATCATAGATGATTCTGTTGCCACAGCATCCAACCAGCGCAGCTTCCTTTTGGTACTTTGTCTGTTCACTTCTCTCATGGTAATTCTAACTACTGATTTTTTTGCAAGTTTCCCCTCCACATAAGTGGTAAGCAAAGATAGGATGGGGAAAAAGGAAAATGAGTTCACATTTATGTGCTGGCAGCAGCATTTTTGACTATGCCATCAGAACAAAAAGCTCTCAAAATTATCTTTTTTTTCCCTCTGCATCAACTGACTTGTTAAAGTTTTACTTGGATATACAGCACGCTTCAAAATAGAAGGACTGACGCATAAATATTTCAATTACAAAATGTCTTTAACCTAGGGAAAATGGAGATATTCCGAACCCAACTGGACATGGTCTTGGGCAACCTGCTTTAAGCTCACCCTGCTTGAGAAAGGTGGTTAGACTAAGAGATCTCAAGAGGTCCCTTCCAACCTCAACTATTTGGTGAAAATGGTAGATGACACCTTAATTACGACTCACCCAATGTTTTTGCTGGACCTGAGTTTGAGAAAGAACCAAAACCCTACAGCAGTTCAAAAGGATAACTCCTCCCAATCCTCCTCTGGTCCAAAAGACGTTCTTCCATTCCACCACCAGTTATCAGAGAAGGGCGCTCCGACCACCTCAACCCCACACTTGAGAAAAACAGATTTCACCTTGGATCCCAACATCCCATTGCTACAAGAAAGGTGTGCAATGCTGCAAAGAACCCAGCTGGTTTCCGTACACAGAAATTCAGAAAAATAAAGCCATCTTAAAACTACTGGAAGAACCTAATTGTCCTGGTTTCAGCTGGGATAGAGTTAAATTTCTTCATAGTAGCTAGTATGAGACTATGGTTTGGATTTTTGCTGGAAACAGTGGTGATAATGTGGAGATGTTTTAGTTGTTGCAAAGTAGCGCTTACACTGGTCAAGGACTTTTTCAGCTCCCCGTGCTCTGCCGGGTGCACGAGAAGCTGGGAGGGGACACAGCGGGACAGCTGACCCCAACTGACCAAGGGGATATTCCACACCATATGACATCAAGCTCGGTATATAAAGCTGGGGGAAGAAGAAGGAAGGGGGGGCATGTTTGGAGTGATGGCGTTTGTCTTCCCAAGTAACCGTTACGCGTGATGGAGCCCTGCTTTCCTGGAGATGGCTGAACACCCGCCTGCCCATGGGAAGGAGTGAATGAATTCCTTGTTTTGCTTTGCTTGTGTGCGTGGCTTTTGCTTTACCTGTTAAACTGTCTTTATCTCAACCCATGAGTTTCCTCACTTTTACTCTTCCGATTCCCTCCCCCGTCCCACCGGGGGGGAGTGAGCGAGCAGCTGCGTGGTGCTTGGTTGCTGACTGGCGCTAAACCACGACACTAATGTCTACAATAATATGATATCCACTTCAAAAAAAAAAAGACTGTTCTTCCTATTCTCTCAGGTCCCATGCAAGTCTAGTAATAGCTGGGCCTAGCAAGATTCAGACACCTTCCAGTCTTGTAACATAAGCACAAAAGGATCATGCATCAAGGTTACTTCTCGTGATCAGTCAGGGCACTACAGGCACATTGTAGAATGCCAAGCATTCTTCTTTCTTTGTTAAGATTTCCCCAATTAGAAAGGCAGAACACACTTCCAACTGAAAAGTATACAAATTGTCAGGATCTGTAAAATAGTTTTAAACTAAATGCAAGCACTGAATATTTAACCCCATTTTTCTACCAACCCCAGAAAAATATCAAATCAGACTCACTGCTGTATTGCTGAGGTACCCCAAATTCCTGCAACCATTCTGTTAAGGCCAGCTTCAGGGCCATTTGTGGGCTGTAGAGAACATCTGTTTCAATATCTTCATCGCTCCCTTCATTTTCCAATTTAATCTGGATAGAAACTGTACTGTCTTCAGTATCAGCTACAGAGACAAGTTTTAAAAAGTCATCATGCAAGTTTCATTTAAAATAATGAAAAAAAAAAAGTCCTCTTAGACAAGGCATTCAAGAACTCTCCAATAGCCTTATTTCACAAAGAAGGACAAAGCATTACATCCTAATTAGACAAAATGGAAAACTATGGTCACCATCAATGTCAACACAGAAACAGTGCGCAGAAACTAATATTCCGGCATTCAGAGTTTCTCTTTCGATCAGAACTGCTTCTATTCCAATGATATCAAAGCCATGGACACTTATGTCAAATTTGGGCATGAAAATTGCTTGCCAAGGGTGCTTTTTATACAACTACAGAAACCACTCACAACTAAGAAATTCTCTGATAGCATGTGCTACAGATACTTCCCAGGAAGTCAATAAAACAATCTAGATGCTTGTTATCTTTCAGGTAACTGCTATTTACTTATGGGAAAGAAAATACTAGGTGATCTTAAAAAATTGGTAAGGAAAGGCTAGAATTAAACAAAATAACATAAAAATATCAGTCGACTGATGTGGTTAAGCATAGATCCCAGCAAACAGTTACACATACTTACTCATCACCACATCTTTTCTGACGCCGTTCATGTTAGACTTGTACCAGGTTGCAAGTGTGTGAATAGCAACATAATTGGCTTCAAATTCACAGTTTGGATTGGTCAGAACTCCCTTTAGTCGAGGGATGAGCTCAGTTGACCGACCTTTATAAGGCCCAAGAAAAAGCCTCTTTTGATCATAATCATTAGCATGAATGTTATCCCAGATAACTGGTGCTCTCCTGATGATCTTAGAAACTTCTTCAATGGACTCTACTGGAATGTCTTTAGATACAACTTTCGGACCTAAGAGGGGAATAAGATAATCAGAAGGCTTTGCATATACTTGAAGATTCAACCCCCAAGTAGTTGGACAGTTTCTTTTACTAAATACTTATGAGAAATAATTTTTAACACCAACGGTGAATTTAAAAAACAAACCAAACAATTTTTACCTGTCCATAACACTTCAATGCCAGGGAGCAGTTTTTCTCCTACCGTCCGTAAATACGGTGACTGGGCAACATTTGGATAGCAAAAAGTTCCACAGTACTCTGTAGAGGAAAAGAGAATGTCACTGTTAGTAGAACAATGCACACGTGTGGCAACATTCCCAGCTGTCCCACAAACACATAGAGAAAATACCACCATTTGAGAAGAGAAACATCTATAAAATTAATCAAGAAAGCAAGAAAGGCCCCAAACCCAAAAGTATACATAAAAAGGACATTATGAATGTTACTTAGCATAAAGATCAGAAAGGTAAGGTAGAGAATTTATTTAAAATTGCTCAAATGTAAAAATTAGGAAAAACCTAACGAAGTCCATAAGTAGAAGGGCAGGTTACAGCAGACAATACGCAAGACAACTAGAACCCCTAAGACCGATTAAGTACAAATAACTAAAAATATTAACACCAGAACATACATCTCTTTAATGTTGAAGAGGAGGTCTGGAACAGAACCAAACTACTGCAGTGTCAGGGGATAAACAAATTAACAATGACGGTAGTATTGTTACTGAACTGAATTTTCCTTGCAACAATCCACACCACTGAACACTGTGATTCTTTCTCCCCTGCAATATTCTTATAGGTATTAGAAGAAGCTTGGAATTTAAAAAAAGCAATTATTGGACCCAAGTGCAAGTCACCTTATTATTTAATAAATAAATAAATAAAGCAACTCAGTGACTAGTAAAAGCAGGTAATCTTATTAAAAAGAGGTACCGATGACAGAAGAATTCTAAGAAACTAACAGCTATCCAGATCAAGAAGGACAAAGATTTTGGTACAAGGTTAAAGGAAGACTTCTATTTGACTACATTTCAGTTTGAACTTCTTGAACCATTCAATCAAGCTGACTTCTTTGCTTGGCATTAAGCCTTTCAGAGATTTGGCAAAACCTCTGCATATATTTGAATTACTTGAACCTTTCTTTACAAGTCAATTTCTTTGAACAACCCCAAAATACTCCTAAAAGCAGTGAATAAATAATAAACCAGCTTTTCAACTAGTAACATATTAGGTAAGATAATACGTAAGATAACTCATTTAAGGCTGAACTGAACAATTAATCTCATTTTACCTGTAGGACAGAAAAGGAATGTGTCTGGTTCTCCTAGATATTGATAAATTTCATTTGTGATCGAGACCTGAGCGTGAGCAAAGGAACTGAAAACTTCTTTGTCTGCTGCACACATGTTGTGATCAATATCATCAAACAGAAGTGCAAAAGATCTGCAGCCAAACTGGGAAACCTAAATACATGAGACAAGAGCAAAGGGTTTAATTTTTAAACTATTTTAATTTCTTTTTTAAAATCAAACTGTAAAATTTTTAAAAGGGAAAGCTATAGGAATGGGGGATAGAAGGTAGGGGAAGCTAGGCAGACAATGAATGCCTCTCTGACCCACTGGTCAGCTTTTCTCAAAGACTAGACCTCTGAAGACCGGCAATATATTCCAGTTTTAACAGTCCAAAGCTGATCTCACTGGACAGACGGCTGGGAAAAGGCTAACTCTGTAACAGCTTTTGGACAAAAGAGAAGTCAAATATGAGAACAAAGAAGATGTGTATGTCAGGTTGGCCTCCAAAGGTGTTTATTGTGGATAAGAGTTCTTGCTTTAGAAATGCATCTTGGCTTCAAGGCCCTAAAATACTCTGAAGGCAAGCTCCCAGGAAGAGCCTTCAGAATCCAATACAAGTTGAGAGTTCTTTTTTTAATCTAGAGGATGACGGGCCACTTCTGCAATGCAACCTGAACACATCAATTGGAATTGCTCAGAGGCATCCAAACTAACATTAGTGCTGAAAGCATTAAAGAAGCAAGTGAAAATCTGCAAGAGTGAGCTGGGTACTGAAGTTTTCAAATTAAGTAGTGCTGCAACTGTTTTGTGTCACACTTACCTGGTCCAGCTTGCGTTTCAATGTGGATACCTCTTTTGGATTGGAGAAAGTGATGTCAAGTCCAGGTGAGATTGCATAGATGAACTCTATTTCATGTTCTCGTGCAGCTGATATTAGAGTCATTAGCTGCTCTGGAATTCAAATTCAAATATTTCAAAAGGATTTGATGATATATAAAAAAAATCGCAGACATTATAAAATGCAGATGCCTCTGCTACTATGATTTAAAAAAATAATAGTTTGCTGGAATTCCTTAAATCTAACATAGCAAAGAGCACCAAATTATTTGGAAGAATTCTCAGAAATTATGCCAAGAGGAATATAACAGCTGTCCTTGTATTTTTACTTGCCATGTTACAATTTTTAAAAGACTTAAAAAACTCTCTCTATCTCAGTGATGTGTGACAAATGTGGATAGAGTCTGTTTCCACAGTATGTACGCCAACAGTACTAGAATTATTACTCATTTTTCCACTTCTGTCAACACATACGAAGAGACAATTCAATGCAGTAACGTCATCCTGCATGATACTGATTCACACACTAGTCATATAACTGAAGCTCAGGGCACGTGAAAAAGGGCTTTTTTAACATAACTGTGCAGAACTAGTTGCTTTAAGAAACAAACTTCAAATTTAATCTTCCATACAATGAATAAAGAAAACCATTCTTAGAATATGTAATAATCTTTGTTGTTATTGGCAATTATCTTGCAGTATCCTTTAGATTATATTTCTGCTGTGATTCAAAGTGGCCTCCAAGAAGGGTTATTTAATTTCAAGCAAGTATCGTTTTTCCCCTCACCCAAGGAAAATGATAATCCCCACAGGCTAATAAAGCACTGCAGATCCCATAAATGCCAGAGGTGGCTAAAAAGCCTCACACCAGCCTAAATAGGTCTTATGTCCTGACTAAACAGTCAGAAGATGCTTTTCTGACTGGTACTCTTTTCATTGAAACAAGCACTTAATGAATCACAAAAAAGGGCATACTATTCACTCATCAATCTTTTTTCTTTTCTTAAGCAAGTAATTTCCACTTCAAAATATGGCCCAGATGTTCAAGAGCCAGAGGAATAATTCTGAGCAACCTTTCCACGGAAAAAAGTCAATCTTCTAAGACAGCCTTAAAAGCAGTTTTAGAAATAATCTGTAGAGTTATAGTTAAAAGAAGTAAATCCACGCTTGTACCAAAGCTCCACTAAATACATCTGCAGGGTATTAAGAACAGGTCGCTGCTCACCTTTGGAAATGGCTACTGTGATTAAACACACACAAGCACATGTAGTAACGACCGATACATTCAAAAGTCTATTTATAGAAAACACAGAGAGGAAATAAAGGCAATTACCCGCTTCCTCCACAGAGTACATTTCTCGCCAGAACATCCTGTGCTTGTAGTCATCCTTCGGAGCGTAAAGGTATGTATTTAGTCCCCACTTCTGAAGTCTATAAACATAGGAAAAGCGCCTTCACTGGGAGAATAGTCTACAAATGCAGGAATTTTATGTTTTGCTTGATCTAATTCTTTTACTTGATCTATTTTTTTTTCCTTCACTGAACATTGTGTTATACTATTAAGTCACAATAACTTTACACACAGCTGATACTGGACAAATTCTGTTTAGGCAAGATGGAAAGGTGAATACGAGCCCCCAAGAATATGGATGTTAGGCAAAAAGCTGCTCTAGGTTAGAACCGTAATTCTTTTCAGGCTTAGGTGGAAGATTATGATTATATTGCAATGGAATGTGCTGCAGTAAGAGAAAGCATGACTTGCCTTCTAAAAAGTTCCTTCCTCTGCTCCATAACCCAAGGTCTTCCATAAAATCCTATGGGAAATAAGATTAAAGTTATCCAGTTTGATGTTAAATTATGCCTGCTCCATGAAACATTATATTACCCCCCACCGTTTTCTTCCCCTTCTGCTACATTCATCCAAAAGCTTCCCAAACCAGAAAGTAAAAAAAAAGTCTAGTTAGATGGCATTAGGAACATGTAATAACCTAGACTGATCTAAATTTAAAATGCAATTATAATTTATTTCAGTTCTTATGATCTCAGGTCTTATCATTTTGGCCACTGAAGCAATTAACTTTCAGAATCCAAACTGTATTCCTGAGCATATGCCCTTGACAAGTCAAGTCAGCATTATTTTAAGAGCAGACTTAACAGTCATAACCTAATTAAACTATCACTCCAGACACCTACAAAATAGATTTGATTGTATGTGAACACTGAGGACACTTGAAAATATTTACCAGCTCAGAAATGTTTAACCAGTGGTACAGATTAGAATGCTAAATACACACACATTATCTAAATATGTATTGAGGTAGATGATGTGTAATTAAAAAAAAAAGAAGTGCAAGTGAGTCAACAAAATGCTTCGGATTTCATTCATTCTATTCAGCTTAATAGGTTCCTTGTCAAAATTAACTTGCAAGCTGATATCTTACTTTACAATTCCCACATCTTTACAAGCTAAGACTATGTCTTTGAATAATCATATCAGAGCATCTACACAAGCTATTTCAGAACAGCGTATATTCAAAGTCATGGAATTCCATTGAAATTGTAACTGTTTCTGGTTTAAAATCTAATCCTTACATTCTAGAAACATAATACTTTAAGAAGCACTCTCAATGCACTCTTAGTCAAGTAAATTCACTTAGACCTATGTGCAAATAGTTCAACCACAAGTGGGCACTTCAAAACAAAGCTTCAGCTTGGCAGTCTGTGCAGAGACCAGAGCCTAAAATAACACTGAAATTTAATAAGCTCTTATTTTCAAACAGCATGGCCACTCAGTGATGAATGATGCGCCTAATATACAAAGCTCACAGAACACCAGTTCAAAAGGTAGACAATATCCTCATTTCCAGAGCTATTCACTGTTAAGTCCCTAAGTATTTGGGCTCACAGAGGTCAAAAACATCCTCCCACAACCTTTCAAAACTGATGCAAATGAAGCATTTTCTATATATTAACAAGTATTTCGGTTACCTCTTAAGTGAACAATGATCTTTTAAGAAGCTTAAAGCAGGCTCAAGTTTTAAGAATTAGTCTCTCAAAGAGCGATCTTAGCCTAACTGGCACCACGAAGTGGCAAGGCTGAGTAACTACTACTCCTCACAAACTGCAAAGTGACAAACGGAGGACAGTTAAACAGAGGAACAATCAAGACAGCAGTTGCAAGTCATGAAAACCTCCCAGTTTGTGTCATCCAGAACAAATTTCTCATTTTCACTAGCATTACCTAATTCTGACTGGTACTGCCCTGAGGAAGTCCAAGAACACATAAAAAGAATGCAATACTGTGATACCCAATGAATACCACCTATGTCTCACAACACTGTTGCTTTTACTACTGTTTCAGACCTACTAGCCTAAAGCAGAGCAGGGGCCTACCAAAAAAAAATAATCAGATAACAAAACTAATGAAACAGGACTGAAGAGAACACGCTAATTCAAAGCAATACTTTTCCATCTGTCACCATGTTTCTTAGATTACTAATGTCACCAGCTGATGAAAATTCTTGGATCCTTCTGTCCGACCAAAAATCAGCCTGGTTTTATATTACTCCCTCAAGACTGCGTCAGGTTAATACAAAGTCAGCAGATCATGCCAAATACATCATTCCAGTTACCACACTCTCCATCACTAACAGCCTGGATATCCTGGAGGCAGAGCACCAAAGCTTTGCATCCAGTACTCTTAGATTTTATTACTCCCCAAAACAGTGAATTTGATATCTGCCATGAGCACTTCACATTCTCAGGGTGCACACCCAGTATTTGGCCAATTCTCTCCCACACACCTTTTCTACAAAAGGTCCAAACTCCCCATCTCATTGCTTTAATCTCACCATACCTCTATTCTGCATTAAACACTGCACTCTGTTTAAGTATTTATCTACACTTCTGAAGTTAACCTGTTTTGCTCTTACCCCTATAATTCTCGAGTCATTAGAGACAGATGTTTTCGCCCACTACCGTTTACCTCATTCACCACAACAGTTTGCTTTTCTGTTGTTGGGGTTTTTTGTTTTTGTTTGTTTTAAACATTCCCCTATTCCTTTTTTCCCTGTACGCATGCTAATGTTAGACCAGTAACTCCTAACTACTGTTAGACTGCTTCACTGGGCAGAGGCCATTTTCTTGCTTTGTTTTATGCACAGTACAGTCAAGAACACCTGCACCAAAATATATGCAGAGGCAATCAACAATGTAACTACGACGGCCAGAAAAATTATGATGGTACACGCAGTGGTTCCAATATAAACCTGGATGGTCAAGGAGTTATTGGCAGGAACGCGAGAAAACATACTGTTACGATCTGTATTTCTCTTCACTGTTATCTGTCTCCAAAACCTTCAATTTAACATCTATCTTCACAGAATTAAATATATTAACAACATAAAGACATCTTTCTCCATGCTGACTGTATTTAAGCCTGAGTAAGTGCAAAAAAATAAAGGCATTAACTGGGCCAAGTGCACTTCGCACAGCGACATTTGCAGAAGCCAAACGGTCTTTTCTTTTTAAGAAATGAACAAAAGGCATTCTGCAAGTAATGCAGATACTGACTTTGATAAACTGCCTGTTTCCCTCTCCATTCCATCTGTTAATCATTTTGCTCTCCTACCAGAGATTCATTATAGGTACAGAAATAACACCAGTCCACAGGAATTTAGAACAACTCCAAACCAACTATTATGTTGGGAATATACCATTTTTCTTGCGTGCTTTCAACCATCTACCTTTATTGACCTCTCAGAAATGCAGATTAATTCTGTAGTTACTGAGAAACGCAAAGTTCCTTTATTCTGCAGCTTCTGCAACAATTTAAACCTTTTAATGCTGCAACTACACCAAAAGACAGAAAAGGACTGTTCTACAGCGCAATTAAAATGGTAAGCTGCAACACTTTAGAGAACTGGGAGTATTTAATATTAATTCCAGAGCAGATGTCTGTGGAATCACCTATTCCCTGCCCAAGAAACTGAATCGGAGCCTCTGGCGTGCAGGAAGAGCATGTACAGCTGGGATAATCGCAGAGTAGCTCTTCTCCCTCTCTCTCCCACCTCCCCCTTTAGACACGTACTTGCAAGGGAGCCACGGCACCGCCTCAGCCTCCATTAGGAATCATCGGCCCGCTGGGGGTGCCAGGCCTGCCCTCAGCCCGCCGAACAGCTGCCATCAAAGGGCCCTCCCTGCTAGGGAACGGCTCCCAGCACAAGCGCCAGGGGCGGCAATAGCCGCGCCCGGGAGCCGCCGTTCCCCCCAGCGGAGGGAACCCCAGCCAAGAGGCGCGCACCCCCTGCGCGCAGAGTGGGCTCCTCCGGGCCTCCCGCTGGGCCGGGGAAAGACACGGGGACCAGCCCCCCCTTCCCAGTCTCCCGCGGACACCGACCCCCCTCCCCGTACCCCCAGGCTCCGGGGGATGCCGCCGTGCCCCCGGAATACCGACCCGTCCCTCCGCGCCCCCGCGAACATAGGACACCCCCTTTTACCTTCGACGACGCCGCAGAGGAAGCGTCGGGAGCCCAGCGCTGTCTCCGTCTCGGTGTCGGTTTCCTCCCCGCCCGGGACTGGCCCCGCGGTGGCGCCTGGCGGCTCTAAGGGAGGGCCGGACACTCCGGCCGGGTTGGGGCTGCCCTGGGGCTCCTCCAGCACCGCCTGCCCCTCCTTCTGCACCATCCTGCCGCCCGCCGCCAGGACCCCCGCTCGCTGGGCCGGGCCGAACCGAGCCGAGCCAACCCCGGTACCTCCTTCACCCTCTCCACCACCCCTTTGTCTCCGCCGCTCCGGGCTGCCGCCGCTGCTTCTTCCTGTTTACGGGGCCCTGCGCCTGCGCGGGGAACCGGCCCCAACCGGTCCGCACCGCTCTGCCCGCAGCCGCCCCGCTCGGAGAGAGAGACCGCCGGGGGGAAGCTGTTACCTCCGCGGGGAGGAACGACACGGGCCACCACGGCCTCGCTGCCGGGACGGCGGCACCCGAGCAGGAGCAAGGGACCGAGGAGCGGCAGTTACCTTAGGGAACGGGCGGAGGGGGCGCCGCCTCAGGGCGCATGCGCGGAACGCGGAAGGGCGCGCACTGCGCCTGCTCGGGGGGCCGGCGGGGGGAAGGGGCGAGGCGGCATCTGCGTAGGGCGCATGCGCAGGAAGCGGGCTCTTGCCCGCTACGCATGCGCAAAGCGCCCCGGGGAAGGGGGAAGGCGGCAGTGGGACAGCACGCAGGTGCGGTGTGGGGGAGAGCGCATGCGCAGTGGGCTTTGTGTAGGGAAGCGGCGCCGGGCGGGGGGGCGTGGACGGGTGGGAAAGTGTTGCCTTCGGCTCTGCGCATGCGCAGAGGCAGCGCGGGCTCCCTTGAGTCGTGACCTACTTCTCGCGGCGCTGCCAGGGCCCCGCAGTCTAAGCAGGGCCCTGCGGGGCCGCGGCGCGGATGGGAGACCTGACTCCAGGGTTCTTGCCGCAGGATGGGGTGCAAGGGGAAAAGCCCCTGCAGCTGCTCCCCGCTGCCAGCGCAACCCGGCTGGTGTTACTCTGGCAGATGTTTCCAAGCCTCGAGGGAGCTACGAGGATGCTGAAGGTCCTGCTTCGAGGCTGGTATCATCCCCATAAATCCGAAGGAAGGGGCCTGAGGTCAGATGGCGCCTCTCCCGGGAGAAGCTCCAGCTGCATGGGAGTATGTGGGATTGGGAGGAACAGGCCCCCAGGGCATGAGTCAGAGACCACAGGGCTGAGAAGACAACCTCCCATGAGGCTATGTAGAGAGGCCAGTAAGTAATCCTTCCAGCCCACCCAGCACTGGGGAGGCCATGGCAGGTACCAGCCAACAAGAAACCAGTGAGCGAAAAGCGGCTGGAAACCCCAGCTTGTGGGGAAGGGCTGGAAAACAGCTGCAGGCATCACAGCAGCCACACCACATTTCAGCCAAAACTGAACAAAATGAATGAAAAGTGATTAAAAACATCCCCTGCTGACTTGGATACTGTTCACCCCTGTCCAGCTCATTCAGCTTTCCCAAAACCCTCCCTTGCATTTTTGAAGTCTGTTTCTTGCTCCTCAAGCTTATTTCTGCCAGTGATATTTTGGCATGATGAGAAACCCAAGACAGCTGTTTCTGGCTCCATCTGTACCCATGTTCAGGAAGCTGCAGCAAAGGCCCTGGCCAAGGAACATCTCTAATCATCACATCTGATTTAAAGCTTTCAAAGAGCAAAAATAGCAATTGTACTGCTACCCCTAAGTAGTAACTAGCTATATTTATTAGTGTGCAACAAGACTTCACAGAAGGGTAAGGAGAAATGCACAGGAAGTGGGGTGGAAAACACACAGTACTCTCACATCACCGTATGCAGAGCTGGACAGTTGGCTGCTAGTTCAGAAGTGACCCTGAAGCAGGCTTGCAGACACAGCTCTGATCATCCCAAAAATAATCCTGCAGTGACGATTCCCTCAGTGTTGCAATCTCATCCTTTTACAAGATGTTTGTGTTTCTAGGCATCTTTCGCAGTGCTAGAGTGAATCACTGCCCCAGGCTGCATCGGCTGCCTCATCCAGTCGCTCAGCTGTTTTCCCACATAACAACTATTCTTTTTATCCTGTGAAAGCTGGGAAAAAAGATGGCCTGAAACAACACAAGGCTGTCCTTTTCCAACAACCCATCAGCTCTTACCTCTCTTCTCAGCATAGGCTTTACTGTTACCCACCCTTACATGCCATGTCCTAACAAGGGACTCCTGGTCCCAGGCCCTACCTCACACAACAACTTTTCATAACAAGCCAATGACACACTTGGAGGGACTGATCCAGCCCTCCCTGCCCTCAGCCCATTCCCCGAAGGCTTGCCCCAGCAGACAGCTAAGCAGAGATTATTTTTTGGCGCTCAGGGGACCAGCTGCCCCCCACCCCATAGCTACTGGCAATGATCCCTGTGCAAACCTATTCCCATTTGGTGTGAAAAGGCTACGGCAGCATCTGAAGGCTGAGTGAGCCCCACAACACCCTGTTTTCCCTTGTCACTGTAGTCCCTTTCCTGCCCTATGGCCTAGGGAGAGGGACCCCATCAGTGGCTCACAGCATCCCTGTACCACCATGCCAGTCCATGGGTGGCATCACCCAAAATAGTAACCAGCAAAGCAGAGATCTCAGGGGATAGAATATACTGGGAAGGGGCAGAGCGGGGGTGGGGAGGTGAGGTTAGAGGAGAAAACACACCCTGGCCCATTCATACTGCTGTATGCAGGCGTGGGCCAACACCAGCAGGTCAAAAAAGGTCCTTTGGAAAGAGCAGACGTGCAGCTTTCCCAGTCCCACAATGGCAATTCCCCCCATAGCCAGAGCCCATCCTTTTAAGATGTTTGGGTCTCCAAGCAGCTCTTTGCACTGAGCTTGTAGTTCCTGGACCCGAGACTGCATAATGCTGGAGGGTGTCACTGTCCCATATCAGGTCCATTATCCTGTTGTTTTCTTACTTACCTGCTTCTTTTTTGCTTTCCTCTTTGTTTTGCTTCAAGCTATTTTTCCCAGTTCTCAAGGCTGTGTTTTATCAAGGACCAGTGATTGCCCATCAGTTCATAGCCCTATGAAAAACTCCTTTCAGTCCACATCCACCCCTTCAACGTAGTAATGGAGCAGCTTTCTGTTAGGTCAGCCTTAAATACCCCATCCTAACAAGGGACACCTAGACCCAAGCTTCAGTTCACCCAGCAGCTGTCATGACAGGCTGATAACACACATGACAGCCCCACTTCTGAGACCTGACGTGCTTGGTGTAAGACCCGTTAGCCTAACAAGTACGGCCTCATAGCAGGGGACTGTATTTACGGGGCCATTGATGGCAACGCCAGGCGGTTCAGGAACCCAGCCAGCCCAGTGCACACCCTGTCCCCCATGCAACCTCCCAGAGCACCCATGCAGCGCATCCTACAGCTGCAGCACCCCAAAAAGGCTGCCAACCCTCTGGAAAGACCCTCAGCCCCCATCTCCCCTGCCCCCCAGATGGCTGACAGAGGCAAAGATATAACGGTGGTGTGCATAGCGATTGTGGTTAGATTTTATTGTCTTTTTTTTTAAACCCATATTATTGTTATAATACAAAATATACAGACTGGAGATGCCAAGCGGGTTGTGGGTCACCATGCCCCAGGGCTGGGGGTCACGCCATGCGACCTGCAGCGTGAGGGAGGAGGCAGCATCTGCTCCGCGTGGCAGGGGACAGTGGGTACCCAGAGAGCCTGGGTGGGGGGGAGAAGGAGACAGGAGGGGTAAGGCTCAGGATACCTGCCCTCCCACTTTTGGGAGTCTGCAGGTGGGAGCTTGGCCCCACGGCAAACCCAGTAACAGGACTGTGAGATGAACAATGTGTTAAATGAACCTAAAAAACACATCATGTCTGCAAGGGCTGGGCCAGGGACAGTCCCACTGAGGGGCAGCCCCGTAGCTTTGTCTCAGGGCCCTGGGAGGGGTTTTCTGATGGCTCTGACACCAGGGGCTCAGCCTGGGTCTGGGGCCCGGCCCGGTATGTGTACTGGCCTTGCTCACTGCTTTCCCATTGATCCCAGATACCGCAGCTTGAGCCAGCCCTGACTGCCCTCAGCTGCTAAGGATGCAGAGGCTGCAGCAGCAGAGCCAAGGCTGCCAGGGCTCCATACGTTCCCAGTGTCCGTGGGATTGCAGAGAGGGGCTTCTGGGCTTGGTATGGGATCATTAGCCTGTGGGCATCACTTCCCCAGCTAGGACTTGGAGGGGTTTGCAGACAGGACAGGCCTGCCTGCACACACCCAGCTCTGAGGAGCTGTTGGTGATAAAGATGTGGGGAGCCCCAGGATGCTGGCTCCGTCCCCAAGGTCCCCAGGCAGGCTCTCACCTCCGAGCATGGCCATGCCAGAAGAAGCTGAGCCCACCGTGCCTCAAGGTGACCCTCCAGCCTGCCAGCAGCACAGCAATGACTCCTGGCCGGTCCCAGCCTTGACTTTCTCCCCAGGGAGCTGCCAGCTCAGCTGTGCCCCTGGCCCAGGGCTATGCCTGGGGGGTCACCTCTCTGCCCCATTGCTCACTCCCTGGCCCCACCCCGGCAGCGGGTGGGCTGGGACAGACCAGGGCATGAGAGCAGGGGAAGATCAGCAGCAAATGATGCAGGGAGCATGGCTGTGAGGGCTAAGGTGGCCGCCAGAGTACAGCACACCTCCCTCCTCCATGTGTCCCCATGCACTGGCTGCCATGTCCTCAGGGAGTGGTGGGAAAGGTGTCTCTCCATCAAAGCCTCAAAGTGGGTCCCGGAGGTCCTCTGTGTGCTAGCACCCTGAACTCAAGGGACAGGGGTTGAGGTTGCAGCTCCTCCCAGCCCAGCATCCTCCATCCTGGGGGACCAGTGCCACAAGAAGGCACCTTGGGGTCCCTTTAGTATCCCCTCTCCCCAAGCCAGGATGAGCTTCCTAGGCCTAACTGGGGCCCCCCCCATGGGATCAGGGGTCACTCCCCACAACTCACACAGCAATGAACCCCAAGTGCCCATGCGGCTGCCTTCTCCAGGCACAGCCCCTCTGCCCACCCACCGCTCAGGGGCTGGGCAAGGAGGGCAGCTGGTGGCTCATGGCCAATGCACCAGACATGCTCCTCACAGCAGGCCACGGCCAGGGCAGGGGAGGAAGCTGAGGCACTGGCACCCGTTGCAAGACTTTATTGGTTTCTAGACAGTGTCACTGGAGGGTCTGTGCTGGAGCTGGTGCTGGGGAATCCCAGGGCTGGGGAGGGTCAGGGGTGTGGGAGCTGTGGCTGCACGGGGGGCTGTGCACAAGGGAAGCCTCTATTGCAGCCTGAGGCTGCATCTTCCCTGCCAGGAACAGGTGCAGGGAGGTCCATCCAGGCTAAACGCTCGCCCCGTGCCAGCTGTGCCCATGCTCCAACATCCAGGAGCACCTGCCTGGGATCCCCCGAGGAAAGCGGAGCTGGCCCAGAGGAAAGGGAAGATCCCACCACCAATTGTGTCTCCGGGAAGGGAGGCCCCTTCCCACGGGGATGTCTGTGCAGCCGGCGGAGGGGAGGCTCGAAGGAAAAGTCGAGAGAGAAGCAGGTTCTGGGCCTGGTGGCAGGACTGCTCGGCTGGAGGCAGGTCCAGGAGCTAAATCACATTGTCGAAGAGCTGCATGGACCGCATGATGTTCTCGTCCTGTGGGGAGGAGGTGCGAAGTGGGTGGGTTGGGCACGGCACAGCATTCTGGGCAGCTCCCCCCAAACCTGGCTTTACCCTCATGGCAGCTCTGATCCATGGGACAAGAACCCCAGGGATTACAGGCAGTTTCCAAGCCCTACTGGGGTAAGGCTCTCCTCTTCTGCACAGAGATGCTGGCACAGATACAGTTCCCAAAGCAGTGCCCCAGCCTTGCCCTTGGGAGCCCTGCCTTCGCCCCCTCTCTGCCAGGATGGCGATGGGGGGACAGAGGTCCCCAAGGGACAGGAAGGTGGCACAACCCCAGAGCAAAGCTGCTGGTAGCTTTACCTTCTGACAGGACTCCAGAAACTCCTCAATTGTCACCACGCCGTCCTTGTTTCGGTCCATTTTCTGCAGACAAGCACAGCACGAGGGGCATGGCAGGGACAGCCCCAGCCCCAGGGCCTGGACACAGTGCACCCCTACCCCAGCCATCCCCAAGCACCCAGCAGGACCAGGATGGCCCTTTCTGACCCTGGCTCCAGCATAGCCCTGCTTCATCCCCAGTGTGGGGTGTTTTCTCCTGCACTGTGCCAGGTTTTGGGCACCATGGGCTCCATGCTGGAGCTCTGCTCCCATAGGGTGTGCTCAACTCACCTGGAAAAAGTTTTCCACATGCTCCCGGGGCGCTTCCTCCCGCATGGCTGGGTAAGTGTATTTGCCCATCATGTCATAGATGGACTTCATGATATCCAGCATTTCCTGGAGGGAAGGGGGTTGTAGGGTCAACATGGGGTTCTGCCTCCCCCTGGTCCCCGACCCACACCCTTTTCATGATGCTCCCAAAGGACCTGTGGGGTGCTCAGGTGTGTTCCTGCTGGCTCCCTGCATGGTGTGGGGCCATGTGTGTGCCTGCACATATGATGGAGCCCCAAAGCATCACGCCCCTCATCCACCCTCCACCCCAGAGACACCCCGGTGCCAGGGGGCCAGGAGGCGTCCATCTGCAAAGCTAAGCTCAGCAAATATTGACCCTCCACCCCAGCTCTCCTCCATAGCTCAGCCAGTGCCCCAGAGTCCTGCCCCCGTCCCTGCCACGTGCAGATCTACACTGGCCCCAGGGACCAGCCTGGACCCCCCAGTCCCACCTCTTTGGTAATGCAGCCATCTTTGTTCAGGTCGTAGAGGTTAAAGGCCCAGTTCAGGCGATCATCAATGGTGCCCCGCAGAATGACGGACAGCCCAGACACAAAGTCCTGCACGGATGGACAAGGCAGGCAGACGGGAGTTACAGCCACAAAGGGCCTTATGGACACGGAGGGCACAGCCCTGCTTGTCCCTCCCGCAGGGGGGGATCTCAGCCCCAAAGCTAGGCTAACAAGGGAAACTTGAGTATCAAAAAGAGCCTGGGGAAAATTAGTTGCTTGTGCCCAAATATGTCCCACACTAGTTCCTTGGGTCACAGCACCCCAGAGGACAATGCGCATCAGGACCTGCTGTTCAGCCAAAGCCCGAAACAAGACCCAGCCATGGCTGTGCCTGAAAGTCTCTGTACCTAAAAGACACTAGCCAGAAAATAAAGAAAGCCCCCTTTTTTATTGCTTTTCCCTGTTTTCCACTGCCTCTGGGAATTTAGTAATCTCCATCAGCTCCTGTGAAGCTCTCCATCCACCTGCAACAGCAATGCTGCTCCGCCCAGCCTCCAGTACCTAAAGGAACATGCCCTCCCTGCCCCATTGCCATCCCCTCCTCAGCCACAGTTCACCTCAAAGCTGACGGAGCCATCGTGGTCGGTGTCAAAGGCGTTGAAGAGGAAGGTGGCATACGTGCTGGAGTCTGGGGGGAAGCAGACAGCGTGAGGCGGTGCTCTGTGACCTCCTGCTCTGCAGAGGCACCCACACATGGCATAGGGATGGGGACAGGGATGGGCACTCACCTCCCTGCGGGAAGAACTGTGAGTAGATCTGCTTGAAGTTTTCCTCATTGACAATGCCGCTCGGGCACTCCTGCCAGGGCAAGCCATAGCGTCACCTCCACATTGCAGAGAGGGGCTGAGCACCCTCTGAAATCCCTGCTGCTCCCTTGCCTCGCCCCCCAACCCTGTGATGTCTGGTGGGGTGGCCGGTAAGGCTGCTTGGAGCATCTCCCTGATTTTGTGGGCTGCATCCTTCGCTGGAGGGGCTCTGCATCTCAGGCACCCAGGGAGGGGACTCTGCACCCAAGGAATGGAACACAGGATCAGGCCTCCCCACCGAGCTCCCTGGAGGTGGGATCAGGCTGTAGCCTGATACAAACTTCAACCCAAGGTCCCGAAAGCCTTTGCAAACCCTGGGCACCACCAGGTGCGAAGCACCCTCCAAGGTGGACGTGGCAGTGGGCGGGGGGGGCTAACAAAGCTGGTCAAGGGGTACTCACATTCTTGAAGCCTCGGTACAGGACCTGCAGTTCTTTACGGGTGAACTTGGTCTGCTCCTGGAGCTGCTCCAGCCCCTCAGGGCGGTGGCAGACGGTGGAGAGCTCAAACTCATCCTCAACGCTGTCTGCAAGGAACGCAGGGGAAGAGAGGGTGGCTGAGGACAGCACCGTCCTGCCCTGCCCTGCCATGCCGGGGGGCAGGAGACGTACCTTGCGCGGCACACCCCATCCTTTCACGCCTGCCCAGGGTAACACATTGTTGGGGCGCCCCGCTCAGCTGGAGTTGGGTTTATGCCATCAGGGGACACTCAGAGACACCCTGGGGACAGACCAGTGGCTGACACTCAGCAACAGTCCCCCCCAGCCTCCAGTACACCCTAGGCTGGGCAGAAAGAGGGTGTGAAACACCCCCAGTGCTGAGACCCCCCGCCTGCTCTTCTCCTCCCCCCAGCACAGGCATCTGTTCTGTGGTGCCAAGACCCTGGACATCATGCAGGCCTGTGCTGCACCAGGGCTGGTGTCCAGCAGGAGAGCTTCCCCCCAGAACCCCAGTCCTAAATGCCCCCCAAGCCTTGTCTAGACTCCATCCTGCCTGCTGTGCATCCCCTTTATCAATGGTTTCTCCCCCCCCATGTGGCAAGCTGCATGACCCCTGTCCACAGCAGCCAGCACCCCCAGACCCACTGCAACCAAGAGGGGCTGTGGCCCCACAGCAGGTACTCCCCCCCTCCATGGGGCATGGCTGCCCCTCCATACTCACCTCTTCTCCCAGGGAGGATCAGCTTACACTGTGGGGGCAGGGGGAGACCCCAGCCAGGGACTCGACTCACCAATGGGCCAAGCACACCCAGTGCAGGGTGGGTAGGGGGCTCTGGGCAGCTCTGCTCTCACTCTCTGCTCAGCCCCTTTTGGCCCCCCCCCCCCATCTCCAAACCGACACTGAGCTTTAAGCAACAACACCCCAGCCCTTAAATCAGTCCCACTGCCATGAGCCAGCTCCAAAGCAGGTCTCGCCGCTGTGCATCCTGTGGGAGCTGCTCTGGGAGGCTGGACGGGGGGAAAACCAGCCTGGAAGCAGGGGAGGGCAGAGGTGGGTGCAGAGCCCATCGGATCGGACCCCTCCGGGGCAGGGCTGATCCTGACAGCCCCAAACCCAGGGCAAGGGAGTGGTGGAGGCGTCCCCTTCCCGCGGGCAGGGCCAGGGCGGAGGGCAGGCAGCAGCACCGCTGGGGACGCACACACACAAAGGCAAGAAGAAGCACTTGCTTTCGCTGAGCGAGGGGATGGATTTGGGCCGGCAGCAGGGCAGCAGTTTGAGGAATCGCTGCTTCAGCGCTTTTTTAGTTTGGCCTGGCGGGTTGCCTGGAAGAAAGAAGGAGTCACCAAGCAGAAGAAGAGTTAACAGAGCAGCAGCCCCCGGACCCGGCAGGTAGCAGGGTTGGGCACCCGGCGCAGGGTGAGCGGGGCCAGAGGCAGCACATGCAGCCTCAGGCCAGAGGAGCAGGAAGGCAACGCCCAGCCCAGGCTCTGCTCAGCCTTTCTGCTTCATCCCAGGACAAACCCGGCACTGGAGTTTCCCTCCTTGGGAAGGATGGGGATGGCAAAGGGGCAACCCTGCTGGGCTACCTACGCCCAGCACCTCTTCACTGCCCCCCATCAGAGCATGCCAGGGTGCACCAGAGGCACCCAGCAGCCCAAAGACCCAGGATATGGCAGGGCTGGACTCTGCCCCTTAGCCTCGAGGCCAAATACGTACTCCCTGATGACCCGCTGTGCGGGGAGGCAGGGCAGGATGGAACCCGAGGAACTGCCTGCGGCTGAGCCAGGGCGTTGCATCCTCCCCAGCGCTTGGGGCCGGGTTTGATCCTGCTGGCACATGACAGCTGAACACAAAGCACGTGCCGAACCCAGCCATGCAGCCCAGACTGTGGCATGCACCCCCACCCCAACACGGCACTGGAATCTGAGCCTGGGAACCTTTTTTGAGACAGCCAGAAGGGGAACGGGGCTAAGGGCTTTGCCTTGGCCAGGCTATGGGGCAGGGTGAGGGGCTCTCCATGTCAGCCTGGCCCATGGCCATCGCTTCCCAGAGTCCCTGCATAAGCAGCAGGTCCCCTCACTGTACAGACACCCCTGCCACCCCCTCTTCCCCCATGTGGACCCCAATGGCTTGGCTCAGCCCCATCTCTCCCTGCTGGCACTGCCCCACAGCTGCAGACCCACTCCCTCCCTTCCCGCAGTGCCTCAAGCCAGCAAACTCAGTGCAGGACTAATGCTGCAGGTGGGGAGAGGAGGAAGAGGAGGGGATCAAGGCCATGCCAGGCTCCAGCCCCCAGAGGGAGGCAGACAGCAGCACAGGGCACCAATGGGATGAAAGGCGCAAGGTCCCTTTGGGGCTCTGCTGACACCACGTTTGCTCCAAGCACCCTGGAAGTATGCACACAGCAGGTCTCAATGCCTGCACATCCTGAGCCCTGGTTTTGGTGCTGTTTCTCTAGGGGGCTATCAGATGGGGCTTCCCTGGCAGCTTTCTTAGCCTTTTGGGGCTGAGCTGAGCCCCAGGTGCTGGGGAAATGGTGCTGCATGGTATGCAGCAACAGCGTCTGGAGGGGAATGTGGGTCTGCAGGCAGCTCCATCACTCTGGGGCTATGGGAAACAGCTCCAGGAGGTCATTGTCACAGCAGGACATCACACAAAGCCACTCGGAGAGGCCAAACTTTTCCCAAGGAAGTGGCATCCACAGCAGAGTGCCAGTGACATGCAAACACGTAGGAATGCAAAAAAACCACCCTCTGGCATTTGTCACTGGGCAACAGAGGCAAGGGTGAGGGCCAGGATCTTGGCACTGGAAGCACAGCCTGGCTTCTCTCTGCTCCAGGGTTTGTGGGCAGGCGAGGAAAGAGGCTTTTTCCTTCTTACAAGTGGAATCAGTTGTGCATAAAACTTGATTTTGGCCCAACTACTTTTCCAGGGCTTTAACTTGCAGAAAGAAAGGGAAGTTGCACCTTTCAGCCTTCCAAAGATGCCCTGGGGCCAGGTCCCTGCAGCAGTGGGAAGAGATCTGCGGGGGAGGAACAGTCCCTTCACCCAGGGGGAAGGGACAGGGCAGGCAGAGCAACACCCAGCACCAGGGTGACAGACCAGGGGAGGGAGCGGAGTGGGAGGGAAACCACACAGCTACAGAGATGCAACAGAGAGTAAACTGTGGTTGGACTCACAGGGGCAGCAGGTATAGGCACGTGCAGTAGGTCAGGTCAGGTGCAAGTTACACTTTAGTTTGTTATAAAGAAGGAAAAAGAAAAAAAAATAAAGAACATGGGCGTTTTCTTAAGGAGGAAACCGAACAGGGCCTGATTCCAGAGGCCCTGGGGCAGAAGAGGGAGCACGTTCAGCACATGCAGCTTAACAACAGGAAAGGGGTGATGAGGGCTGGGGTTTTGCTGTCCTGGCTTTGGTGCACCTGAGGGCTCTGCTGGGGAGGACATGCTGTCCCCTTTCTGTCCCCCAGCATCCATACTGTGAGCAAGTCTGGGGGCTCGCCGGGCTCCCCCTCACTGGGAAAGAGCTCTGTCCACAGTTGGCGAGAGGAGCCTGGCCACATGCTGCCCCGCTGGGCACGTGGGATGTCTGCAGCACAAAGCCCTGTCCCTGCCAGTGACAGCTCCTTTTCCAGATGTCGCTCTGCCCTCCACCCCTCTGCAAGAGCCATCAAGTGGCTGGCACAAAACAAGCCAACAGAAAGGGCTGGCAGTGTTTTGTCTGTGGCAGGAGGTCTGCCGGGTTAAGTGGTGTGTCGGTTCCCATGCATCACTCCACCGCCCAGTGACTTCGAAACACACACACACACGCAAACTGAGCTTCCATCCTTGGGCAGCACCAAAACGATGAGGATTTCCCAGCCCCACCTCCATACACTGTTGAAATGAATCCTGGAGGTTTCTGGACACTGGCTCTGAAGGCACCCACAGCGGGCAAGCCCCAGGCCTCAGCAGTGACCGCCACTGGCACGGCCGTGGACCACTTTGTATTGAGCCACCAGGAGCTGATGTATCCTTGGGGGATGGATCCAGCCAGGGCCACCATGTCGGGGTTACACAGTGCTGGGCTGACACCTACCTTCCCAGGGAGGAACCAAGCCTGGGCTGCTCCGTGGTCTCCCCAGAGAAAGGAGAAGCCAGGGTCAGCCCAATGCATAACCATGTCCCTGCCCTCCCCACAGAGCCAGAGCCACCAGTGACAGCTGGCTGGGGAGACCGACCCACCCCTTCCCCAGCACCCTCCTGCTAGAAAAGGACCTACAATAACAAAACAGGCAGTGCCAAAACTTCCCCCTCCCATTCTCAGTAACCTGTTAATAAATGCATCATCACCATGGGTGGAAGATGTGCATCCCACAGCAGTGATACCCCCGCACAGTGTCCCCAGTTCTGTGCCCAGGCACAGCACCATTCTAGGATGGGAGCAGAGCACCAGCAGCCACAGGGTGGGTCATGCAGCTCCCACAGTCCCTGCTTGTCCTCATGGGGCAAGACTGGGAGGTCGGGAGGAGCTGGTCCCCCAGGGATGATCTGCCCCAGCACCCTGCCCTAGGAGGAGGGTTTGGGCCGTGGAGGACAGCCAGGCAAGGGGACCCTCTACCTTTTCAGATAGCCTGGCTGGGAAGCAAGATGGTGAACCCCAGCCAGGGTAGGGGGATATGCCAGAAGAAGGGGCAGGGCAGGCCCAGGGAGCATGGGGAAGGGGTCAGCAGTTCCCAGAACATGCTGTTTTGAGTAGAAGAGCCCCCATCCCATTCCAGAGCATCACCTTTTCCTGAAAGGCCAGAGGCACGTCCCCAGGCCCCCCCTGCCAGGCCATGGCTCTGGGTCCATCTGGGCAGTGATGCTGAGCCCAGCTGTCCCTACAACCTGCAGCTCATGATCATCCCTGTGCAGGGCTCAGCTCTGAGAAGGGTCCATCGGCCCCCCAGTCTGCTCCCCTGCCACAGCACCCAGCCTTGGGCAGTGCCGCCTCCTGCTCAGGGGGACCACAGTCTGCTCCGAAGGCCAGCAGGAGGAAGAGACAGGAAGATCCCCCAGCCACCCTGGGAGGGGGCGGCAGGTCAGGATGGGTCCTGCCAGCAGCAGCTCTGCAAATGGCCCTCATCAGTCAGCAGTGACAGAGCCGAGTGTAACCAGGGCCAAGGTGCCTGCAGCAGCTGCTGGGGCCAGACGGTCATCCATTAGGGGAGTGAGATCAGAGCTGGCATCTCCCAGGGCGGGGACAGACAGAGAGTCCCTGTCTTGGGGGGGGCACAGGGGGCAGCCTCAGCCTGGACACCCAGAGCTGGCAGGGCTGAAGGAGCTGGGAGCAGCAAAGCTGCCACGCAAGACCTGTAGTTCATGGGACAGCAGAGAATCAGGGCCAGGATGTTCCCCAATGCCAGAGAGGGGAGAGCAGCTGCACAACCCTCGTGCCAAGCAGGCCCCAAAGGCAGATGGGGGCATGAGCCAGAAAAAGCTGCAGAGCGGAGTGGGGCTTACAGTGATTCTGTCCCCACTCCCATACCCAGCCTGTGACAGTGTTCCCAGACAGCCTGGCTGTGCCCAGAGGTGTTGGCAGAATAATAATATCTCAGGCCACACCACAGAAAAACGTTGTGAGAAGAGAATGGGATGGGATATGGATGCCAAGGGTTAGTGGAGCTCAGGGGCTCCCCAAATGCTGCAGGACGGGGACAGCCATGTGCATTGTCCTGCCACAAAACCCACTCACAGGGACACACACTGCTCTGTCCCCATCACCACTTCCATAGCAGGGACATCTCTGGCAGCAGGAACTGGCGCATCCAAGGTGCCAGAGGAGCTACCCAAGAAATGCCCCAGCAGAGCAGCAGCTCCTCTTGGCTGCAGGCAGCATGCCCCGTAAGGAAGCTGGTGCTCTGCATACCTATTACCCAGATGCCATCCATACCCTCCCCAGAAAGACACAGGGACAAAGCCTGGACATGCCTCAGCCACAGTCCAGCCAGATCTCAGGCAGCTCAGGGACATCCTCCATCACAAGGGGGTTGAAAGCACCTCCCGGGCACAGTGCCCTCCTCCCCTCCCTCTGCTCATCCACTAATTGCTCCTCTGATCACTCCTACCTGTACAATCCCAGCTCCTATCCCAAGATTTGGCTGCTGGCTGCCCAAGGGGATGTGATCTGCAGCCCTTTCATCTCATATCACCCCAGCACCAGCCAGGAGGTGGAGGGGATGGGGGCAAACAAACCCCAAATTGCACTCATGCAAACTCTGTTGGCAGCCCTTGCCTGAGCTGTGACTGTCTGTGACACAGCCAAGAAAGGCAGCCAAAGCAGACAAGACAGCAGCACCGTGCAGCGCTCTGCACTCCTGCCCTTGCCAGGCATGACCAACAGGTCCTACATCCCTTGTTCTGACATGTTCTGGATCCTTTTTGCTGGCCACATCCAGCCTTGTCCTCAGCACCCACCTGCCAATCCAGCGAGCTCAGCACCCACGTCAGCCACTTCCCTCCCCAGCCCTGGCACACTCTTACAGGGAGGATGAAGGGGCTGAGGGGTCCAGCCTCTTTTATCCATGCTGCCCCCATTGCCACCAATTCCTGCCGCAGTGGGGAAAACTTTCACCTGTATGGTGCTGCACCCCACATCCATCCATCCATCCATCCATCCATCCATCCATCCATCCATCCATCCATCCATCCATCCCTGTCCCCAGCTCCCACCCCTCTCCCCAGCCCCAGTCACCTGCAACCCTTTTCCCCATTATCTGATAAAGCTCAGCCCTCTGCATCCCAAAGCCCCCAGACTCCAACACCCCTGATAGTCCCAGTCCCCCAGCACCCCAATGCCTCCAGACCTAGATATTCACCACACACTAATGCTCCCAGACACCCCAGCTCTCTAGGATCCTGCACCCCAACACCCCACATAATGTCCCCAGATGCCCCCCCAACATCCCTGATACCCCTGCATCCCAGTGCCCCCCAAGTACCCCAACATTCCCAAACAGCCCCACACCCCAGCCCCCACACACCCTCACTTCCACAGCTCCCTACTCCCTAATGCCACCAGACACTCTAGACACCTTCCCACACCCTTATGACCCCCCAAATGCCCCAAAACACACTAATCCTTCCAAACCTCCCCCAAGCACCCTGCAGCCAGAAGGTAAGGAGCACCTCCAGCACAACCTCCCCATCCCTTTGCAACACATCCCCATCCCCGTCCCCATCCCACCTCCCCTGGGCAGGTCGATGATGCCCAGGGCATGGAGTAGCTTGAGGCTGGAGCAGAGCAGCAGGATGATGCCCACCGTTTGCAGCCCCTGCGGGTCCCAGGACGCCCCAGCAACCGACATCCCCCAGACGTGCAGCCCCAGCAGGCAGCTGGTCTGGCAGCAACAGACCCAGCAAGGGAGGAGAGGGGAGGGCAGGGGAGGAGAGACCTGCCTTGGCCCTCCCTCTTCCCGCCCCGGCACCCTCCGGGGTCCCTCGGGGCACCCAGGCTACAGGGGAGGGGAAAGCCCATGCATGTGCCCAAGGGACTTAGGGGCTAGCTCTCACCCCAGGTTCCCCAGAACACCCCGCTGTTGTCACCCTGGACCTACACAGCCTGGCACCAGCACTCCACAGCCCTGGAAAGCTGCTGAGAGGTGCAGAGCTGGAACCAATGGGTGTGTGGAGGAGGCTCAGCAGCCCCTGACTCCCACCCCAACAGCAGCGTGTGGTGGTACCGACCCTGGAGCTCAGTCACTCACTGTCCCCCAGGACACTGCTGTCATCCAGCCCAGGAACAAGCGCTGTCCAGGACAGCCCCTCTGCCCCATCCCAGACCACCAAATCTGCCCCCAGGCAGTGCCCTCAACCTGCATGCACCCACAGCACGGTGTGAGAAGCTCCCTGCCTCAGAGCTCAGCCTTGTCCGCCGATCACATCCACAGATACCTGCCACCCTTACCCCTTCCCTCTTCACCTCCTGAGGGAACATCCGCATCTCTCCGCACCAGTAAGTCACAGCTGTGTGCAAGGTCCATGTACCTTGCTTGCTCATAGAGGGAAACGTGCCCCGCTCCACTCTGGGCTGCTGCCTGGAGGGAGGTCAGCACAGCAGGGCAGCTAGGCAGGGTGGGGGCTCCCTGCAGCCCACCCAAAGCCCTGCCTCATGGACAGCAGGGCAGAGACCCCAGTCTGGCAGCAGTGGTTATTAGGAAGGCTCTCAGCTGATTTTCTATGCATCTCTCACCTAAAAGCTGTTTTTGATCTGGCCATCCACTGCCCCAGAAGAATAACAAGCTCTAGGGCAGGCATCTATGGGGAATGAGACCTTTCCCTGCATGCCAGGGAGGGGATGCTGCAGCCAAGCATGGATGGTACATGGGACCTCCTGCTGCCTGCACTCTGGGGACCACAACCCCACAGGGCCCTGGCCAGGGCACCTCTATTCCCACCTGTGCCCAGTCCTGGGGTCTAATCCTGTTGAGCTCTTAGCACCCTGCAGCCCAGTACAACCCTGTGCTAGAGAGCCTCAGGCCAGCTCCAAGCCAGCTTCTCCCATTGGACTCCAAGGTTTCATCCTCCACCAGTGAAGCAGGGCTGCAAAGGAGGGCTGTCCCAACAGGTTCCCTTGCTCTCTAGCTTTACTGCTTTATCTCCAGCCTGCCATTTCTCACCTCCCCGTGGCTGAGCGACCTCCCTGCCCCTCTGCCTGCTGGCTCAGAGTCTATCTCTGGGGCAGGATGCAGCAGAGTGGAGTCCCTGCTCCATGTCCAGCAGGGTCCCCTTGCTCCCCCCTCCAGGCACATCAGCAACAGAAAGAGCAAGCCAGGCTAGAGGGAGTTGGGAGGGAAGCAATGTGAAAAGTGATTAACACAAGGCCGGAGGGAGAAGGAATTCAACAAGCTAATTACGTCTGGCTGGTCTGAGCAGGACATGACACCATGCGGAGGCAGAATCAGCAGGGTGCCATGGGTGCCGCAGTCCTTGGGGAGCTGAGTTCTGGGACAGCTGCCCTGCCTGGACCCCAGCCGTGGGCATCACAGCCAAGGGGACCCACAACTATGTCCCCTTCTCCCCCAGCTTCACCCTCTCCAAGCAAGGCAAGACAGCGCAGACTATTCCGTGTCCATGGCAATGACCAGGGCTGATGTCCCTGGGTGCAGAGCATGTGGAAGATACTCCACGCAGAGGAGCATAAGGTCCCCAGGAGACCTTCTTCTCCAAGTTCTCCAAGCTGGCAGGATGCAGACCAGCGACAGCATTCCTCAGAGCGTAGGGCTGTGGCGGGATCCAGACTCAGAGCCTGGCTATGGCTACCATACGCCTCTGCCCCTTCCCCTCCCACTTTGCAAGCCTCACCATGAGTGAGCAGCTGTCTCCTGATTCAGCCACCAGACCCTGCCCAGCCCTACAGCCAGCTGAAAAAACCTGCCAGCCCTTGGAAAATGAAAGGCAAGGGTTAAAACCACCGTGCATGGGGAAATCTCTGGTGTACTCCAGCCCAGGGAACCCCAGACTCCAAGCTGGAGCACCTGCAGCTGTCCCAGGCTGAATTTTGATGCTCCAAGACCTACCCCACCCACAGCCAGCTCACCTTGGCCTCTTGGGTCTGTCAAACCTGCCAGGCTGGGTAGTGCCCTGAGCCTAGGGACCCCCTGGCACTGCGCCCCAAAAGGCCGGTCCCTCCTGCAGCCAAGACACCATGCTCCTGCCAAAGGGGTTCCTGGAAAGCAGAGCTTGGCACAGGGCTTCGCTCTCACCAGTACCGCGGGGATGCTAATTTTCTCCCCTCTCCAGAGGGGCCCTCGCCCTGAGCCAGACACCAGGAGGTGGCCATGCTGTTTGCTTCCACCACCCTTCTGCCTGGCATCCTTTGGGGTGCTGATGGCACCCAAACTGGCTGCTGCTCCCTCCCTTTTCTCCCCAGACTCTGCTCTCCCCTCCCCATCTTCATCTCTGGAGCAACAGCAGCAGCCCCCTGGGAAAGGCAGAGGCCAGCACACCCCATGTCAGGGGCTTTCCAAGACACCCCAATCCTGCCTGCCCCACGCACAGACCCTGGCCCAGCTGAGGCAGAGACAGCCCTGTCAGCCCCAGGCAGGCACCAGTTATCCTGCCGATAGCAATCTGCAGCTTCATCTAATATTCATCTGAGGCCGGGATACACTGGCAGCTCTCCCGCCTTTTACCTCCTGCCCACCCCTCCCCCCAGCTGGGACCAATTGCTCCACACTGAATTATTGATGCTGCACTTCAGGAGCCAAAATCGATAGTGTTTCTTTTCGCCTGAGCACTTGGCCAAAGTGGGCTCTTGGCAGGGGGCTGGGACCCCCCCGGGCAGCTCAGCAGCATGTGTGCAGCTCTGCCAGAAGATGTTTGGGGCTGGGGGCAGGCGTGGTGGCACAGGGCAGCAGTGGGGTGACATGGCCCATCCGCGATTAACCAGCAGGTAAACAACACCAGCTCTGGCATCAATCGCCCCTGGAGCATAGAGCACCCATGGGAGATCTCTGCCTCTGCTACCAGGCGCCGGCTCTGGCCATGCCACCAAGGCTGCACGGGATCTGAGTGGGGACAGTGCCAAGAGGACACACCAAGGGGGGACAGACAACCAGCATTCCCATCCAAGCCCTTGCTCAGAGGAGGGCCAGCTCCAAATGGAGGACGGGTTGCTTGTGGCCTCATCCAGCTGAGTCTCAGAACCCACCAAGCCTGGAGTTCCCCCATATTGTCCCTCTCCCCTCCACAGTCCTCCCTCAGGGGGCAGACAGGGTCTCACTGCAAGATGCTCCCACTGAGCCCTTCCCCAGGGCTGGGGCATTTTTCTGGTTTCCTCTGGAGGTGCTCCATCCCCAGCCCATCACTGTGGTGGCATGGCACTTCCCAGCACATACCATCATCCCCAGGACACCACCAGCACAGCCTGGGCAGAGAGACAGTTGCAGGCAGGGGACCAGCAGGGGTGGGGCAGGGAGAGCACAGGCTTGGGGCACGGGAAGCACGGCACGTGGTATCAATTGCTCCGGAGGGGGTGGCAGGGCCCATGTCTGTTGGCAGACCTGAGCCATTAGTGTGTGGTTTCAGGCTCTTTGCAGTCCCTGGGCTGTCACCACCAGCCCAGGCATGGCTGGTAAACAACCCCCAGAGGGGACTCAGCATTTCCCAGCCCCAGACACTGCCTGGGACCTTCCCCAGAGAGAAAAGCCTCTTACCTGCTGCCTCCTGAGCCAAGGTGGGGTGACCCTCACAGCAGCATCTCACCCCCATCCCACCATGCAGCCACTTGCCCACAGAAATTCCCATATGGTGCCCAGTGCTCAGCTCAACCTCATCTGATCTCTGCCCCTTGAGTAACACATTTCCCTCTCCTCTGGGCACCTTTTGGTGATGAGAACTATTGCTGCAAATCTGGGGCACCTGGGTCCCACTCCTGGGGCACATCTCCAGACAGGCCCGATGGACTTACAGTTCCCCAGCACGGGGATGTTGGTAGAGGGGGATAGGGCAGGCTGTGCCTCCCCATGCTGCACAGTGACACTATATCTTCCTGGGGACGAGAGAGGACTGCTGTCTGTCCTTTGTGCAAGACAGGCATGTCACTATCCATGCCAATCCCCTCTGGAGGGGTTCTGGCTGACAGGGACAAGGCTGGACACAGGACGCCCCATCTCCAACCTCCTGCCCTGGCCCAGGCCAGAGCAAAGTCACCTGCAGGGGAACAAGAAGCATGCCACAGGGGACAGAGGAGCGGGGCTCAGCATGGCCAGAGACAAGGAGCAGCCACACAGGCCAATGTCCGGTCCCTGTCTTGTCCTGCACCGCCCAGCAGGGTTGATGCCAGGGCAAGGGGTCTCTCTGCCTCCCCCTCACCACCATGCTCAGAGCCACTGTGCTGCAGAGTAGCCACAAACAATGCCACCAGCTTTGGTCCAAAACTATGGGCAACTGCAGGAGGAAGAAAAAGCACAGGGAGGGAGGAAAATCAGGGTCTGAGGGTGGCAACCCCCCACATCACCAGCAGAACTAGGGAGTGGGGTCCAATCTGAGCACAGTCAGTGTGGCCCCCCCGAGGATCACAGGCAGGACGCCTGGGAGACAGCTCAGCCCCTGCCTCAGTTTCCCTCCTGGCACGATCCATCTATGAGTGCTGCTGCTGGAGCACAGGGACAAAGCAAGCAGTTAAGCAGCAACGAAATCTGCTTTCCTGCCCTGCAGGCAGGTTCACAGGCCCAGAGGGAGACATCCCCCCCATCTGCCCCCACCTTCCCCACCCCCCAGGCTTGGCCAACCTGCAGGTCCAGCCTAGGGGTGCCCCGGCACTGATTGTGGAGGGGAGCCGGTGTTCATGGCTGCACCCAGCCTGTGTGAAAGCCAGAGCTGCGGAACTGGAGCAGAGCACACCAGGGCACCAGTGGACCAGGCAAACTGCCTGTCACCTCGTCACTCTGTGCGTGCCCTTATGCCCCAGGGATCGGCAGGCTGCAGCACCCTTCAGATGGGTGTCTGCAGGCATAGGCAGGGCTGGGGGGACCTTTTGCACAACCACCCCCCCTGGAAGTCCAGGGAGCACCCAGCCAAGTGGACCTGACCTCCCTCCCACCATGCGCAGAGTCCCCCGAGTGGATCTGGGCACTGATGAGTGTGCCCCATGTTTACACCGCTCAGCATCTAGCACAGCCTGTCCCCAGCCAGGCAGTACCCTCTGTGTCCCCCCACCTAGCCCAAAAGCCATGGTGGGGCTCTGGGAAGAGCCAGGACCGGGGAATGCAGCAGGGACCCGTCCTGCCCAGACCTGGCTGCTCTGCAGGCTGGTGCTTAGTCTGACAGCTCATGTTCAGGGTGAGGTGATCATGGATCCTGGGGACATTGTGCTCCTGTAGAGGTGCTGGAAAACACCCTGGTGCCCACCTGCACACTCACACACAGCCCCAGCCAACAGCTCCCCAGGACACACCAAACTCACCACCGTGCAACAGCCGCCCTGCCAGCCCTGTCCCCTCCCCATGTCCCCAGCCACCAGGACCTTGCACGGAGCAGGCAGGACACGCTGCTCCCCACACCAGGACCCCCCTGCTCACCCTTACAACCAGCAGATGGACACCATGTCCCATGGGGGACTCTCTCATGGATGCAACAGCCTCAGAGCATCCTTGGGGGCAGCTCTGGACCCAGACATCCATGTCCCCTGAGGAGCCAGCACTGCCCACGCCCGTTACCTTCCAAGGACACAGGCTCGAAGAGGCCAAATTGCTCCAGCACCTTGATGAAGAGGACCAAGACCACCAGCACCGCGATCATCTCGAGGCCTTCCAGGTTCATGGTGGGGGTGTCTCATGGCCACGCACTGCCCTCCCCTCCCCACCGCCGTCCTGGAATCCCCTCACCCAGGCGTCACAGCTGCTGGACCACGCATCCCCAGGGTCCCCTGCCGCTGTCCCTGAGGGGGGATTGGCTGTCACCCCTCTACTCGGGGGTGCCCGCCATCAGCTGTGGGTGAGCAAGGGGTCAGTGTGGGGCTGTGGCAGATGGCTCAAGGAGCCGACAGCCCAGGAAGAGCAGGGCCGTGCCTGTGAGTAAGAGTGGAGAGAGGCCAAGCAGAGGGAAGCGTGGGGAGGTGGCAGGGATGGGGGGGCCAGGGGGGGAAGGAGGCATGCCCTCCCATTCCAATGACACCACTTCCATCGATTTGCTTAATGCAGTTGCTAAGGAAACAGGCCACAGATATTAAAAGGCACTCGGTTCCCAGGGGTGTACATGGGGAGGGACAGGACGCTGGGCACTGGCTAAACATCCAGGATGGGGATGACTCAGACTTGTCCTCTGCACCCCACACGAGTGCCTGCCCCATGGGGACCACCATGGCTGAGCATCCCAAGGTCCCCACAACCCTCTCCTGGGGAGGGTCTGCAGCAACAGGTCCAGCTGCCCCATTTCTGAGCAGGTGGATGGGTCTGGCTGTCTTGCTGGGAGAGCCAAGGGCAGACAGGGAGCAGGGCTGGGGGGACGGGCTGGGAGTGGGAGCTGTGATGCTGGGTGCCAGAGATGCTGCCAGACCCACAGGCAGCACAGCAACTGGCAGGAGAGGAGGGGATGCAGGGGCTGGGGATCCAGCGGGACCAAGGGATCCAGCCAAGGTCACACAGCAGCTGGAGGCAGAGGGAGAACCCAGGCGTCCGTGTGCCTCAAGCACACATCCCCACACAGCCACCAGGGCTATATTTAGCTCCTATACTTTTTTTTAACAGCATCCCAGCCCTTGCCTGGCTGCTCAATCACAGGCCACAGGGACCACCAGGGAGCCAGGTGCCTGCTGGTCCCGGCCCCATCACCAGGGCTCAGTGCCCATTGGGGTGCATGGCTTTCCCCAGGGACGCTGCTGGCACTGCCCATCCCCAAGTAGACAATATGGCATGAATGAAGACCAGACCCAACTCCAGCACCGGTGTGGCAGGCAGGGAGTAGGGCTGCCCCCATGCCACCGCTGCCCCCCACCCCACCTTGTCCCTTCAAGAAGCAGGGCCAGCTGCCCCAGGCACAGGTGGGGTGGCCAAGCCCAGGCTATGGGGCAGACAGCCTGCCCAGCTCTAGGGTCCTCCTACCCCCACAAAGGGCCCTGCCGACAGGACCAGGGCAGAAAGCCCCTTTTCCTCCCTGTTGGCTATGTTCCAGGGAGAAAAATATGTCACCAGGGGAGGAAACATCACCCTGGGACACCCACAGGGGGAACTGGATAGCAGAGGTGCTGGCTGATGCTGGGAAGAGCTGCCAGCAGGGCTGCCCCACACCAACCCCACCAGGGCCATAACCCCCACCCAGGCCCCCATTCCCAGCCCAGGAGGCTGCAGATTTGACCCCTGGTAGGGGATGGAGAGGGCTGGTTGCTCAGTCCCAGGTCATGGCATGGCCAGGCTATCTAGAAGCTCCGTGCCACCAGGCTTGGCATCTCCTGCCTGCTTGGGGCATGCTCCCAAGGCTCTGATGCCAGCAGAAGATGCCAGCGATGCATCAGAGGCAGCTTGGGGAGGGAGATGAAAATCTTCCCCAGGGAAACATACCTCAGGCTGGAAGTTTTCAGACCTGGCATTTCCTTTTCTTGGAAAGCAGCGAGTTTCCAGGCACTGAGCCTGGATTTCACCAGGCTGGCTCCTGGCCTCGCCCCCACCCTGAGCCAGTCCCTTTGGGGATGGGATGGCACAGACCTGTTGCACTCTTGAAGGAAGTTTCCCACTGACACCAACTTCATTTTTAATGCCATTTTTCTTGCTAAGCCCTGGTTGCAACCCATCCTCTCTCCGAGTCTCCAGCTGCTCCCAGGGCCAATGCCTGTCCACACGCCATGGGGCTATTTGTACAGCATGATTTGGGCCAGAAACAGCCATATAGGAGGCCTTCCAGACTGAGCCAGGGCTTGTCCCACCAAAGAGGGTTTGGGGCAGTTCCTCTGCAAAGCAAACCTTCTCAGCTCACCTGAGGGGACCATCATCAGCTCCTCATGCATCTCCATCAGCGTTGTGGGATGCTGGGGCCGAAGGGCACAGTGGCATAACAGCCATGGAGCGACAGCTTCCCCACCTGCCCTCATGCCCATCCTGTGCCAGCCAGCCTCCCCAGCAGAGCACTGATAGATCACCCATCAGCTGCCACGTCAGGATTACTCATTTCCATGCTAATAAAAGCCCTCCACTGTTCACTGCCAGCACAACTCAGGATCCTACCAGGACTGGCATAGGCACCCAGTGCTGGTCCCACATCCCAGTGCCACACACTGCACCAGAGCCCAGCTCCCAGCACCCCCAAACTCACTGGGGTTGCTTGCCCAGAGCACATCCCTTCCCACCAAGGGCAGCTCCAGATGGGCTGGGGGTGTCAGGGGACCAACCCCTTGGCTCACCCAGGTCCCCAGGGATGCTCCTCCATCTGGAGCTGCCCTGAGGATGGAGCAGACACATGGGCTCGCATGTAGGGCTTTACCCATGGAGCCAGACCCACAGCCACCTGCAAGGGATGTTCAAAGGGCCATCCAAAACATATGCACCCCGCCAGAAGTGGGACAGGGCTTTTCCCCCCACCCCACCAAGGGGCATGGTTTCCAGGGGTGGCTCCTCACCCCTTCAGCCAGCCAGCATTTGGCCATGCTGTGGGAAGAGCCACGAGGCCCTGGCTGAGCTGTGCAGGGAGAGGTCACACGGATGGATGGAGAAACATATGCCCTGGGCAGGAGAGGCCCTGGATGTCCCCAGACATCCCCAGCACTGGTGCCACCCCTCCTGCCCTGCTTGTGGGTCTCACCCTGCAAAGCGCCCAGCATACACATCCTACTGCAGTGGGCCTTGGAGAGACCCTTCGCTGGGGAAACTGGGACCCCCACCACATCCCAGAGCTCCCCAACATACCAGCCGAGGAACAAAGATGTAGGTCATGCCCAGAGGGACCAAGAGCCCCAAAATGCAGGTTGAGGCCCCAGCATCAGCACCGGGCACCCCCCATAGAGCAGGAGACACCGGGGAGCCTATCTGCATCCCTGTCCCACAGCGAAGGGCAGTAGCACCCAGATATCAGCAGCACGGCAGAGCTGGATGCCCCCGGAGCAGCTCTGGGCACCACTGCATCTTGGCTGTGGTCTGCCACTGGCTGCTCTCGCACACAGCGGAGCAGGACCAGGACCAGGACCAGGAGGAACAAATAGAGTGACTGAGGAGGAGATCGAGGTGCCCCAGACAGGCAGAAAGGAGGGTCCCCAATCCCCCTCTCCCACACCAAGAGCCTGACTTGTCCCACTGCCTGGCTTGTGGAAGGGGACAGGACAGGCCAGCATCACCATGTCCCCCCATGTCCCCAGCCCCATACCTTCGATGCCGCTGATGATTTTGAAGCAGCGGGTGGTGAACCAATAGGAGATGAGGAGGAGGATGGCAATCAGGGAGGCATAGAGCAGGCTGTCATTGTGCAAGGATGTCCTCTCCATGGCTCCATCCCTTGTGCCCGCTTACGCCCCCCGTCCAGCCCCGCCGCACTATCTGGGGCACCCCTGTCCCGGCAGTCCCCCCGCCGGAGGAGCCGGCCACCACGGGCAGGGAGGCGGGGGGCCGCATGGGCAGGCAGGCAGGTAATTGGGAGCAGCGTGTGAGAGCCAGGCTCCCAAACCAATTACCTTAATTGTGCTCAGGCAGCACATGGCAAACAGTTAAAAATAACCCTCCTGGCCCAGGGGGAGAGTGGCACCATCAGCCAGGAGAAGGAAGCAGGGGGCAAAGCACAGATGGGGCTCGCTACACATGTGGCTGAGTCTCCCTGCCATGGGGCCAGCAAGGCATTGCTGCAGGATGATGGCTGCTCTGAGCTCACTGGTGACCCCAGGACCCTCAGGGCTCAGCCCCTTGCTGCCAGCCCGTGTGAGGAGCTGGGAGTCCTGGAAACTGCACTCTCCAGGGAATGATGCTGCAGCCCAGGACTGCCAAATGCCAGGATCTCTACTGGGATGCCTGTGCCCATCCTTGCTCCAGACACTGGGCCTTGAAGGAAGGCATCTCTGCAGCCTTGCTGGCCTAGGCAGCTGGTTCTGGCAGAGAGGTGCTGGCATCTCCTCCCCTGCACACCAGCACAGCACCTCCCCGAGGATGCACGAGATCATCCTCTCCTTTTCTCAGCCCGGAGCCAGAGCCAACCAGCCTGGTTCCTGCACTGCAACACCAGGGGCACTCAGGCAGTGCCACTGTGAATTTGGGCACACTCACTGGCAGACCCCCAAACCCCATGGGATTAGCTGCACCCATGCCTGAGACACCCCTGGTCCCCAGACCACACTTGGCCCCATCAGTCACCCCATGGGACACGTGGCTGGGGAAGATGCTGGACTTAAGTTTCACCCCGACACCTCTTTGAATACAAGACATCCCACCCCCACCCCTGCAGCTACAGCCAGGAGACATGACCATCAAGGCATGGGGTGAGGAGCACAGTGTTATCCTAGCTGTGCCCCTTTAGGGGTGCAGAACCCAGGTGTTTGGGTCCATCCCCGCATCCCTCCTTTCTCCCCCAAGACCAGCTGCTCTGAGCATCCACAGGGAACACAGGACAGGGTGGCAAAGCGGCCCTGGCACATGCCCATGGCTCCGCACTGGGGAGGGCGGCAGGCTCTGTAATGCTGCCCCAGGCACAGCTGTGGCAGGATGGGCAGCCCAGGCTGGCAACCAGTCTGTGTCTCCTGTCCCACTTTAGGCTGTGTCAATACCAGCTATAGAACACCCCCCACCCAGCCACCCCACCCCAGCTCTCCGGCGCTGCCAGCAGTACAGCTCTGCCACCCAGCCAAAATTAACCACCCTGTCAGCCACCCACTGTATGTAAATAGACATGCCCAGGAGCAGGGCTTCTTGCTCCGAAAGCACCTCTGTGCACACGGTGTGCCAGGGGCATGCATGGGGCTCCACCCAGAGCCATTGGGTAGCCAGGTAGCTGATCCCTGTCCCCATCCCCCCAGCTCCGCTAGCAGCTGGGCACAGGGCACAGGGCACTGTGCCCTGCTGTGGGACAGGAGCAGATGGGGAGGGAGCGGGACAGTCACCCTTTGCCAAGGGACCTGTCTCTTCGGGAGGGGACTGCGCACCCTGACCACAGCCAGGCTCTGCCCTGCTTGGGACCCACCTCTGACTACCCATAGGGTGCTCCTAGCCCAGTGCCATAGGGTGCTGGGGTGCTACCTTCCCAAAATGTGCCATGGGACCAGCTGGGCCACAACAGAGGTGATGGGACCAGGGCACAGCTGGGCAGCAGCTGCCCAGATCACCTGGCCCAGGGGGGCCAGACTGATGGATAGGAGCCTCTCCTTTTTTTGGTTCTCGGGGCCATCATCCATTAGGGAGAGTTAAATTTAGGTTACAGCTGATCCCTTATTACCTCGCTGCTAATCAGAGCGCGAGCAGATTATTAATAAGCACATTAAAATATTGGCGAAATGCTATTTTTGGGAGGTGAAGTCACAGTTTTAATCCAGTTAATTGATTGAGTCATTTCTCTTTCCCCCCATCGGCGACCCGTCCTTGGCTAGCTCCCCAAGGCACCCAGACGCGAGGCCACCCCACCCCAGGGTCTGCCTGGCTCAGCATCCAGTGCCCTTTGCGGTGAGCCCTGTAGGACCTCCTTCACCTCTGCAGGGAGGACAGAGGGGCTCATTGCCCCCCAAAAGGGACTGATGGGGGAGGATAGGGCTGGAGGGGGGGGGCAGCATCCCAGTGACCAATGTGCCACGTGGACTAGAGCAGCAGCTGTGGAAGAGGGGATGCTGCAAGAGGGGAGAAGGCTGTGCAAGCTCCACATCCACTCCAGACCTGAGCCTACAGGGGCACCAACCTGTCTGACTCTGGATTTTGCCCCACTTTGGCTTCTCCCACAGCTTGGGAAGACACCAAGAAGAGGGTGAGCAGCAGCAGCCAGCACCTTATTGCCTTGCGGCTGCGCCCATCCCAGCCCCATGCATCATGGCCACCCTGCACACCCCAGCAGGGCTGCAGGGACAGCATGGGGCTGAGCCCTTAGGGCCATGCAGCACCCCATATGGCCAGCCCAGAGACACAGTCCCAGGGGGACACAGGCCCAGCCCCATAGTCCCCAGCTGCAAAGCCCCAGGACACCGGCACAAAGACCTGCAGTACATCCTTGCAGGTGGTAGGGATGGGAGCACCACGAGGTCTCCTTCCCACGCCACTCCCTCACCTGCAGCTCTGCTCCTCACACCTGGGCCAGACTCAGCTGACTCATCCTCTGCCCCCTCTGCTCTGGGCTAGTTGGCTGGTGCCCGATGGAGCCAACAAGCAGGGATGGACTCAGCGCTGCCTGCGGGCACACCCAGCCTCTGGAGCCTGGCACGCTTCTCGGTCAGGCCCATGCTTACCCTGGCACCTCTTCCCCTATTGCCATGTTGTGGGCTGGTGCAGAGCTCTGAAGGGCCCACAGGGCTGTGAAGTGATGGGAAAAGCCCATGGGGAGGGTTTCCCAGGGTGAGGCAACCCTCCGTTGCAGGGCTCGGGTCCCTGTGGGCAGGAAGGTGGCACAGCAGCTGGGCACAGCCCACAGGGCAGATACTGTTCCCATGTCCCAGCACCCAGCGCTACACCAAGAGCATCCCCAGGGTATCCCTGCTGTCCCTGCAGGCTGGGGAGACCCAGGGGCTCCCCCGCGCAAGGAGGGGAAAGAGCCTGGGAGGGTTCTTCTGTGCAGGCTGAGCCCTGGCAAAGGCGGTGCAAGTCCCAGTCCTGCTCCAGGGTATGACATTGCCACGTTGGCCCAATGAGGCCTCCTCCATGCTCCCAGTATGGCACATCCCTCTCCAGCACCATTATGGCCAAGGGTGGCAGCTGGGGGTCCCTAAGGGGCCAGGCCAAGGGGAGGACAACTTGACCCGAGCATGGGGAGAGGGGCAGGAGCTGGGCACCCAGGGTCCCAGTGCACACTGGCACACAACGACCTCCCCAAGACATGCCCATTGCAGTCAGGAGGTGTCTCTGAGCTCACACCCGGGAGAGGGGGTCCTGGCTAGCTGGCTGGGTTGTGCAAAGGCTGGCAGGGGGGCGCAGGTCCCGCCACAGCTGTGACAGCAAACCAGGAGCACACAGCATGCAGCTCTGTCCCCGGGACCAGGCAGCATCCCAAGATACGAGCACGGGTAGATGCAGGCACCAGGGCATGTTCCTGCCCCAGCCCACAGGCACACCCAGGGCTTCTCCAGTTGGATGGATGGAAGGTGCAGTCCCAGCCCCAGAGGAGGCAGATGCCTGGCACAGCATGGAAAGGTTGGACCAGCTGCGATTTATTTGCACAGCAGTTTTCTCACACTCCACTCTGAAGCAATCCCCTCCCCAAATAAAACATTCTTGTCACCCCAGGTCCACAGGGGACCTTCAGGGGTGCTTGTTGCCTCCCATGAGCATCTCTTCAGCTTTGCCCCACAGGGAGCCCATTGCAACCCTGACGCCTGGGGCTGAATCACTCAGCACTGCTCAGCACCTAAACAGCATTTCTCCCCCTTCCCAAATAATCCCACAAAGCCCACCAGACAGAGAACCCCTCCCACAGAACAGAGCCCCCATGCTCCCCAGAGCAGCACCTACCTTGGGAGAGGGTCCCGGTGACAAACTGGTAGAAGAAGCGGATCACCCGGCCCAGCTGCCTCTTGCAGCGCTGCTGGCAGTGGCTCATGGCTCCAGCTCACAGCGCTGGGGAGGGACCCAGTCGCACCCCCTCCCGGCCGGCAAACAGCCCCCCAGCTCCTCCGAGCAGGCAATGCCCAGGGGCGGACAGAGCCTTCCTTGCCCAGAATGAGCCTGTGGGCATCAGCAGCAGGTCCAGCCTGCCGGAGAGGGCACAGGCAGCGCCTGGCAGCGCGGCAGCCGCCAGGCCCTGCTCCCAGGTGGCAAGAAGCCAGCCGGGAAGTTTTGTGCTGGGATGCTCCTGTGTAGGCTGGCTGTGGTCCAGAGGGGCTGGGGGTTGCAGCGGTGCCCCTCCCAGGGCTTAGGCACACAAAAGCTGACTGCAAGCTCGGCGAGGCAGCAGGGTGCCCGGGCGAACCCCCCTGTGCCGTGCCAGCCCACCGGCCCTCTCCGTGCAGCAAACTTGCAGGGAGAGGCAGGGAGTTGCAGCAGGGGAAGGCTTCAGTCCAGGGGAGCCCAGCGGTGCCAGCCAGCTCTCCGGGAGAGGCGGATGGCTGCCTCCCTGGCTGGCAGAGCCCCGGGTTGCCCCTGGCTCCACCAGCCCGACCTGGCACTTCACGCGCCAGCTGGCCGGGAACCAGAGGCAGGTTGGTATGGCAACCCGCAGACTCCACAGGTCCCGCTGACCAATGAGGCACTGCTGCATCCCAGGGCCGCCTCTCTCCAAGAGCAGGGAAGGATGCTCCCTCCGGAGGGGAGCCGTCACCAAGAGCATCCTGCATCCTCAGGCATCAGCCCTCTGCTCCCACTATCAAGTGCTGTACGCATCCTGCATCCCTTGGCATCAACCATCTGCTCCAGCCAGCTGGTGCGGTGAGTGTCCTGCTTCCCCAGACACCAACCATCCAGCGCTGCGAGTGTCCTGCATCCCTGTGGCAACAGTGCTCCAGCACCGCCAGCATCCTGCATCGCTGAGCATCAGCCCTCTGGTGCTGCGAGCATCCTGCATCCCCAGGCACCAACCACCCGCTCCCACTGGCTCCACGCAGGGGAGGAGACAAGGATCAGTGCAAGGATGGGAGGAAGAAGAGTCAGACTCCCAGACCACCCTGGCTGAGAGCTGCTCACTCCAAAGCTCAGCCTGGCAGCAAGTTGTTAGCTTGCATATTATGTCAGAGCCAGAGGAGAGTCTGGTGTGTGGCAGTGATGGGATTTTCCTGCTCCCAGAGCCAGCCCAAGATGCTCTGTGCAGACTGGCAATCACATCCCTTCACCAAGTCCCATTTTCCCAGCTTCAATTCCCTCTCCACATCACATCCACACCCCACACCAGCAGGATCTCTCAGCTCTGCATCCAGCCAGGCTCTATTATCTCATAAGCTTCATCTTTTATTAATGGGGGAGGAAGCGAAGAAAAAGAGACCTGATGGAAAATATAGCTGCTGTACCATCAGGGATGGGAAAGGGGGTGCAGGCTTGATCCAGCCAGGAATCAGTCAGACTGCCCAGTCCCTACCAATGCCTCTACACAAGTCCCAAGGGAAGGGGCAGAGGCCCCTCCAGGGTGGGTAACCTCACCCTCTGCTTCCCAAGAGAAGGGCCATCCCCTCCAAACCACACCCTCCCTCTCTGTTATGCTGGCTATGCCCCTGCAAAGGTGGCAGGCCCCACACCATGGCAGACTGTGCCATGGGACGGGGGGGACAGGCACCAGGGGATGCTGCAGCGGTCGCTGCAGGGCTGAGCCAGGTTTGGGACATACACAAAGGTGCGACAGCACACCAGCGGTTTGCAACCCTACAATAATACACCCACAAAGCCCTGGGCCAGGGAAGGGATGCAAGGGACATCAGCCGTGCAGGAGGAAGGGGACAGCCCAGGCTAGCCAAGGCAGAGCAGGCAGCTCAGTGGATGAAGAGGCACAGCTCAGGGCTGTGAATGCAGCTCAGGTTGTGAATGCAACGCCCCAACCGAACCTACCGCCTGCCCACAGCCAAAAGCTCAAATTCGGGCTGCCAGTGGTGTCCAGTCCCCTCCTGCCACCTTCTGGGGACAGGTCAGGGGTTTAGGACCCTCATCCTTATCTACTGCATCCAGAAGCCCTGCTCCTGGCTCAAACCCACAACACAAACAAGCTGGGACAGTTTCTTTCAATGATCAGATCCCATGAGCTGTGTGACACAAGGCCAAATTCTGCAAACTCAGAGCTCCCCTCATGCTGGAAGAGAGACCCAGCTCCCCTTGTATCACCACAGGCACCAGCCAACACACCCCAGCCCAAGGCAGCCACAGCATCCCAAAAGCCCGTGGGATACAGGAGAGGTGCCAGAACAGCCACAGGAGGGTGCCAGAGCCCGCAGGACCTGACAGCAAACAAAGTTTGCAGATCCATCCCAAACCCACCATCCAGCTCCTTGGGAGCCAGCTCCCACCTGGCCAGGAAGGTTGCTCCAATCCAGTGTGCCCTGGGCTGGTGGGAGATTCAAAAGCCATCCTGTGCACCCTGGTTGTGATGGCCTTGCAGGACAGGGGATTTCATATGCCCCCATCAGCATGCATAGACCACTCCACACCAGCCTGCAGGGACATGGCGGGAGAGGAGAACCCAGTACCGATATCACTCACCCACCTCCAGGCTCGGCTGCCTGCCAGCATCCCCGGGTGCTACAAGCAGTCCAGAACTGAACAGTGATTTCCGAAGGACCATCCCACCTCCAGGTTGGCCCTTTGACTTTCCAGAGACGTCCTCATGCACTGACACCAAGCAGAAGCTCATGAGGACCACATGAACTGAGCCAGGGGACTGTCCTTTCCCCCTGCACCCAGCAACCCACAGCAGGTATTTTGCAAGGATGGTGCATTGCAGAGACATGTGAAATGGGTTGCTCCCATCCCAGGGCTCCCTTGGAGCACGTGCTCTCCAGGATGGCACCAGGGACTGTGTGTCTTGCCCTTGCAGAAAGGCAGCAAAGCCACTCGGTCACTGACCCACCTCTCCCCTGGCAAGACAAACAGGAATCCAGCAGAGATCAAAAGCAAGCCACAAAGCAGGGCTGTTGAGCCCACTCTTACACACATTTGCTGATAATCTGTCACCTGGGCCGCAGCCATCATAGGTGCCAACACAGGGTGCATCCTGCCAGCCTCCTGCCCCGCCTGTGCTTCTCCCAAACCTTCTCCCCCATGAGGAGGCCAGTGGTCCCCCAGCCCCTGCCGCACCCCCAGGGGAACTCCAGTCTCCACAGTGCCCCGCAGGGCAAAGGACAATATCTCCCAAAGGGGTATTTTGAGCCAGCCTGTGTACCCAGAGCATCTGCTGGGCCCCTGAAAGGGGACACAGCGTTGTTGCAGCCACAGCAATGGGAAGGAGGAAGATCACGGCTCCAGGCTCTGCCTCCAGCTCTGCTCCCGCCCTGTGCCCTTGCTTTGGCAGGGGGAGCAGCTGCCCCACACCTCCCGGTGCCAAGCCTGCAACGGGGACCGGCCCAGCTCCTTGTTGTAGGGTATAAATGGCAAAGTCAGGGAGGCTGGAGTGCAAAATTGCCCTCCGCTTCCCCGACCCCACTCCGTGCTGCCTGCCTGCAGGTTTAGGGGCTGTGCCGGAACCCCTGCGGCGTGGGTGCGGGGCAGCCCGCGCAGCGCCTGTGCGGTGCCTGAGCGCGCCGCGCTGCTGTTCTGCCGCCGGACGCTAAGAGGAGCCCCCGCACAGCGCCGCGGCCGCGGCGGGGCCGCGCGGGGAGGTGACCTGGGGACACGGTTCATTCAGACGGCTGTGGCGGCTGGTGACACACGAGGGACAGGAGGGGACACGTGCAGTGGTGTCGGAGCACGCAGGCAAGCGCGGCCACCTGGGCAAGGCCGCGCAGGCGTGTGCAAGGATGCACGGGAACCCTGAAGGCCATCCGTGCGCGGACACGTGGCCACCACACTCCACTGACAGTCCCTTGCAGGCTGAAGGGACAGTGACAGCACTGCCAGGGAGGGGGACACAACACAGCTGTCCGCACCAGAGCCATTGCTTTCTTCCCTGGCCAGGTCCTCTCCTCCTGAGATGGCTTCTTGACAGACACATCCTTCCGAAGCCACCGACACATGCGCTGGTACCTGCCGTGGGAGCTCTGGGTGCAGGGAGGAGCTGGGGGAATTCACGCTGGTTCATGGCCATGAAATATTCATTAGCACATCCGCAACGAGAAGGGGAAAAATAAAAGACAAACAGAAGGGGGAGCAGACACAACGCTTGCAGGAGGCTTGGCACAGCGCTGACAAGTCCATGGGGTGCCTGGATCAAGATCTTCAGGGCTGGCACTTGTATGTGGGTCCCCTGGTGCCTGTGCAAAGCCTGTCTCACTGTCATGGATGTCACAGGCATGTGAGCATCTCTAGAAAATGCAGCCAGGACATAGCCATCCTTTCAGGCAGCACACACGTGTGTGCACACCCAGCAAGGGTAGGGACGCCCTGGGACATGAACAGCCCTGAGATACACCACACTCAGCTGGTGCTCAAGGGCTGTTCCTGCCTGTGCCAGCCCTGGATGGTGCCTGGGCTTCCAAGTGTTTCAGCCCAGGTCACACAACCCAGGGATAGGGATGCAGCCCAGGACCACCCCGACCAGGGCATCTGAGGGCTCTCTGGGGTCATGCTGGGGCTGGCAGAGGGCAGACCTCTGCGACAGCATCTGCCAACAACATCTCCATCAAGGAGGAAGGGTAATCAGGGTGGGAATGATGCAGGGCACCCTGCAGCCCTGTGCTGAACTTCAAGCCACGACTCAGATCCACAGGGACTGGGCAGACACCCTGTTCTCTCCATTCCTAAATCCAGGAGTCACCTTTTTTGGGGGACAGAGGGCACACATGTCCCAGCAATGCCAGACCCACAGCTACTTGTGGGGGACTGGGCAGCTCCTGGCTGGAGAGACGGTTCAGCAAGACTTACCCCAGAGCCAGGGCACACCTAGGAGCGAGGAGGAGGACATCCCAGCAGCAGGGACTGCAGGAGCCATGCGAGCCCCTGGTCCCAGACACATCACATCAGGGCAGGTGGCTCCATGGGAGCCAAACACAGCTGCCATCCGCAGAGGAAGGCTCAACACAGCCAGCTCTGCATGGAGTCCCACTGCTGCTCCTGCCTCCTCCCAGCCCTGGGGACGCACAGCCTCCAGGACACAGGGAAGTGCTGAAAATGTGATGCCAGAGAAAATAAATAAGGCAGCTAATGAGGTAATTTGCATAGCTATTAGCAGGCAGGATTTGCAGCCGCTCTGACATGGGATGTGCTGTCACGGTGAAGCGCAGCCCAGGGGCTCTGCTGGTGTTTGCAGAGGGAAACACACAGCACAACCATGCTGCATGGGCCCACTGCGGGTGCCTGCTAACCCACCCAGGGAAGCAAGGGGGACAGGAGCAAGGAGGTGGGAGGAAGGCTCAGAGTGGGGCAGACAGCCTGGGAGGAGCAGTGTGCTCTAACCGTGAGCCCATGCTGACATGGCCACACACCCCGAGGCTTGGCCCTGCGATGCAGCAGCACATGGCTCCTACCTTGCCAAGGTGCACAGAAAGCATCCATGAAAGGTCAAGCTTGTGAAGGCCAAGGAGGAGCTGCCAGCAGCCAAGGCTGCCTCATGGAGCAGCCCCACCGTGGCACAGCCAGCTGGCTCCCTAGAGCTGGCTACAGCTCCCTGCATCCCTTACGTCCTCTTGATCCCTTGTGAACCTGGCCCAAAACACATCCCAGGACATGCACAAACCCTTTCCTACCTCACCCCGACTGCCAGCAAACCCAGCTCACTCTGACTCCCAGCAGAAGGTGCCATTTTGGGGTGTAGGGCTGTGCAAGAAGCCCAACGGCAGCATGAGCTCTGCATCATGGCCGCTCCCATCCTTAGATGCTTGGTTCAGGAATCACCACACTGTACTGGGCAGGAGGACACTGACTATCCTGGTACCCCCAGGGATGCAGGGGCAACACACCTGCAACCTGCAAAGCTGTCAGATCCCCAGCCTGTTCTGCCAGGTTAAATGCCCTGTAAATTAGCCATGTGATGGAGAGGGGTGGCATGCAGGGCCACCCTTCCCCCAGGCTGCCAGGGCAAGTTTGGCTTTGATCACAAACCTGTGGCGACAGCTTGTCTCATTCTCATTCGATGGATATTATTAAAAAATGCATGTGACATGATCTGTCTGCTCAGGAAGGTGCTGCCAGGGAAGGAGCCCGGCCCAACGCCGTGCACTGGTCCTGCAGTGCTGGCCTGCCAGCAGCCGACACACAGCTGGTAACAGGGCCACAGCCTGACTCTGGTGGCACCAGGATGGGGACTGGGACATGCCCCAGCCAGCGGGCTGAGCCCAGCGCTGGGGTTCCAAAGCATCCTTGCAAAGCAGGGAAAGGATGGGGGCACCCCCACCATCTGGCAGCAGAGACAAGCAGAAGGACCCAATGGATGGGGAGTCAGATGGACAGACAGATACAAGCTCCACCGGCAACTAGGGTGGTGGGTGTCAGGCAAAGACCGGGGCCGGAATCCCCCAGGAACCACCCCGATGCATCCATCACTCCCATCACGCCCCATGATGGCCCACAGTCCTCTAGGTTATGCTGAGGCACTAACTTCTCCCAAGCTGTATTTTTAAAGTCAGTTCTGCTAAATATTTCAGGGATTTACACAGAAAAGCTCTCTGTGCTTGGCAGCATGCGGGCCCCATTGGTATCACACAGGCAGCCGCAGACACCCCTACCCCGACAGGGCATGAATAATTCATCACCCCCTGGCACAGGGTAGTGAGCAGCAGGGAGGAGGGGAAAAGGCAGGGGGGACAGGCTCCATTGCCCCCCTCCCAGGCTCCTGGGGTGTACCCCAAGACCCTCCATGCCCTGCAAAGGGAAGGGCATAGACCAGCACCAACATCTGCAGGGAAACTGAGGCATGGGGAAGGAAAAAGAGCCAGGAGCTGAGACCAGCCCTGGTTATAGGACTGACACGTTGAGATGGCAGCAGTAAGGAAGGATACCACAGGCTTCCTGCAGCATCCAGGGCCATTTCTGAGCTTGTTGGGTCTGCAAAACACAGCAGCTCTGGGGAACTCAGGATATATTGGGCAGTAGAGCAGCACAGCCCCAGGACCTTCAAAGGGCACAGCTTTTGCAAGTGCACAGCTGTCTGAGGGTACACAGCTCATGTCGGGGCACAACACAGCCACAGCATCTCCTTAACCTGAACTGGCATCTTTTTGCCCCTTGGATGCCCACCTGGCTCTGTGCCCACGGCTTCACACAGGGAGCAGCAGGGGTTTCCATACCCAGAACACCATCCCACATCCTCAGGCCTGTCCCAGCTCCCACTCCAAGCCTCACTGGGATTTCCTGAACTGCAAGACTGGGAAGAATCTCAGCTTGGCCACAAGTGATGCCAGCTCTGCTCCCAAATCTGGGGCATGGCCTTTGGCATCCCAGCAGGCTGCCTCACGTCCTGGTCCCTGGCACGCTCGCCTCCAGCCTTGCCATGATCACAGCTCTGCCCCAAGAAATAGTGACAGTGACAAATTAATAAGCCTCATGCAATCATGCACAGGTTGGGCTCCGATAAATGGGAGATGGCACTAGGCTAATTTCCTTGCAATCAGTGCTCGCTCAGCCGCCAACAGCTCTGGTTCAGTATGGTGATGGGAGGAAACGCAGCGAGGATGGACTGGGATGTAACCTCAGCTCCCACGAGTGCAGGCAGCGTGGGGCTGCCTGTGGGACAGGCAGGCAGCGGGGCACCCTCGATCACTGAGCCAGACGCTGCCGGGCTGAGCGGCACGGGAAAGGCTATTAGCACCACAGCTTATCCAGGGGCTCTGGCACATGCTGGCTGCACAGCTGGGAGAGGGAGATAAGGCGCCTGGGGAAGGGAAACATACTTCAAATGACAGGAATCTCCCCCAAAACAGACTTGGTTTGAAGGCACCAAGAGTGTTTGCTGCTATTAGTAACCCCAGTGCTCCAACAAGGTGCCTGACCCCCATTCCCTGGCTCGGACCCTCCCCCCATAGGGAGACAGACAAACAAGGCAGGGAGGGAGAAGAAAGCATCTCCGCAGATGTGGCTGAGGTCCTGATCCACATCCTCTCACCTGTCCCCATGCCAACAGCCCCCAGCACTGGCCTGAAACCCCATGATCAGTGACAACCTGGCTGGGCAGACCTGAGGGGCTTAGGGCAGGGGAGACACACAAGGTCAGCGCTGCCCCTCCGAGCGCCCACAGCCCACCTGCACCTTTCTCCAGCCTCAGCCCAAGACGCTGCGCAGCCCCACAGCCAGGCTGATGGCCCCCCATGCCAGCACTGACCCTCTCCCTACTCATACTGGGAGTGATGGCTCAGCCCTCTGCCCCCCTGCCCAGCGCTCCCTGCCCCATGGGGCAGCAGAGCCACCCACTGACAACTCCAGAGCACCTGCTCAGCCCACTGCCAGCCTAGGGGGGCCCCCAGAGACTGCCTTTTTAAACTGACATTTTGGGGACAAGAAAGCTATTTTTGGTTGTTTCAGAGGCAGTGTTTCCATCGCAGTTTGTCTGCCTCCACCGGAGGGACGGATGCTCTCCCTGGGGGTGCCGTGTCAGGCGGCTTTGTGCTGGGCTGCAGTGCTCAGCACCAGCTCACACTGCTGGGTCATCCTCACTCACCCCTGCTGCCAACCCAGTGCCTGGAGCCAACGGGCACAGGAGCAGGTGGGAAAAGACATCCCTGGTTCCCACCTGGGCACGAGGGTCAAGAGCATCCCACCCAGCAGAGGGGCTGGTGGGAGGCACAGAGCAGAGCCTAGGGACCGTGCTCCCACCTGGGACCTTCCCAGCATCAACAAGATGTCTTTTCCACATGTCTTGGTGAGACACCCGAAAATATAAGCACACAGAGCTGCACAGCCTGCCCTTCCCTGAAGCCCCCAAGCACTCTTGGTAGTAATACTTGTGCCTGGCAATTACTCAGGATGAGAGTACAGCCTCCCAGTGCAAGACCTGCTGAGAGACTCAGAAATAAATATGTTAATAATCAAATATCCATCCTGCGCCTGAGCTCACGGGAGGACTTTCAAGTCTAATTAGCAGCAGATTTGTACCATCGCTGCCTGGGCTCAAGGGACAAATCGCCGTGGTTCCTATGAAGCAAGAGGCCCTGCTATAATTAGCCAGCAGCCTCCCATCTGCAAGGATTACCTCCAAATCCCCCCTGCGCTCAGGCTGGGGGGCAGGCAGGACCCACGTAAGCACAGATGAGAGATGCCCCCCAGGCTTTGATCTGTGCAAAGCCACTCCTGGGCCCCAAATCCAGGGCAGGCAGGAGAACAGGCAGCAAGGACAGGCAGTGCACCAGGAGGAGGGCAACTGCAGATCGCCCCACGCTCCCTTGCCTGCATGCAACCCCTGCGTGGGCTAGGAGCTCCTTTCCCCACAGCATCCCATCCCAAAGCCCCAAAGTGCCCTCAAAACCATTCCCAGACTGATCATTTCCAAGCCAGGCCCCCAACACCCAGGGCTGCCCACAGCTCCAAGAGGCCATTCGCCAAACGGGGAACATTTTCCAGTCTACCCCAGCCATGTGCCTTGTATATCTCAACAACAATACAAAGAGCTGCCCTCACCCTCCATGTGACCGAGGCCAAGCGTAGCTTGTGATGCCACTTGCACAAGCAATGGCAAGGTGCTCTGCGAGGGAGGGGATCACATCTGCAAAGAGACCCAGTTCCTCGCTGCAGCCAAACACAAACCTTGGGGCTTGGCAACAATTGGGGATGTTCATCAATCCCTGCCCGGGCTGGGCTGCCCTGCTGCAGCTTGGTGCAGCGCTTTGTCTCAGGTAGATGAAAAGCCCGTCAGATCAGACCTTTCCCCAATCCATCAAAGCAGGGCAGGCAGTGCTCCGGGGAGGGCTCCCACCAACCCTGCCCACGTTTTTTTAAACAAGGCCACGTTCTGTTCCCAACAACAACATAACAGACACTGTTCCTGGTACTACAGCACTTTGTGGGGTGGCTGGGATGGGGAGAAAGGCATACCCAGGGAGCAAGACACGGGGGCAGCATCTGGAGGTGCACCACTGCTGGTGCCCAAACTGGGACTAGCTTCCTGGGGAAGGCTCAAAGGCGGAGAGACAGCAGAGGGATGAGGGAACGGATGGAGAGAAAGCAGAGGGAGCCATGTCCACACTGAGGACCAACGGCACAACCAAGGATGCTCTGCCAAGCGGGGAGCAGGACCCGCACAGCTGGCCCCACAGGGGGAGCACCTGACAGATACGCAGCCAGAGCTCACTGACCCAGCAGCAGCTGCCAGGGACACTCATTAGCACCAACTAATTGCGGGCAGAGGCAGCTGGCCTGGCAGCGGGGACCTTGCCCGCACGCTCCTCCTGGCAGAGGGCATGGTTCCAAGCAGAGGGGAGATTTAGAGACAGGGCCACAGCGGTCACGTCCAGGGCATCTCCTTGGGGATGGCCTGGAAATGTCTGCACCAGAAATGCTGTGCTCATGAACAAGAAAATCAGTGCTTCATCCCTCACGGGTATGCAGGTACCCTGTGTTGAACTGTGCCCCCCCAAGCCAGGGCACAGTCCTCCCCATCCAGCTCCTCCGCCACCCCTGAGAGACCTCCTCAGCACCACTGGGTTGTTTATGCCGGCAAACATGGGGTTACCAGCCCCTCACTTTCCCACAGTTATTTAATTAAGCAGTGATAAAAGGAAAGACGTATTATCTGGAGAGTGACAGCGGGTTGTAATTACAGCAGGGCAGGCTGAGAAAACAAACAGCTCTGAGGGAGGCGTGGGGTGGTGTGAGGCTGGGGAGCCACTGAGGCCCCTTGGGACCCATGTCCCTGGCCTGGAGCTGTGGCCCAGGTCAGAGGCAGGACCCTCGGGTCTGAGGGTGACGTAGGAGGGGAAAGGCTCTTTTGCCCCGATGAATATGGTCCCAAAAGCCTTCCCCCTCCAGCTCACACCGGGCTGAGGTGGCCCCGATCCTGGCCCCTTCCTGGGCATGCTGGGTCTGGACCAGCCCCAGGGAGCAGCAAGTTTTCAATTAGTTGCTTTGAAATATTAAACATCATCTCCTTCCTCCCTGTGCTGCTCTGGGGCTGACCTCTGCACCAAGGGGACTCGCTGCCCAGCTGGAGCAAGGAGACAAAGTCCATGCTGGGATGTGGCACCCCAGAGGGGCTCTGCCTGCCCCCCACGGAGCTGGGCACAGTGCCCATCTGCTGGGTTCCTCCAGGCTTGGTATGAAACTTCTGCCCCATTTCCCATGCACAGCAAGGGACATGGGACACGGGGCACAGCCACACTGCAAGCAAGCAGCCCACGGCCCCCCTTCCTGCCCATCCACCCAGCAGCGGTGCTCTCCCTGGGGATGGCGAGAGCTTCACTCCCACGTCCCCTTCCAGGGGTTGGTGGGAGCCACTGGGTACCACCACAGCTGTGGCTGGGACACATCAGGGTGGCTCAATCCTGGGGGCTGCACAGCCACCTCCTCCCTCCTGCCCATCCTGTGCCATCAGATGCCACTGTCCTCTATGCAGCCCCCAGACCCAGCTACATCCCTTCCCTTCAGTAAATCCTCCTGCTCTCAGCCCAATCCTCTTAGGCTCACCCTCTCCCATTGCAGCATCTTTAAATTAATGCCTGGCTGAGCATGGGATGGAAGGAAATTAACCATGGGCGGGGGGCAGCTTCCATGATACCTTTTAACACCTAAAGCGCTCTTCTTTGCCCTTCTTCCCCCTTGCCGTGCAGGGGAGAGACCACAACCACAGCAAGCATCACTCGAGCAAGGGCTCCCAGCACCCGCAGTCCTGAGCTGGGGTAGGTGAGGGCAGTGAGTCTCCCCTCCTGACAGCCCCCTGCTTGGGAGGCTGTGAGGTCCCTGGGAGGGAGCCCCGGCGTGCGCGGGTTTGCGCTCCCTGCACAGGTTTGCTATTGCCAGCAGCAACAGCTGGCTGTAACCTTGCTCCAAGCAGTTCCAGAGCTGCCCTTCGGGGCTGCAGGGCCCTGAGCCATGCAGGGCCCCACACACCCTGCGCACGCACCCCCACCCCGCGCACCTCAGGGCCCCCAGCTCTGAACCAAGAAGCCAGGAGGGATTTGGCTGCTAGTGGGAAGTGCTTGTGACCCCACAGCTCGGGGAGCTCAGAGGAGCTGGAGCAGCACATAGTGGGGACAAGACAGAGACGTGGCAGGGATGCAGGGTGCCACAGCACAGACCCTGATCAATGCAGGGGACAATTCTTGCGCATGTCACCATGGAGCAGTTGGGACAAGCTTCTTTCGGAGGAGCGGTGCAAGGGTGAGCAGACACTGGGGCCACAACAAACGTGCTTCCCACCCAGCCAGGATCCAGGCAGGACTTTGCAGTATTGAGAAAACATCTCAGGGAGCTGACACCGTCACTGCCAGCACGGTATGGCTGAGGGACCACAACCCCTGCAAGACCTGGGATGCTCCCAGCCAGCGACCCCACCAAGGTCCCACCCTCTCCCGGGGCAGCGGTGGCTGGGGTGGTGGGGAGCCAGGGCCAGGCGTCACCCGCCAGAGCAACGCTCCCGCTGATCCTCTCTGTTATGCAACAAATTATTCCACTCACATTAATGACTTTGCGGCAAAGGGGGAAATGACATGAATGATTCCTGGTGCCTGGGAGTGACTCACTTTCCACGGTGGAGGGGAGGCGAGCAGGGAGGGTGCGCGCCGGGGGAAATTTGCTCGGGTCAGCACGAGCAGCACAGGGCAGGGGCTGGGCTCAGAAGACGTGACTTTTGGAAGGAGAGTTGTGAGGAGAAAAAAAGAGGTATTTAGGGCAGATCCCAACGCCCAGGAAAGGGCTGAGATGTCCCCAAGGGATCAGCCCTAACCACAGCATATTACAGCGTCCCTGGCTGTGCTGCCCAAGCCCTGCACCCATTTGCTAACCTGTGCTGCAACCCCAAAACCCAGCGCCAGCGGCCTCCCTCCCCACTCTGGGGTCAGATAGGAAGCTGAGACCCCATGCAGATGCAACCAGGGCTGGGGGTGCTGTGCCCTACCGCCAGACTCCCCCAACTCCAGTGTGCCCGCAGGAGCACAGCAGGATGGGCAGGGTGGGAAGCTGACCCCCATGGCCCACAGGGAAGCAGGGAGGGGCAAAGGGGACCCGTCACACAGGCTGCAGCACAGAGCCCGGCGCCTGACCCTCTCCCTTCTCCCTCACCTCCGGGAGGCTTTGCTAAGTCACACCATTAAAAATTCATCAGTATTTCCTCCTGGAGTAAATCAAGAGCCACAAGGGCTGGCCAGCTCAGCCAGCCACCTCCAGGGGACACCAGAGACATGCGGAGACACAACGGGGACTTCAACAACCCACTGCCAAGTAGCCCCAGGGGGACCCTTGCACTGATGGAGGACTGGGTGGATTATTGCCTTTAAACCCATTCAGGGGCTTTCTGTAAGCAATGCAATTTTTTAAAAATTCAATCTAGGAAGAAGCGATTAACCAAACAGGCCAGGAGCAGTGGCTTGCCTGTCTAATCTCATTAGCGAGCAGTCTGGCTCTCATTTCACCCCACTGTGGCTGGATGGGCTGCAGTAACCAGGTAAGAGCAGCCAGATTGACCTTCCCTGGCTCCTGTTGGGTCTGAGGGTGATCCATGAATGCATGAGTTTGCCAGTGCCTCCCTTCCTCCCACAGGGCTGCACCTTTCCCAGCTGGGCCAAGGGAAAAACCCTGGAAACCCTCTTCCCTGTGACTCAGATCCTGGCCAGAATGTCACCAATACTCCATCCCTAAAAAGCACTTTTTAGGCGTCCAAATGCATGGGTTTGGTGATGGGAAGAGGGCAGGTAAGGGAGCCAGTGCATCCCAGCCCTGCTGCTCTGGTCAGTGCCTGAAGCCAGGTGCAGGGTCCCCCTTTCTGGCTCACAGAGACTCAGTGACAGGGTCCTGCCAGTCCCTCACAGCAGCATCTTGCCAAGAAACCTCCCTCTGCTTCAGGCTGTCGAGACCCTTCCCAGCAGGAATGTCACTGCCATGGGAGGTGGCTCATGAGGACAGCCCAGGGGGGTCCTGTCCTGCCCAGTCAGTCCCTCCATCTCCGTACAGCAGATCTAGGGCAGCAGGTTTGCTGCACCAGCCCACCTGTAGAGTTAGTCACTCCATCACTGTCTCCCAGGAGAGGGGTTGCAGGCAAAGCCATCCTCCTCTGCTGCCAGCGTGGCACTGGCCCATGGGGCTCTGAGCATCCCCTGCCTGCCTGTGGGCACTGCTGCTGCTGCAGCATGGCCCTCGTCAGACCTCTCTGTGGGTCAGACAGACCCCACCACCACTCCCTCCCCTCTGGGACAAAGCCACCAGCTTGTCCCAGCTGCAGCCCAGGGCTCTCTGAGCACAGCCCCCCACATGCTTCCCAGGGATGGAGCTGGTGCAGGAATTGGACGGGCACTGCAGCAGCCCTGCTCACAGCTGAGGCACCTGCTTGTACAGCCCCCAGACTCCAACATCTCTAGGTCGCCAGCATCCCCAGCTGGGGTAAGCAGGAGCAGCATGGATGGGACACTGACCCTCTTGCTGAACCCCAGAGCCCCCAGCAGCAATGCTAACACCGTCTGGGGATGGGAGGGGTGCCAGCTGCCTGAACAGGAGGGGTCCTGACCTGACAGGTTCAAAAGCTGGGTGGCTCCTGACAAAACAGGGCTAGTCACCTAAAGCCAGATGGAGCTGAGCCCTGGGGGCTGCCATCAGTCACAGGCAGAGGTGTGGTGCTGTGAGAGCATGGGCATGCACATGTATGGCAACCCTGCGCACAGGTGTCCATAGGTAACTTGCCCTGTCCAGACCAGAGAGGAAATGTTTGGGGAGAGCCAAATTCAGGTGTGGGTGACTCCCCCCCATGTACCGCATCCCCATCAGCTCCTGCTGAACGTGGCAGCCATCCTGCCCCCAGCTGTCCTCCTGCGGGGCTCCATTTCCAAACAAGCTAATTACTCACATGGCTCCCTGGAGGGCTGCACCACCCGTTTTCATTTGAAGCAGAAGGCAAGTTTACTTAAAAGCCAGAACCAGCCTGAGCCACAGCAGCCCAGGGATGGGAGGACTCCAGTAAGAGCCTCCTGCCCAGCACATCCCTGCTGCCACATCCCCTTTGCAAAGCCACTCAGTAGGGTATCTATGAGAGCAGGGCCACTGCTGAGATCCATCCCCTGCATTCCAACCCCAGCCCTGTCCCATGCATCATCCTGCTGCTCACTCCCATGGCGTGGCACCCACCCAGCCCCAGCCGCTGGCAGAGCACCGTGGCACGGACAGTGGGTTGAACAGAACCCCTGCACCCACCCACAGCCCCTGCCCCACGGAAAAGGGCTCCTCTCCCCTTTTGCTCCCGGGGAAGCTGCTTGCACCAGCACCAGCAGTTCATTTGCTCCGCAATAACCACCTGCAGGGCTCCGCGACCCCTCAGCATAGGATTTTGACTCCCACTTCAAGCCAGAGCGCCCCACCATCGGGGAGGCAGCTCACCCGGCTCAGCCGCCCTGGTGGGGCACGGCAGGGAGATTCATTTCCCTAGAGGCTCATTCATCTGCAGCACGATTAAAGCCCAGGGCTGGGATCCATCCCAGCAGCAGGAGAGCGATTTGCCAGCAGATGGATTTATCATCTCCCAAGCACAGCAATTTGGCTTAAACAAAACCAAACCACTCCTCCTAATGAAAACACCACTAATGAGTAGAGCCAGCAAGGGAGGGGAAGGGCAGCTCCACTAATGGGGTCTCTCCTGTCCAAGGGCATACGGCTTAGCTCCAGCTGGGATGTATGGATCTGGTATGGCCTAGGGGAAACTGGAGCCTGCTCCACGGACCAGCTCTGCTCACCCTCCCAAACCTCCTCCTGTCCCAGCTCCCAAGGTTCTGGGGCAACTGGTCCCAGCATACCACACAACAGGAAAGCAGCAGCACCACCAAGTCCAGACACCTTATCCAGCTGCAACATGGCCAGCCACAGGGAAAACTCCTCTCCGTGCCCAGACACAGAGACAGCGAAAGAGCAAACCCCTTCCTGCCTGCGCATCGCCAGCCGTGTGCAGCAGGAGCTGCACACCTTGGCTGAAGTTGCGACAACTCATGAATTATGCATCGGCATCTGCAGAAATCAGCTGTTTAACTGCCCTGACCAAAACCACAAACTTCCTGTCAATTAATCCTGTGCCACCAATTCCCTGCAGGCTCCAACCTGCCTCTGCCTGCGGGGATGCAGCAGCAGCTGCCAAAACCTCAGCTCTGGCCTCTCCACCTGTAAAATCCAACCTGCCTGCAGGCAGCGGTGCCCAGTAGCATCATCCCCGTGCCCCCTACCCCACAGGCAGCTCTGCCCCGGCGTGGGCTCAGAGCAGTATCCCACTTCCCCACGAGCAGGATCTCAGCCTCTGGTCGGGAAAGGCCACAACACCCCATGAGAGGGGATTCATCAGCATCAAAGGGCTGCAGACAAGCCAGGACAGCAAAGAAGGAAGACGCAGAGGGGTACAGATGCCAGAGAGAAGGAGACAGCAGACAGAGATAAGGCAGAGTCAGGCAACGCTCCCATCACCCCAGGAAGATGCAGCATCCATCGAGGGCAGGGCGCTTTGGCGCTGAGGGGACCCCATGGGAGCCCCCACCCCTGCGCACAATTGGGAGCCCTTTCCCCACCACACCCCACCCTGACTGGGGGCCTCCTGGGGAGGTTGGGAACCTGTACTGAGGGTCAGCCCAGCCTCCAGCCCAGCCTCACCCACGGGCAGAAGGAGCAGAAGCGGCAGGCAGAGGGGGGACATGTGGCGCAGCAGCGGCAGCGTGGAGGAGGCAGGGGGAGCAGGGGGACGGGCAGCACACTGGGTTCCCACGGGCCGGACACCCCAGGGGAAGGACTTCGGTGTGTGTCACCACTCCTGGGGGCTGCTTCTAGAAGGAGGAGATGAACCATGTGTGCTGCTGGCCACAGAGATGCAGGCAGCTGGCTCTGCCAGACCCACATGGGCAGGGCAGCATGAGGTGGCCATGCACCCTCTGCTGCCTGAGGAAGCAACCAGGCAAGAGAAGGAGCTTTGTTCTGGGCATGAGCAAGGTGCTGCCGTGGTCTCAGGCACAGTCCCCATCCCAGTCTCCCTCCCCAGGATCCACCCCAGCAGGCAGCCACAGCACACAACCTGCCACGCACACTCACAGCCGGACACCCGGCCGGCCCCTGCTTGTCTCCTGCCCTCACTCCCATCCCATCAGCCCCATTGCTCCATCCTCTGGCTGCAGATCCCAGATCTTCCCCCTACACACACTATTATTTGGGACAGGCTAGCACTGACACCCCCTCCACACCCTGGCAAATAAATTATCCCCCCTACAGTTGGAAGTCCTACGCTATGGCAAGCTTGCAAAGATTTTCCTCCCGCCTGGCTGATCACAGGCTGTAAGCAGCCACGATGGAGCCGCTGGGTTTGCCAGCAGCTGAACAAGCCCCTGGTGCAGCCCTAGATCTGCCCATCACCTGGTCCCCGCCTGCGGCAGTCGCATTGCCGGGGCACAGCTCTTGGGCTTCATCCTGCGGCAGGGACTGGAGCCCTGCTGTCCTCCCACCAGCCCCACTGACCCATCCTCCCCTCGGCGTGCTTGCAGGGAACAGCTCAGCCCCATCTCTCCTCTATTACTGCCACCAGGAGAGATGCCTCTGGAACTCCCTCCTTCCAGGTAGGGAGGGAGAGCTCAGCCAGGTGCTGCACCGCCACTACACTGGTACCTACAGTTTTCATCTCACTGGGTGGGCTGCTCAAAGCGTTAAGAGTTAGGGAGTCCCCATCCATCAGCCATGCCTCAGGAGGCAGGAGGATCCCAAAGCTCTGCAGATGGTCTCTATAGCAATTGCTCACCCACTGCAAATGCTGCAGCTGCCTTTGGGGTGGAGCAAAGCAGTTGCTTGAGACCCCGCAACACAACAACAGGAGGGAGAAAGCAGGGTGAAAAAGCAGGGGTGAAAAGTGAGCCTCCTAACCCCTTTTGGGGGACCAACAGCCCTGGAGGTGAATCCCTCATCCTTCCAAAACACAGCTACAGTGTTTGACCCACCCCAAAGAGCCCAGGTATTGACTCTGTACCAGCACATGCTGTCCCGCTCACAGGACATAGCATGGCTGGGATGGGCTTGTCCCATGGGGTGAGATGAGGCCCCACACCACCTGCCCCTGCTCCCCAGCTAGGCTGGGGCAGCCCTGCTGCCCACACACCCCTGCAGAGCAGCAGGCAGGAGGGAAAGGTGCCTCCAAGCCCCCCTCGCCTCTTGCGCTGCCAGGATTTGGGGCTGGGAATGTGGTACCTGCGCTCCTCAGGGCAAAGCGGCACCGGGCTCCCATTTCTCCCGCACGGAGGGCCATGTCCAGAGCAGTCCCGAGGCACTGGCTCCAGGCTCTGCTTGCACACTAATCGCTCATGTCATTAGAGGGCTGGAGGAATAATGTAATTTATGGATGGCTTTTATTTCTCGCTAGCATCATCTAAATATCCCAGAAATGGACTGGTTTAATTTCCTAGTGGCGTAACCTAAACATTTCTCTCCTTAACACCCAGGCGGGCGCCCAGCCCCAGGCTCAGTAGCCAGGCATGGCCAGAGCCTGCCCTCACCCCACACCACCACGCTGGGGTGAGGCACAGGCAGGGTCCATCCCAGTTCACCCCAGCGCAGCCAGCCCACATTCCCCCGGCACACGGAGCCAGTGCCTGCTCTCCCTGCCACTCACACGCAGGCAGCTTTCATTCACTCGGGCGCTCTCGCCTCTCACACACACATCCACGTGCCACATGCCTGCACAGCCCACGGCTGCTCTGGCCAGGAACCGGGGAGGCCGGGCACCACTGGAGATGCCACAAGAGGGGTGCTGTCACTGCACCCCCATTTTCAACAGCTCCTTAAATTTAAAAATCAGTGTGCTGCTGGGGAAGGCGAGGGGGGTTCTACCCTGCGCATGGCTGGATGTCCTGCTTCCCCTTAGCCCCTCTCCTTCTTTTGCAAGGGGATATTGCTAATCCTTCTCTGGGCATGCATAGATGGGGGTCTTATCGCCCCCACCCCTGTTTTTGGGGAGTGACAGGGAGGCAGCAGGACTGACTGCTGTCCCTGTGCACACCAGCGATCACTGGAGCTGCCGTGGGGCTGTCACATCGCCTGACATCGAATCATGTCTCGGCTCTTGCATCGCAGATGTCCCCCCAGACCCTGATGGATGGGGGACGCCAAGGCTGCAGGAACACCCCAAAACTGCTTGTGCTTGTCCCCAAGCAGGGCTGAGCTACTAAACAGCAGGTGCCAGCAGGGACCCTCCCATCTGCAGGGAGAGTCTAAGCCCACATTAGCACTGCCAGCTCTACCCTAGGGCTTCGCTATGGCTCCAGAGGGGTCCTGGCTCCTCACCACCTCCCCAGGGCACCAGGAGAGCCCAGGCCAGGTTAGCAGGCAGGGGTTCAAGCCATTAAATCCTCCCTAGAGCTAAGGCTGCATCCCCTCTCGTCCTGTCTGCATCACTTCCACACTCTTCTGGGAGAAAAACAACTTTCCCTCCACAGGGAGGGACGGCTTCGGTGCATTCAGCCAATGCTGGGGAAATCGGTACTGCCAGGACCAGCTTGCTTTCCTCCCTGGCGTTACCACCAGCTCAGCCCTGGCAGGTCACTGACCTGACAGCAATGCCAAATGAGTGACATGCCTTCCTGGGGCCTCTGTTTCCTATGCTGGGAAATGGGGCAGATATTTCCATATTTCCAGCCTTATTCCCCAGAGGCTTCTGATCAGCCCCATCTCCACGGGCAGGGGCTGGCACAGCATCACGGCTCCCCTCTGCCCAGGTTCCTGCTGCACAGCTGGCTCAGAGGTAAGCCCAAGCATAAAAGGTCTCAGCCTCAGAGAGACTGGAGTTTATTTTTAACTTGAGTTTGATTTAAATCCATATGGACATTTTAAAGTTACCGGAGAAACCAAAAGTTGTGTGTGGGTTCCAAGTTCCTACACAGCTCAAAAATATCTTCCCTGCAGCACGTTTGGGCAGGCAGCAAGCAGCGTTTCCCATGTCTGGGGCTGCTCAGGAGAGCAGAGCAGAGGTCCTGCCCTGCTACCACCACCTCCTTGAAACTCCAGAGCAAAGCCTAAAATCCACTCCAGACCGTGGCAGGTAAAGCATCACCAGGACTCAGGGGAGCCGCCTGTGCACATACCCCAGTGCCTGTGGCATGAGGGCACCCAACCCCACTGGCTATGGACAGGTTTGGCTCTGCCGTGGGTCCCGGGAGGCAAGCGGGAACTGATGCCCCATTTCACAGCTGCTGCGACGGAGGCCCTGAAAGGGGACAGGATTTGGCCTGATCTGTGGAAAGCACATGGGGAAAGAGAGGTGTCACCAGCTCCAGCCCAGCTGCTTTGCTACTGGACAGTGGGGGATTAGGTGCGCTGGATGAATGGATGTTGTGGTGGGATGTGGGACACCAGGCAATTCCCTGCTGGGGCAAAGGATGGAGGGTCACAGATGGGTTGTATTTAGCCTCCCTGTCCCACAGCCACCCCGTCCCAGGGTCGGAGCATCCTTGGAGATGCTCTAGGGGACACCAGGTGATGGCTGGAAAGGATGCCAGGCTCTACTCAGGGTTTGCTGAGTAGAGCAAGCCTCTCCGTTCCCAGGGGAACCTGCTGCCGGGGTGCTGCCGTGCCACCCCAGGGTTCAGCGGGAGTCCAAAGCATGGTGGAGAGAGCCTAGTGCCAAACCCTGGTGTCCCGAGGGGCTTGGGAGCAGCGGTGAGGGACGGTGAGCTTGGGGACAGCCAAAAGCGATTCAAGCATCCCACCCCCGGCGGGGACCTTTTCCCTGCAAACCTGCCTCGGGGCAACCTCTGCCCGGCTGGGACCAACCCGAAGCCCACCCCGGAGCATCCCCCACCCCGGGTCCGGGACTGCACCCCTGCTCCAGCGCCGGGGTCGCGGCCCCCCCTCCCCTCCCCGGACAAGGCGTGCAGCGAAGCGGAGCGGGAGGGGACCGGGGCTCGGCCGGGTCTGGAGGCGGGCGGGCCGGGGTGCCCGGGGCCGTGTCGGGGTGCCGGGGGCCGCCCCCACGCCGTGGTCCCGAGCGGCTGCTGCACCTTCCCCGGCGAGGGGCACTCACCCGTGAGCTGGTCGTAAGAGCCGTCTAGATCGCGGGAGTCGGACAGACTCTCCTTCCTGCCCTTGCTCCGCATCTTCCCGCCCCGCCGAGCGGCGGGGGGAACCGCGACGGGGCGGACGGGCTCCGCCGCCGGGCAGGGGGGGCCCGGGCCCGCCGCCTCCCCCCGCCCCGCCGCCGGTGGCACTCACCGCGGCAGCAGGAGGGGGCCGCCGGTGCCGGGGAGCTCGGCTCGGTACGGCTCCGTACGGCTCGGTACGGCTCCGTACGGCTCGGTACGGCAGGCAGGAGCGCGCAGCCGCCCCGTTCCCCGCCGCCGCCGCCGCCGCCGCCGCCGCCGGGGCTGGGCACGGCCGCCCCCTCCCTCCCGTCCTTCCCCGCCTCCTCCCGGGAGCCGCCGGCCCGGCCCCGCCGCCCCGCGCCGTGCCGCCGCGGGGAAACTGAGGCACGGCCGGGGGCGGCGGGGGGCGCTCCGGGAAAGAGTCAGGGAGGGGCTGCTCCGGGCTGGGCCGAGGTGGGGCTCTCCGGGGATGCGGGTGAGCCCCGGGAGCCGGGGACCGCGCGGGGACGGAGAAGGGGATGGAGCTGGCGGAGGCGCGGGGCAGCAGGAGGAGCGCAGACCCCCGCTGCGGGGGAGCGCGGGCCCCTCAAGCCCTGCATGTCCGTGTCCACACCGGGCTGCGCCTCGGGACCCCCCCAGGATGGGGGGATGGGGGACACCCGCCGTGCCCAGCCGAGGGCGGCTGCTGCACCCCACCTCGGGGATAAGCGGGATGGGAACCCGGGCAGAGGTGGGGATGTGCAGCGGCCAAGAGGCGCGGCAGGGGCGTGGGGAGGGCCCGGGTCTGCCTGCTTGCAGCCAAGCACAGGAGCAGGTCCCCCTGCCGCCCCCTCCTCAAGCACGGGTTTCCCATGCAGGGTTGGAGCCTTTAGCAGGATTTTCCCCCCCATCTCCTGCAGCCCCAGGGAAAGGGTGAAGCAGCAGCACGCCTTGAGGTGGCTTCCAGGGGCACGGTGCTGCCAAGAGAGGAGCTCACAGCCCCACCGGTACATCTGGCGCTGGGGGCTGGAGGTCCTGCTGCTGCCCCCGGTTGCTGCCATCTGTGCACGATGCCATCCCGGGGGATGTGGACTGTGCTAGAGGGTCCATGGGCAAAGCAAGGGGCTTTTGTCACGCCGCTGCCCTTGCACTGCCTGTTCGCACTGTGACAGGGGTCCTGGACACATCTCAGGGGCTGTCCAGCCGCCAGCGTTTCCCACCTCTCCTCTCTGCATCCTCTGATCTATGCAGAAAGGCAGAAGGGAGCAGGGGCTATGGGAGGAGGCAAAGCATCCCGTCCTGGTGCCTGAGCCCAGCCTGGCCCTGCCAGCCCACAGGGGCCGCAGGGGAGAAAGGGAATCCAGAGCAGCGAGGAGGGAGGGCCGTGCTCACACGGCAGCGTGTTGTCAGCGTGCTTTGGTGTCAAGCCATGAAAGAAGCCGCCTTAGCGAGGCAGCGATGCTTAGCAACTGCCTGGATCTAAAAATAAGAGCCATTTAGCGAGGAAAACGCAGTGAAGAAATGCTTGGAGAACTAAACACATTCCCCCAGCACTCCCTGTGGCCTGGCCACCGCCACAGAGCCTGCACGCACTGACCAGCTGGAGAGAAACTCCCGGGACAGCCCTGGCGATGCCCCCTCTGCTTAGCTTGATGAGTGGAGCTGGAGCTGGAGCGTGTCCAGCCTGGGCTTGTCCATCCTGCTGTTCCTTGCTCTCCTTGTCCCCCTTCCTCCATCCTTTCCAGCACATTCTCGGCTGCATCTCCTCAGCACCCCCTGGGGACCAGCAGTGTCCCGGGGTGGCAGCCTTGGTCAGAAGGGCTGTGTGAGTGGTGCCCAGGCTCTCCTGCCCTGTGCTGGAGCATTCTGTGGGTTTATCCCGCTGCGGACGTGGCAGGCCCAGCAGAGCTGCATGGGGGAAGTTTTCACCTTCTGCCATTGCTGGTCCATCGGGAGGCAAACATGGCTATTTTTATCCCAGCTAAGTGCTCTTGTTCCTGGCAAGCAAGAGATGCTTTGCCAGGCTAGGGAGAGGGGGGAAAGTTGGGCAGGTTGGTGGGTACCATGGGGTGGGATGGGGGCAGCCCCAGAGACAGGCCATCACAGCCCACCCTCCTACAGTGTAGAAAATGGGGGGGACAGCTCGCTTGGTTGCTGGTCACGGTTCCTTTCCTGAGCAGACATGAGGGCTGGGCATCCTGCCAGGATGCACAGCCTTTGAGCCTTCCACTGCTTGGAAAAAACCACAACGTCCTCCCCTAAATGTTCCTCTGGGCACTGGGAGCCAGGGGTCTGCAGGGTGCTGGGGTGGGAGCAGCCCACTGCTGGCTGCTGCTGCCTTTCTGCTGCAGGAACAGGTCCCGTCCCTGCCTGCCTGCCTGGACCCAGGCAGGAGCCCCGCTGTGGGTGCACTGGGCTCAGAGACACCTTGGTAAACATTCTAGCCATGGATGGGCATGGCAGCAAAGTCACACCACAGTGCAGAGAGCACCCTTTGCAGCACAGCTCACCGGGATGTGCGACAGATGCAGAAAGGCTGGGCCTTTCTGGGGAAAACCACCTGAGCAACATCTAATGCTTTAATTAAGGCTCTCGTGCCTTGTGCAGCCCCAAGGCCACTGGCCACGGCAGCGTCTGCCATGAAAGCAATCAGCAGGTCCAGGGCAGGCAGGAGCTGTCTGCAGGCAGGGCTGGTGGTCCATGCTGCTGCAGACAGTGCTGGATTAACTGTTTCCAGAAGATGGGAAGAGCTCTGGTGGCTACTGTGAGCCCAGATCCCAGTTACAAGGGGTAACTGGGAGGGAGGGCCATGCCCCAGCTGGCCAAGAAGTAGCGCAGGGTTCACAGCAAATGGGGCACAGCTCGCCGTGAAGCCCATACCCAGATGCCCAGGGCCAGGGAAGTGTGGAGGTTAGGCAAGAAGCCAGATCCAGCCTGCTGGGGTTGGCAGGGGTCCTGTGGAAGCACCCAGGTCCCCCAGCTCATCTCTGGGAGAGTGGCAGAAATCCACAGGGGAAGCAGGACCATGTAAACCAGCCCCAGGGCTTGGCACAGCCAGCAGCAGGGTGGGACAGGGATGGAGAACAGGGGAGCAGACAGGAGATGCAAGTAGGGAGGCGAGCTGGGGACACGAGGGGTGCTGCACACCGGGATGCATGTCTCTCGGAGGCAGGGTGTCCGTGGTACCACCCATCCACCCATGCTGTGATGGAAATCACCCATTCACATCAGCCCAAGCGCGAGGCACGTTCCCTAAGTGGCCCATCCGTCACCCTGTCAGCGGCAGCAGCACTTCGATAAAGGACATCTGCACAGGATTAACTCTGCTCCCCGGGCAGCGGAGCCGCAGATGGGAACAGCTCTAAGCAGGGGTGAGAGGGGCTGGGAGGTATGCACAGGGCCATGCTGTCCAGGGGACTTCTTTGTCCCCAGGTTAGCATGTGGCCAGTGCAGCCTTGTCAGGAGTAACTGGGGAAGGGGACAAGTTTAGGGATGCTCCAGTGTTGCCCGGAGCACCAGGTGCAGAGCCCCACCGCAGACAGAGCTGGGCCAGGCTGCCAGCAGCCACATCCACAGCCAGGCTGGACTGAGCCAAGCCTGCCCACAGCCATCCCTGTTCCTCTCCAGGGCACCTATCCTGCAATATGGGGCCAATCCTTCGGCTCATCCATGCCTCTGGCTCTCTGCTGGGACCCTCCCCCCCGCTCCTGAGGGCAGCAGTCTGCTCTCAGCTGCTGCTGATGCACGTGTTCCCGCAGAGCCCTGCTCGACACAAAGCCAAGACAATCCCAAACTTCTCCCATCCGCAGAAGCAAGAGGAGCCTGGAAAGGAGGCCAGAGCTCGGGGGTTTGCACCCCACTGCCGTGAAGCTGGGCTGGGGTAGAGGGGTGCGGAGGTGCTCTCTCCCAGGCACGAGCCCCGCAAGCCCTCTGCAAACAGCCCACTGTGGCTGTTACAGGGGGACAGGGAGAGGGAAAGACACAATTTAACACTTCATTAGGTAACCACAAGGCATCGATCTGCCCTACCAGCTTGGACGTTGTCTAATTGCATATCTCCATTCTTATTAATTCTATCGGAAAAGCAGAGAGCAGGACTCGGGAGTCTGATCCTATCTTTAGGAAATTTCAAACAGAGATGTAATTGCTGAGTGCTCTAAATCACGGTGCTTTATCCACTGTTAACAGTATTTTAAAGCCATGGTCATCAATAGCAGTCCTTGGGATGTGCTCTCAGCAGATGCTATTAATCTTATTTTGACTGTGGTCGCCTGGTGCCTCTGGGCTCAGATTTACACTTAGCAGTGAGGGACAGGTCTGCTCCCCCAGCAGAGAGAGCTCCTGGGCTGGGACATGGGATACAGCACCTAGGGGCCCGTTCCAGGAACAGGCCAGAAACGGGAGCTCCTTAAGGCAGCTTCACCCTTTGTAAAAATGCCAGCAAACAGCAGCCTTAGATGGAGATAAGCAGCTTGGCAGCGGGGGCTATTGCCCTCCCAGGGCCCGCACAGCCCCCCAGCCCAGAGTAGGCATGCTCGTGGCCATGCAGGCAGCTGATGGGGATGGTCCAGGCACGGCAAATGGCCTCATTCAGGAATAAACCACAGTATTTACTACATCTGGAGAAGAAATGGATCTGGATGGCACAAGACCTGGCCGAGCCCCTTGGTCTCTGCTGGCCTGGGGTCCTGAGGACTGGGGAGCAGCGACAGCAGACCAGCAAGTCCTGGGGAGGCAATGCCCTAGCAGGACATCACCTGGGATGTAGGCAGCTGGGGCAGACAAGGGAGGACAATTCCCATCTCTGCAAACCCACCCTGCAGAGACACACGGGTAGGTGGGAGCCACTGGCAGATTCAGCTTGGGGCGGGGAATTTCAGCTCCTGAAAATCTTGCAAAGCTAGAGGAGGAACAGATGCCTGCAAGCTGCTGGGCAATCCTTGCAAGCAGGAATGCTGCAGAAGAAAGGGAACCTCCTTTGTCAAACACAAACCAGCAGGTGGGAGAAATCTGGGTGTGCAGGAGGGAGAAAGGACTTTGCATCACACTCTGCATCCTCGAAAGCTGGTCACCTGCCTCTGCACATGCCTTCAGCAAGGAGGGAACTCCCCAGCACACCCTGCTGCTGGGCAGGCTCTGTGCCCACCCTGAATATTCCTCTGCCACTTCTGCATAACAGATGCAAAATCCATGTGAAAAAAAGCACTTGTTTTAGAGAGCAGAGACTGGACTGGAGCATTCTCAGACTCTTGAGGCATCCTGAGTCTCACAAGCCCTCCCAGCGTTATAAAGCATCTCATGCTTGTGTGCTCAGTGTCTGTGGGCTCAGCTTTTATTTAAAGAGGAACCAGATACTATTTCCAACCTTCACTTACACCATGCTGGATGCCACACCAGGGGCCCTTTCAGCAGCTCAGGTCTGCTATGAAAACAGGTACGCACCTCTGTCATAAGCGAGTCCCTGCTGTGGATGCATGTCCCCTCCTGCTCTGCCAGGGCAGGGCCCTGTGCCTGAGCTCATCCCTGCGGGTGATGTCTGCGCTGCAGCTGTGGCGTCGGCACACTGCTCTCTGTTGCCCATCCCATCCCACTGGCCTGGCAATGGCCACAGCAGAGGGGCTGAAAGCAGGGTGCGGGGGCCGGCGTGATGCAGTCAGGTGCTGCTGGAGCATCACTTGCTGTAGGCTGGGAGAGCAACCGGCTTGGAGCTGCTGAGCAGGGCACACCCGTGGCTGCCACAGCCACGGGTCATTAGGGCATCGTCCTCCCCGTATGCCACCGAGAGGGTCATGGTTGAACCCTGGAGCAGAGGGGCTCCAGCTAATTAGTCACTAATTGCTTCAGAGAGGAAACGAGCAAAACTCAACCTTGCATGCCTGTAGCAGAGTGACCTGCGAGCCCTGGGACGCAGCCAGGCTGCCCGTCACCGAGAAATGGTTGAGGGTTGATCTGTTAAAGCAGAGCTGGACAACCAGCCCAGCCCCGTGGGCGTCCATCTCCCTGCAGCCTCCCCAGCCCCTCCGTGCCCCCACAGGACTCCCGGGAGCTCCCAGCCTCTGGCAGCAGCCTGGCAAGACTCTGAGCTGCGCTGCAGCGAGCGGCAAGCCTGGCTCATTTAATCTATTCAATTGGATTCAATTTCCAGCCACATGATTCAATTAGCCCTGGGGGGACAGCATGAGAGAGCAGAGGCCACGGAGCATGGCCTGGCCTGTGCTCCAGCTGCCACCGCTGGGAGGGACGCGCTGAGATGATGGGGGCTGCAGGGGAGCCCCGTTCTGTCAAGGGGAGGCAGGGGCTCGCCTGTGCACAAGCTGCTGGTCCTGAATAATGTGTGGGCAGCTGTAGGGCAGAGCCTGGGGGTAGCCCTCTCCTGAGCATCTCCCTTTGCCGTCAGTCACAACCCTGAGAGGTGACAGCCACTCTGGGTCAGATCCGATGTCTGCATCCCTGAGCACCCAACAAGGATGGCCTAAAAATGCTTTAAAAAGACAACAGGAGTGAGGCAAGCAACGAGTGATGCTCCCCAAGGGTGCTGCCTGTCCCATTTGTTTGGAGCCACCCCTCTGCTTGATCAGTGTCCACCTGAGCTCACTCACACTATGCTACTGTGTGGAGAACCAGGGCTCTGACGAGCACAAAGGACTCCCAGAAGCCCCAGGCCCCAAGGGCCTTGCAACAGCCCTTCTCCAGGCTCCTGGCCCAGACTTTCATTCATGATTTACTTTTGTGTCTGCCCCTTCCCCTGGAAGCATGAATTGGTTTCCACTAGGGGAAAAGCCCATCTTATCCTGGGCCTTTTGGATGTCTGCAGCTCCCAAAGCTGGGCTTTACACCTTTCCTTTCAGGTACTGCAATGGCTCATCTGCCAAAAAAAACCCATCACCTCCACAGGGACAAAACTTTGTCTAGTACGACCCTGCTCAGCACAGCCAGGACTTGCCCCCTGCTCTTCCCAGCAAGTACCGAACAAGAAAACAGAGCCCAGAAAACAGAGATGAGAATAAATATCCACGAGGCATCAGTGCTGACACTGAGATGGAGAGCTGCTTGCAAGTGCCAAGAGCCAGCTGTAAATCTTACCGCAGACTGCTGGCCGCACACCAGCCCTGACACACGATGGCAGCTGTGACTGGGCAGGGAGGCGGCATCTCCCTCTGCCCGCCGTGCGCTGGGAAGGACACCGGCTCCATCCCGGGAGGGAAGTGTGGCGGGGCAGATGGTGCACACTGAGGCAGATCGCCCATGCAAGTGCTGTCCAGGAGACAGCTCTCCCCATGCAGGCTTCTCCTCCCGACACCTACCACGCAACAGCCTGGCACAACCCCAGAGCAGAGGAAGAGTGCACAAGTCTTCAGGGAACGCTATCCCTTAGGGAGAGAAAAGTGCCCCAGCGGGCACCAGGACAGGCTCACACAGAGGGCAGCTCAGTCCTACAGAGATACAGCCCCCACACCACGCAGGTAGGATCGCAGCAGGTAACAGCCATGACAAGGAAGGGGATGAAGAGGCTTGCAAACCAGAGCAGGTGGGCTCTCTGGCCACTGTACTTGAGACTCAGGGGTCTGGTACTCCCTGCTCCTGACACCCCCAAAGAGGAGCCAAATCATCACATGGAGCTGACACCCCTCATCAGCCCCCCGTCGGTACCCTGTGCCCAAGGCACGGTGCCTCCTCTGCCAACCCGCAGGCCGGGCAGGGAAGAATCGGCTCCTGAGGAGCTGCCCCTCTCTTGAGTCTGCATGAAAAATAGGACCTCTAAGAGCTTGGGAAGAAGAGACGATACCAAAAATCACAAGGGCACTTACAAATCAATTTTTAATAACTCCCTCCAAAGTTTAGCTCAAACTCAATTTTTCTCCTCCAGAATTTAGTCATTATTTTGTAAAATACTTGTCTCCCTGCAGCGGCTGCCTAATTTAAAGGCAGCAATCTGATTTCTCCCCACACTCCCCAAGCCTCAAAACCAGCTCTTCCAATAATAGACTGGGTTATGAATTAGATATAATACACTCAACTGCTCAAATCAGAGGCGGGAAAGTTTGGGGCCCTCAGCCACGTCCTGAGGCTGAATGTTAGAGTTAAATAATTTCCTGCTCAGTTCAAGCTGGCCTCAAAACGCAAGTAGTAGTACAGTGTTTAACAAAACAGTCAAATCTGCAGCAGAATCTGTGACCAGGAGTTTGCTGACACCAGCAGCAGAGCGCGCACCATACTGCACACAGGTAGATCTCTGCATCCCTCGCTCACATCCACGGGCTCTCAGCCTTGATTGTGCTTTTCTTACTGGCAGCCCCAGGGGCACGTAAGCAGCAGAGGGCTGCTCACTACTGGTACTTGCAGCCTGGATCTAGGAGGAGGTACCTCTGAGCAGCACCACGGCACCCCTCTGCACAGGCAAGAAGAGCCCAAGGGCAAGAGACTCCCCTGCTGCAGCCAACATGCCACCAAACAGCGACAGGGCCACCCCCAATACTACCCCTCTCTCCCCTCGGTGAAGGACAACCACCACACACCAACAGGCAGGGCTCTGCTATTTATTGAGCTCTAGGTTTGTATGTACATCCATTTACAGTGCTTGGTTCGGTGACAGCATGACAAGGGGACGTGTGTCACAGTCTTCCCCAGCTCAGCTTTGGACGAGGGCTGACCTCAGGAGCTGTTCCCAGTCGCAGCCTAGGCTTCTTAGTTCATCCCAGCAAGGGAGCACCATGGGGGACATGAGAACTTTGATAGCTGAGCCCAGAGTGGAAAGCTGAAAATCCCAGAGGTTGCCGAGGCAGACTCATCCCCAGCTCCCTCAACTATCTGTCTAGTCTCAGCCTAAGCAGAACTGGAGAAAAGGAGACACGTGAACAGCTGGGTGACTCGATGCTCCGACAGCAGCAATGCTGGGTCTGCACCTCAAGGAAGCAACTCAAGCCCCCTTGGGGAAGAAACTCCCTTGTCAGAGGCGAGATGCTCTAGCAAGAGCTCCCCACACATACAGACAAGTGCCATGTGCTGCAAACTATTCTTACTCATTTTTCACTGGAGAAATGGCCTCCTTCTACATGCCCTGGCCTGTTCTCAAGCAGAGTGATTTTATGGAGCCTGCCTGCTCCTCCAAGCACCGTCCCTCTGACGTGTACACATTTCCACACGCTTGCATGGCAGGAAAACAAATAAGTGTCTGACTTAGCTGATAAAAGCAGACAATTCCATGCTGAGGCAAAGTATTTTCTGCTGGGAGAAGCTGGTGCTCTAAAGGAAAATAAACGGTGCTGTGACCAGTGGGTGGCCAAGGACACAGCTTTCAGTTTCTCATGCTCATGGCAGGTAAAGATGAAACATTAACACAATTAACACACACTAGCATGGATAAACCTTGCCTAAAAATGGCTGAGAATGAGCATGACATTCACATCACTCACACTAACCTATGAGTCTAAGAGCGGGCCTAGGCACTTTTTTTTTTTTTTTTTTTTTTTTTTTAAGAAAACTGTTTTCTAGAGGGAGGTGAAAAAAAGTGGATCTGGGATGTAAATAACTTCTCTACTTCAGTCCACCAAGTCAGGCCAGACCCTAACATCATTGCCGGGAGCTGAAAATGCACAAGCAGGGAATGGGTGTTTATGCTGCGTATTCCTGAGTTGGCAGCCTGACACAGCGCTTGGAACAGGCTCTGCCAGACCTGGGCACCTCTGAAACACTGGCTCTGGAGCAGAACGGTCTGCCTGTGCCCCAGAGCGTCATCCCAGAGCTCTTCCGTAGGAAGTTCTCAGCAGACTGTAGCTGCAAGTCGCTTGGTGAAGACAGGAGGGCAAGTGAGAAAGTGAAGTAACTACTTCTCCAGCTGCGTTTTAATTGTGTGCTACGCACAAGGGAAAAACCAGGGATGACGTCGTTCACAAAGGTCACCTGGCACTTGCAAACACTTGCAAGGCGGATGTTCCTGTGAGGAAGAGGAGGATTGTCGCAATGCAGTCTCTGATGGGCAAGAAGGGGAGTGAGTCAGCCTGTCCTCTGCCCCATGAAAATGGAATATCTAAATATGTCCCTCAACCTTAGAAACAGCAGAGATTAACTGGGCTACTGGAAGCAACAGTGACCCCAAGCAGAGCTGGTTTCCAGTTACACAGTGCTCTGTTTGATGGCCCATATTCTTGCACACCGGCTCAGGCTGAACCCTGTAAGCCAACAGCCTTGGAGGCAAAATTTCTCCTCCAGTAGTCTGATGGCTTGGTTCAAGTGACACCTTCTGACACGAGGAGCCAGCAGTGAGCGGGGCCTGCTCCTTGGGGAAACTTTTACATGCCAAAGCCATTCCCAATGGGATGGCAGTGAATTTGACCTATATTGTGGAAGGGCATTGATCAAGGCTGACAGAAAAGAACGGCCCTCAGCTGGGATCAGAGAGCTTTCCCTGCAGAGCAGGTGAGCAATCTCAACCCAGAACTGTTTCACACAGCTGGACTGGTTTTACTATTCTGGTTGTGAGCTCCCCCCAGCTCTGCTACAAAGGTTTCCAGTGCATCTTCCCTGAGGCTGCGGAAGGAATCTCCCACTGCTATGTCACAGGAACAGCTGCCCACCCCCACGGCACTTTACAAAATTGCTTCATCCTCCTCCTCAACATGCCGATCACCTCTCCTCAGCCCCAGTCCTATTGAAACACATGCCTTTGGGATCAAACACACAGCAGCAAGGCTCTCCCCTAGAAGAAACACAGTCCCTTCTGCAGGCGGAAGGCAAGGGGCGACCGGCTGTAGATCTGTAGTGTCCCTGCCCAGACAGGCCCGTCTCTGGTCAGCCCTGCACAGCAGCTGCATCCCCGCTTCAAGAGATCGTAGAGAATTCCTTCAGCAGCAGTTCCTGGCTCAGCGTGTTGAAAGCAAGGTTCTTCCTCACATTGATGCTGATGGACCGAACCTGACAGAGACAAAACAAGATTAGCTAAGGGAACTCTTCCTGGTTCCTTTGACACTGCTGACCTCCAGGTTCAGCATGAAACCATTTTGCTGTTATAGTCCCAGAGAACTTGCTGCAGCCAGCTCTCACTGAGACTCCAGTTTAGCAAGAAATCCTTGAGGATTAGCTGCTTCCTGGAATAACAGAAGTGTCTACAGTGACATTCCAGCAAGGTGAGTAAATTCCAAATGAGACAGGGACGGGAGAGGATGCTCTGAGCTATGATGTGTTTTCTGTTCCAGGGGAAAGTGAGCACTTCGAGACTGTAGCTGGGAGAACATTTCCTACCAGTGCCCACTGGAGTGCCAGCCAGCATTCCCCTGGATGAATGCAGTGCCATGGCCTCCGTCCTGCTCCAGAACCTGCAGAGCCAAAGATAGAGTCAAGGAAATGACAGAGGCCATGCTACTGTGCTGTAAACACAAATTATCACCCAAGCTGGCAGAAAAACATGGGTTCAGAGCCAGTTGTGTATATTCTGTGCCGAGTGCCTTACACCTGAAGCTGGCTCACTAGCTGTCTCTTCAGACACCTTTATCCCTTAATGATGCCCAGACTTCTGGTCACCTGCAGAGTCTGTGAAGAGGAGCTGGGCAGCCCTGCTGCACAGCAGCTTCCCTTCCCCCTTCATGCCTGCAGACTTGCTGGCCAAACATACAAGCCCCAGACTGGGCTCAGTCTCAGTTGCACTCGGTAACGAGAAAACAAAGTCAAACATCATCTGTGTCAGCGACTGTGCAGCAGTGACAGAAAGCAAAACTGACACAAGCTCATCCAAACAACGGGATTACAGTTCCCAGAGACTTGGAGCCTGTGATACTAGGGTTGTTGCTGACCTGGTTAGCGTTTTGTGCTTTTTAAAAGCACTGGGGGATGAATTATATAGAAGCAGAATGAGGAATCCAACAGTGGGGGCTGGAAGAGCAAGTTAGCAGTGTTTATACTGCTAAGGGTGCCACTTGCTGCCCTGGTGAGGAAAAAAGAGGGGAGGGGCAGAAAGCTCCCAAAAAGGCAGAATGTGTAAGAGTGGGATGGAAGGTTGACAGGGAAAGCTGTGAAGTGAACGCCAGTGAGCCCCGTTGCACAGACCCTAACAACCTGAGCAAGCTAGCAAAGATGTCTGCACTTAAAGACAGAATATTTTAAGTTTTATGGCATCTGCAGAAAACACATCTCCTTCATCAGGATGCTTGGCAGAGACCCCATTCCCCTGGGGCACCCCATCACCTCTCTTCTCTGGGTGTCTTTTGACTTACTCCATACTGAAATAGTTTGGGATCATGTTTTGTAAGATAACCACAGGTTGTAGCCTATGTTGAATGCCACTGTAAGTGGTCTCCAGAGCACTGGCTGTCTCCTTGCCAGGAGACAGGAGCCCCACTGACAGGATTTGGCCCCAGTCCTACCGAATGCTCCCCACCTCAGTGATGCAGTCAGTTCTGACAAGACGGGAACAACATGGCTAAACAGATGCGGAGAGTCCTCTGCTCTGAGGAATGTGACTGCCTGCAGAAAAGGGGCAGGTGCTACATATAGAGTAAGTCAGCATCCTTACTCTGACTAGAAGCATTTCTATGAGCTCCTGCCCTCAGGAACTGTGGCCAGAGGCCAGGCACCAGCAGCAGAAGATGCCCAACTTGTATACACACGAAGGTCTTCAAAAGGATGCGGCAGCAGACTCTCCAAGTCCAGAAAGGGAGGCTGGAGTGGCACATGATGAGAACACAGGGCTTGGCAGGAATTGTTGCTATGGGGTAGAGCACCAGAAATTAAACCTGTTTAGTTTGCAAAGAGAAGATTTAGGAGGAATAGAGCAAATGCTCTCCAATATGTAAAACGAGGTCAGCAAGAGAACAGTGAGTAATATTTCTCTGGCTCCCCAGGGATGAGGCAAGAAATACTCAGCTTAATTTAAGATAAAGAAGATTTACACAGGAAAAGAGGAAATACTTTTAAACCTATGGGTTGTGAAGCAATGGAGTAGATCACTTGGGGCCAGTGTGGAGTTGTTTTCACTTAAAGACAGCTTCAGGTTTCAAGAGAAGCTTAGACACAAACTTTGGTCAAGAGCAGTCTAGATAGACTTAGATCTGCTTTAACACAAGTTGGGGAGAGCAGTGGGGGTGATAACTCAGATGACGACTGACATTTCTACAAATCTCTGCCCAGCGTTTCTTCTGCTGTGATCCAACCAGCTTAAAAGGTAAGAATAGCTTAAATTAGAGTTAAATCAAGTTATCTCCAGCACCAGGGCTCTGCACAGGGGGCTAGAGCCCATCTTCCTTTTGGGGTTGGAAGACCAGACAGTGACACAAGGAGGTGTCAGCCTGTAACAAGGATAAACTTCAGAAGCTTCCTGCAGTCTGGCTGAGTGGCTCCATCCATGAGGCTACACCCCAGGACTCCTCCTAGCTCACGGTGCAGTGGGCAGCCCAGGTCTGGCTGCCAGCCTGGAAGCTACCAGAACTCTCTAGAGTGCCTTACACAAGGGGCCAAAACCAGCCTCAAAGCAAGCTCAGAGATTTAAGATTCAAGATTTATTCTGCAAGGAATTAAAAGCAGAGCATGTGTCCTCTCTTGCTTCTGTATGGAGCAAGCTGGAGCACGCTAGGGCCAGAAGAGGTTTTAAAATTGTTTTCTCCCTATGAGCAGCTTGGATCACATTTAACACACAGATTTTGAAGAAATGGGAAATGCATGAAATGCATCACCTGGAGAACAATGAGCAAATGCAAGAATTGATGAAGGGGTGGCATTAACCATGTGAGGAAAATATTATTCAGTTCTAGTTTTGTGTCACTATGGCTGGACACGTGCAACACTGTACAGACACTCCTGTTTCGCAGCAAGTCCCATCAATTAAACCTGTTTCCAATCAACAAGCAGCTCTTAAGAAATATGTACAATGGGACAAAGGTTTACACTACTACATCTAATTAAAAGTCAAATTAGTGTAATTTCCCCTGCAGAAATCAATCCCTAATCAGGCTGTTTTGAGACTCTGCTGAAACCTATCCAACTGCAGAGACAGTGAATGTTTTGGAAGGATGCTGAATCTCTTTCCACACATTCCTCCAGCTGCAATGCAAGGGTCCAAAAGCTCAACCATTCAGCCAAACCATTCGTTCTATCAAAGCAGCACAGACCTCAAATGACACCCCTGAGGGTTCAAAGGAAAAGAAATAATAAGTGTAAGAAGCTTCCTAACTTCCTTCCTTTAGCTCCTCAAAGGCAGCACAACAGGCCAGAAAACCCAGTTGATAAAACCCTCTGCGCATCACCTTCCACCACAATGTGGCTGCAGTATCGCAGGCCTTTGAAAGCTTCTTTGAAAAGGGAATAGGAGAAGAAAGCAGATTTTTCTTTGGGATTAGCAAGAAAGAGCAGCACTGAGGCAAAGCCAGAGAAGTGAAGCAGTGCATTAGCAAAGCACGTCAAAAGAGTGAGAACAAAATTTCTAAGGATAAAGGAGCCAAGAGAATGGCTTGGGGAAGTTTCTGCTCACCCACTTAATAGGAGCACAGAGAGATGAAAAGGCAGCCGAACGGGAAAATGGCTCCTGCGTGTCATTCCCCACCAAGAAGGATTTGCTTTAATGCAATCACACAGATAGATACAAGAAAACCAAGCAGAATCTGGAAAGGATTATTTGCAAACAGACCCTGTTCAGGAGGACCTGATGGGACCAGCACATGTTTGGAAGCCATACTGGAAACCTCTAGTTCACCACTAGCCCTGCTCCTTTGGCAGAGCCCATGAAGAAAATTGCATCAACTTCACTCTGCCCCCTCCATGAAATCCTGCAAACCTCAGCAGTTAAACACAATGCATTGGGTACATCAGAGCAGTAACAGAAGTTGAAGTTAAGACTCAGAAGCCTCACAAAAAGGAAGCAAAGTACCTGGTTTGAAGAGGATATGGGGAGGACAGGGCAGACTAGGGCCTTTTTGAGGAGTTGTTCGAACAATTAATAAAGCTATTAGTTACTGTGCACCTAGACAAAAAAACAGTGTGCAGGACAGGAGGCCAGCTGAGTTTGCTGAAGACAAATCATAACATATCGGGTCGATTTCCTGCTGTGTTGAGGGAACAGCTTAATAGAATGCAGGGGATTTTCTGTAGCTGTGAGTAAAGAACATTTAATAGGGTCCCAATTCTCAGGGCATCCAGAGAAATGTGGATTAAACAGATTCACAACTGGGTCAAATCAGCACATTTAGACAGTAATTATTCAGGCTTTCATATGCTCTTGAGGAGAGGGTCCCAGGGGTACCTGGACAGGCAGTTTTCAGAAGGGAGTTCAGGAGTGACTGATTATGCTAAACAGATTCTTAAATGATACAAAATTGGGATTTGGGGAAAAAAAATACACACAAAAAAACCCCAACCAAAACCCATAAACCACACATCAGTCTAGGAAGAAAATAATTTTAGCTGAAGTGTTTTGTAGCTGTGATGATCTTAGGACTGAGAATGTCATTTTAATCAATTGGCATGATCAGCCTGAGCTTCTGCCAGGCCAAATGGAAAGTGGGGCATGCAGTAAGCAGAGCCGTCACATGGCCAAGAGGCTGGGGAAGGAGACGCTGGCTGAGGAGGGCAGGAGCCCTTGGGACAGAACAGATGACAACAGAAACATGAATGCATCTTATTTCCAGGGTACAATAATAGGAGAAGCATGTGTCACAGGAAAGCTATGGCCAGATTTCTTTGTACGTATTCCAGATATGGTATCAAACAGCAGGCCACAGAGACAAAAATAGGCACAAAACAGCACAGAAAAACGGCATGAAAGTAAGCAAGTGGTTTTGCCCGTATCTTACCCAATGGCAGCGCTGGAATGACCAAAAAAAAACAATACTAAAAAGCATTCTGTAGAAGGAAGCAAAACCAATTCAGGTGTGCTTGCTCTGGAGCAGAGTAGACAGAGGGAAGCACAACATTCCCAAACTCATGCAGACTCGTGACGGAGTGGGCAGGCATCAGTTACTCATCAATCAGCAAGGACAGAGCTGGGAGAGAGAATCTGGTGGAGAAAGCTGCCAGAATTAAAGATCTCTCCCTTTACTGAAGCTGTAATGATTCAAAAGTGAGGAAAACCAGGCTCTCCTCAGATAATAGCAACTACAAAAATACTGCATCCTTGGTGATGCGGTTGTCGGACAAGAAAGTGTTGCATCACGGGTTTCTGGAGCAGGGCGAGCAAGCTGGCTTGCCGAAGAATATAACCACCAACCCAAATTATTTGGACTCAGTTTTGTCTTCGCTACATTATTTTTGTGGGGCTTCCCACCATTAGTCTTCTCCTCTGGCAGAAGGAGACATTTCTAGGGAATGCCTTTGCTTTCTTTGCTTGGGAATCGTATTTTGTGACTGATGGAGGAAAGCAACGAGCAGGCATGTGTTTCACCAGCATCACATATTCTGCTCAGTCCCATACTTTGTGGTGCCCTTAGCAAAAAAGCTAAGTTGCTCAGCATGATAAACCCAAGGTGGGAGCAGTCAGCTTCTCCATGATGCAAATTTACCACCACAAAGCACAGTGGATCCCCACGGCAGAAGGGACAGAGACTGACTGATTAGTTGCTGGCCCAAGCAGTCTAGTGGTTCCTCTCCAGCCACATATTGCAGCGCAGGGAGCTCCAGGGAGTCTTCCTATCAGTTGAGACAGGCAGCATCTGTTCAGATCCTATTCCTGCCCTGACTTTGGAGGCAGCCCAATGGAGTAACAGGGCTGCTCAGCTATACCCCAAATGCCACTCCTTAGGCCGTAAGCAAAAGCTTTGGAAAAGGATTGTTGATTCTGCAGAATCAGGGCAGCTTACCAGCTCTTTGAAGAAGGCAGCCTCTTTATGCTGCTCTGAGTAGCGCTCATACTGGTCCAGTCCGTCCTGCAGTTTCAGAGTCAGCGTGTCATAGTTTGACCGCACCACTTCCAAAACCTGCCAGAGAGCCAAATACAGCAGAGGAGTCAGCATCCACAGATGCCTCAGCATAGGAGGAGCAAGGCTGAGATAGATCACAGTTCCGGCACCTGTTTTTGCAACATACGTGGCTTTAACAGTCAATATTTGTCTCACAACTACAGGGAGGTGGGCACTAAAGCCTTCCTAACGCCAGTAAGGAACAGCCCTCAGATTTACAGAATTTCTTCATTCATGGATGAGCCTATGACAGGAGCAGTTTCCCAAATACTATTATGTCACCAGAAGTAGACAGGATCTCATTAAATTAAGCAGCTAATTACCATGTGTACACCCAAATGTAACACAGTAGGCCCTATGCAAACACAGGTTTGCCCAACCCCATGGTCCTCCAAATGCTAGTTTTGCCAGCACACCTCCCTCCCGGCTCACTAATCACCATCCACAATCTGCTAAAACACCAGCTTCTGCAGCTGCTACGGTCAGCTTCCATACAGAGCACTGCACTTCTGATGGGAACAAACTTCTGACAGGCACTAAGAGAAGACCAACTCTGGTACAGACACTAGTTTTAGAAACAGATGGAGACATGAATCCAGGTCTTCCTGCCCAGGAGATACTTTATTACCTGCCTTCCCTGCAACCAAAGCACTCCAGCTTATATTACTGCCCTACTTTGCTCCCAGCACTGGTCTGTACTTATAAATTCATAGTTACATGTCTCTGTCCTATTGAACTATTCATTTTCCTAACTAGGTAACACCAAGAGGGATTCCCACAATGCTTTTTAGCTTCAAAGCATTGCATGGACAAACACACTCCTCAAAGCACTTGTGAGATGGTAAGTAACGATAATCTTCCTACCAGGAACCATATAGCTGAGCACTCCTGGGCAAAACATATGCTTGAAACAATTCTCTTAAACACATGAACTTCTTTCTTAGGCAGTTACCACTTGATCTGAGAGCTAAAACAGAAGCACAGACAGGATACCAGCATCTGAGGTTCACATTTCAGTCGCTTGTGAAAAGCCTCAACCAGGAGGTCTGCAGTTTAAGGTGCAAAGGAAGAGGACTCTACCCCAAGGCATTCACATTCAGGAGAAATCTTAAACATTGCAGAGGATGTAGGACACAGTGACCAGAACAATAAGGAACCCTTCTACTTCTCCTCTTGTCGTCCCAACAATGTAAACACACCCCTCAACTGCCCTTTTAGGCAGCTGTCAGTTCTTGCCCTTTACAGGACTGAATCGTGCCCTTGTATGCTTTACTCGAGGAATACTAGACTTGCTTAGGGCTCCCTTAAAAAACTCCCTATCTTCTTTCTCCCCAAACTTTGCATGTGGCAGTGGTAGACAGAGACACTCATGCAAACTCTTAGAAGCAGGCTAGGGCCCGAGGTGGACGTAAGCCACAGGGCATCATCCAAATGAGGACTGAGAGTAAAAAAGGGTCCTAGAAGTGGTCATACAGCAGAGACTCTGCAGCTCAGCTGTCCTCCAGCATTGCAGAGGCAACCTAGGGGTAGCAATCAGTATTTTGCAAGGTTATTTAAGAACAGTCTGTCGGTGTTTTGCTGCTGCAAGAGCACACAGCCTTCTCTCCAGGACTTATTTTCTAATGCTGTTTGTCAGCTCCACTGGCAGAGAGGAAGAACCCCCTGCAATGACAGCCATCTCCAAATTCAGTCTGGCCCTCTTGTTCCTGTGTGCAGAAGCTGTGAGAAGTATCACAGAGACAAGAGCACGATGAAAGCAAGCCACCTGGGTATAGGAATAATTTACTTTGGGATTCGACTATCCACTAGGGATGGAGAGTAATAGTGTAACGCACCTTCTTCTGAGCAATAAAAAAGATCTAGCAGCTTGCATGAATCAGAGGCTATCCTCCTGTCAATCCGAGGAAGCCAAGTTAACCAAGATTAATAAACTGCAGGAGAGAAACCCTGTTTGAAAAGTGAGTAGAACCTGCTTCTCCAGCAGAAACTCAGAGTGGAGGCATTTTACGCAGGGCTACCCCACTCCCCAGGAGCCTCCCCTTGGGCCCCCTTCACCACCCTGTGCCCCCACATGCACAGCCACGTATAGTGCCATACGGGTGTGCCCAGACAATGAACGTACAAGCAGGATTTCTCCTTGTTATCCCTGAGTATCTTTTCAGACACTCAACAGGAACATCCTCAAACCACTGTGAGAAGTAAGCTCCCAGGGCAGCAGCGAGCTCTGTAAGCGGTATCCTTTAAATCAGCCCTCCTGTGTTACCTTTGAAAGGTAGCTAAGAACTCAGTTTGATACTCTATGAGGAGGACAGGGAAGGAACAAGACGCCCCAAAGTCTCTACTGTGTTACCCACTACTTGTTGTGATCTCTGCAGTGAACTTGAGATCAGCTTATCCCTTTAGCTATATATTTTCATTGGCTTCTACTCCTTATCTCCTTTAATTATGAAACAGAACTTTAAAAGAAAGGGTAAGTTAAAAATAAACAGCTTCTTCTCATTGCCTGATAATTTCACTTTCTTACTGCTGCTGAGAAAAAATGCTATGTGGGATATGAGATAAACCCACTCACAGATCATTTTACTTCATACCCTATAATGGATAGGAACTGTTACTGAGATGAGGACCTGCCATCCTTGAAACGATTTCATCTGCTCTTTAAGATGCAGCTGCTAGACAGAGGAGAGGTTGAAGAGTAGCAGAAGGTATTAAGAGCATCTAATGTGAAGGTTTGAAAGGCATCAGCTTTCCACGCAGATGACAAAAAACTCACATCCTCTGTGTAACAGAAGATTGCATGCTAGCATCCTTCGCCCTTTTACATACTGCTTTGACTTCTGCTCAGGAAAACTGCTGCAGGAAGAATGTTCTTTTGCATTAAACACATGAGATCTTTATATGCACCTTTCTGTCAGATACAAAAGAACTTAAGAAACTTAATTTTGAGATTAAAGCATTTCTTCTTCAAGGTCCTGTCCAGCCTGGTCTTCCTAGAAGTCTCTATGGAAGACTAGAAAACATCAATTCCAAGATGGTAAAGCATGAATAAGTTAAAAAGGAAGGGATTTTTTGCTGGACTCTCTCACACAGACTTTAAACAGTCATTCAGTTTTTTAAAATCTCATGAGCAGCTGGAAGAACAGCACTTACAGTGTCAGGCAAGGATAGAAGAAAATGGACTGTAGATGATTTCCAAGGAGCTTCTCAGTGACCAGCAAGCAACAGGGAAGATGTGACACTCCTCAGATTGCAAGGATAAACATGTTGGGCAAACTATTTTTTAAAAAGAAAAAATGCTTTACTGGATCTTTACAGTGGAAAAATTAAATGAAGAGGAGTCACAACCTAAATCTCTTTTTGTAGGTTACCACAGAGGGATCAGTCTTAAAAAAACAGTATGACAGAAGTGAGCAACTTGGATATGGCCAATACAAGAAAAACGAAGGCTGCTAAATTCCTTTCCTGCAGCTACCTGTATCAGCCCTAGAGGTTACATTCGCTCATTTACTTCACTGCAACAAACAGAAGTCAGTGGAGCTGCACCACTGTAATTTAAAGATAATTTGCCATCAAATTAACCCCTGCCCCACCACCCACTCACTGACTGCTTTCCAGAAGTTCCAGAGACATGTTAGCAATTCAGGTCCCTGTGTACATGTCCCCAAACCATCCTTTCAGGAGCTGCTCCGAACAGCAGTGCTTTCTGTGGCACTCGGATTTCAACTTTGTCCTGCAGCTACAACTGCCCATGCCCCATAACTCTCCTTCTCCAGTAACACCGACAACCTGTGAGTAGAGGCAGCCCTCCAGGTAACATAGCAGGGGGCTGGCTTACAATGCAGGGGCTGATGTGGGGCTCAGCTCTCTGCAGCACCCAGAGGAACAAGATTATTTCATAGAGTTTTTGCCTCCTTACTCTGTGGCAACCACCACTTTACCGCTCCCTTGTAAACCTAATGAGCAGCCTCCAAAGGGCCAGTGGACTCTTGCGGACACAAGCTCTGGAACCAGTTCCCCCAGAACCAATTGCCCCCGCCCCAACATTTTCTGCATTCAAAATAGACTATGCTTTGCTGTACTACTCCATACACACGGGCTCCTTCCTTACTGCACCAGAGCTGTTCCCTCTGACTGATCCTCAACAAGAGCTGACTTGCTGCACTTCCCCAGAAAACAAGGGGATTACCTGCAGCAGTCTCCGATCCCCATCCTGCCCAGGAGAACACGGTCGCAGTTGGCAGCAAAGCCAGAGAAGGAGCTGCACCAGCAATGAAATCTAACAGGCAACACGCAGAACAAGGGCCCGTCTATCTGGCAGACACAGTACGCTTCACTGCTTAGTAACTTTTTAACCTGCAGGATCTTCCATCATCTGCAACCGCAGTCTCTACCTGACCACAACATAAAATTAGAGCACACCACCAATTCACACCACCCAGCAAAGAACCTGGTGGCGGGTAGGTTCTGGGAAGCATGCACTGGTAATGACAGAAAAATAAAGGAAAAACAGAAGCAAGAAGAAAGCAAGGTCTCTACACTGTCCTTTTAATCAGCGCAGGAAAGGACAAGAATGCAATCAGTCAGCATCATCAGTACCTCACTAAAGCCTCTCCATGCCCGTAAGACAGTCATTAGCTACCACGACACAGAAGCAGTTGGAAAAGAACTGACTGAATGATCTCACATCAAGCAAAAGGCAAAAAAAAAAAAGAACCCCAACAAACACCAGGCTAAAATGCGTTTGTGCCCTACACTAACTCCATGAGGCTCACCAGGCTGGGGTGGGGGGAGGCTCTCCAGATCAGGCCTAGCAACCCCTCACAGGACGGAAAAGCTGAGTGCTTCTGTCCCAGCTGTGCCATGCTGGAGGATGGAGCAGCCTGTGCATGGGGCATGTAACATCCTCACCAGTGCTACTGCGCAGACATGGCATAGGGGCCAAGGGCAGCCAGGGATAGACAAATGTGCCTTCTGTCCTCTCTACAGAGGTGGTGGAGTCCCTGTCACTGCCTGTGTACCACAGAGGGAATTATGGCAGTCCCACCTCCGAAACCCAGCAAAGCCCAAGATACCACAAGCAAACCCATGAGTCTGTCCCCTTAGCTCAAGAGGATGGAGGCTGTAGGAAGAGACATTAGGATTTCTCTATTCTAGTAGAAGCCTGATGTGCATTTTACACTGGTGTCCTCCAACTGGCTTGTTTACTCCAGGTTTAGTACAAATCTTCCCCTTTTTCTCCCTCACTAATCTCTGCAAGCAACTCATAGTCCCCAAGTGTTTCTCCTAGTGAATTCAACTGAACAGCAACATTTCTTATTGTAATGAAAAGGCTGCTGCCACCTGGACTACGAAGAGGCTAATGCCTCTCTGTAATAAAATGCCAGATAATTGACATAAATTTTACTGTAGTATCTTCTAATTAATATGGAAAATTATTTTTTTTTTCCAGATGGCATCACACTTCTCACAGAGAAATTTATTGCTGATGCAGGCTGGAGTCTTTGCTGGAATTAAACCCCAGAAGTGCCAAAGACAAAGCACATAACTAAATAATTAGAAGTTAAAAAAACCACACACACAGAGCTGCCACATTTCCCAACAGACTCTGCCCAGACCCAGGCTGCATTCATCTCCCTTTCCTCCTTCCCTGTCTGCAGGAGCCAAGCTTAGAGAGAGGATCCACTAAGACTGCCAGCACTACACATGTGTGCTGGAAGCAGCTGCCATTCATGCTGGCTTCAAGAAAAGCACCCACCCTAGGACAAGCAGCAGCAGAGAGCTTTTATCTGACCCAACACTACCTTACCTTTGCAGCTGTCCCGGAGCTAAATGCAGTACTGATGCTTCAACACAATCCCTCACCCCCAAGCTGATCAAGCCATAAGTATTAATTCCATGTTGCTGAATGCTAAGAGGAAGAGGAGGAGGATGTTGCTATGACAGTCTAACAACTCAGATTCCCAAGATATGCTATGTGTACAGCACACACCTATGGATCCAGAGAATGCAGAGTGGGTCTGGTGCACATGGTGGGAAAGACCAAGATGTGGGCTTGATACCCATGTGTAGCCATGCCACAGATGTGCAAGATACACAGCGCATTGTCATTCCTGCTCCAGTGCCCCAGATCTCCTGCATCAAGCAGCTGCTGTCTGTACTACATGCAAGTAAAGGACCTATGGCCCTCTCCTGCTGCGTGCTGAGAGCATGAGGCTCCTCAGACTGCGCCTGTAAGACAGCCCCCACCAGCTCACACAACTGTCACTCTCAGAGTAGGAAGCAGCATCCTGCCTGGAAGGAAGATTTTTCCAAGAGTAAAAAGCTCAGCTAGCCCAAACGATTAAGTGAAAGCAACCAAGGGCAAATATCTCCTCTGAGGTATGAAACAGGACTGCACTAATGCAGAATGTATCAGCAATGCTGGGCAGTGAGACACGAGGTCTGTCCAGGTCATAGGGGGAAGAAAGGCCTGCAGAAGTAGGTGCAGCTGCCCATGAGCCCCAGGATGGGAGAAACACAAGATAATGGGAGTCAAGAGAGTCTCCTGTTCAGTGCCTGGAGCTGGACAAGTGGACAAGGCTGAGCAGCACACAGCGAAGATGAGAGAGCCAGGAGACAGGGACAGAAGGTGCCTTGTCCTGCTTTCCACTTCTAAGGTGAGTGCAGGAACCCCTTGCACACAGTTCCCACCAGGTTACTCAGACACCTTTTAGTTTGTGTTTGCCAATCTTCCTCTGCTCAGCTCACTAAGCAGTAATGAGGACACACGACGTCTAGGAGCCTGGGAGTGAACAGTCTTTGCCCATCAGTTTGTCCTTTGTCCCTACCAGTCACTCCTGGCAGTCCTGCTGTGCCCACTGCACTACTCTGTGCCCAGTCAAACACGAGGAAAGACTAACTCTCCACATCCTAAATCCTTCCCAAGGCTTTTATACATCTGCACTTGAGTCTCATTGACATCCAGGCCTTGCCACTTCCCCACACAAGGCAAAAGGTTTTGATCATACATAAAAGATTATTATTTTACTTAGCAACATCAAGGAGGGACATTTCACACCCTGTTCTTCACCTCAGCATAGAGCCATTCTGTCGCGCTCAGATGATATACAGTAGTTCAGATGTTTGTTCAATGATCTCAGAGATCTGTGATCTTTAAAGGAACAAGCCTACAAAGTTGATGGTTTCTACCCATGGAGTGGAAGGGTTCGGTTACAGTCTTTCTCCTCTGCCCACAGGTGCCTCTTCTAAAGATAAATAATTTATAAGCTTGCTCAGAAAATTACTGTCGTTCTCTGAACTCTGCTAGCAGAAATGGCATCCCCTTTTGGGACAAGTTATCTGCTCCAGAAATGTTTTAAAACCACAATCCATTAGAAGTCTAAGGTGTTCAACACTATTTAATGATGGGAAAAGACTCACTGATCAAACCGATCTGGAAATCACAGAGCTTTCAGAAACATCCCAAAGCCAAAACTGTTATCCAACTCCACCCAGAAGCAGCTGTAAATGCACAATGCAGTGCCCATTCCAAGCTCTCACAGGACAGGCCTCTGCAAGATTCAACCGTACTTCAACAAACAGAAAGGCTGCAAAGTAGGACAAAGGCAAGTAATGACAGAGACATACAGTCACAGAGACCAGCTATGGGCACAGCTTGCAGGGGACTTAATATGTAAAAGGTATAGACAAACAGAAGATATTAATGTGGTTGATAACATATTGACACCCCTATGCAGCCATCGCTAGGGCTAGGGAGTCCTGTGCTAGGAGTATGACACCCTCCGAGCTCCAGGAGTCAGGCAGCTAACCAGAAAGGTACCTTACCAGAAAGCCTGTGCCATGAATCCTTTTACTAGAGGGTAATTTCAAGAAGTAGTGTCTAGACACGCAGGACAACTCCCATACATGTGAAATACACTTTGCTCAACCCGTTTGGGTTTGCAGGACAAAGAGCAAAAATGCACTTAGCCTCACGCTGGTTGTTCTCGGCACCAATCCGCTTTTCTCAGTTCATGGATGATCAGTGGTTATCCTAATCTGCATATCCCACTTGGCACAAAGAACGTGGTGCTCTCTGTGTGACTCTGGGCTCTCTTTCCCAAACTGCAGGGACAGGCCCTTGAGAGGAAATCAGGAGGCAATTCTGTGTCATTCAAGGGAGGAAAATGGGTTCAGTGGGCTTCTGCCGAGAGAATGAACATCCGTGTACTGAACAACACTGGCACTTCCAAAGCCCAAGAAGGGAAAAAGAAGTCAAAGATCCTGATATACATTATCTTTAAAATTATCAATTAATGAAATAATCACCCTCCAGAGAAGGCTTTTAGATCTGGATGGGGAGATCCACCAGAAACTGAACGAGGTCCACCAAGCTTGCCTGTTTTTAGAAATTTTGTGAGGAATGCAGGCAGCAGCCAGGATGATGGCAGGAGCATAAAACTCTGAGATAGATTTGCTATTTTGGAGTTACAGCCCATTTTGGAGTTGTGAACCCTTACCTCCAGCTGGTGGCATTTATGAAAACATTTCTCACTGCTAGGTATATAAGAGCACTTGCAGTTCTGCCAAGGCTTGAAAAGCACTGCAGATAGCTATGGACCGGACCGTTAATTTTTTTATTTCTCCATTGTGCTTACAATTAACTTAAGTGCTAAAATGCAATGGGCTGTTCCAGGAGAAGCTTTTTATCTACCAGCTGCCTTCTAGCACAGCAGTAAATCAACTGCTGCCACCAAAACATCAGACAAGAGGAAGAGAGCACCCTTATGCTCACTGTGCATATTACCCGTTCAGCCTAAGTGGCTAACTAGCATTCAGCAAATGAATGCTGTGATTTGTGTACAACCTTTGGTGCAATCCTCTATTTACAGAAGAGGTAAAGTCTGGTTCCCCTGAACACAGAGGAAAAACAGGCAGCAGCAGCTCTCCAGTACCAGTTAATTCACCAAAGTAAGACGAGTAACCTTGGTGCCCAATACAAGATAAAAGAGCTTAAGTCATGAGCTGCCGGCTCCAGTCAAGCTGAGAAACCAGGACATACAAAGCTGTTACAGAAATCAGAGACAGCTACAACAGCCTAAAAAAAGTAGCTGAAGATTTTAAGAAATGGTCAGAAAGAAAATCTTTCTAGGGCCAGCAGCCAGAAAGCATCCTGGCAAACACTGAGACTCAAATATACAACTTTCAGTTCAGATTGCCTTGATGAGGTGACAACAGGATACCTGATGTACACCAGGGGAAACTCATTCCTAGTAAAGAAATTAAAATTTCCCCAGAAGACCGTTGGCTCAGGAATAAGGCTGTCTAGAGAATACATTAAGATATGCAACAAATCCTTTCCGTTCAATAAAATCCCAACAGAAGCAAGTGGACTGTTCCAGTTTGAAGAAACCAAAATCTAATTGTGCCCAAGGGAAAAACAACAGGGAGACTTATTCTAGTTCTCCTCTAAATCAAATACGTGCAGTCACAGGAGGTTTCTGGAACTATGGTCAGGTTCACAGGTATCAGTAGAGGATCCAAGAGAGCTTGTGCTCCTCACACAGCCACCACAGACTTCTACAGGGTATAATGGTTACCGACTGACTTAGAAAAAAAAACCCTCACAAGGACCCTGACTTGAAGATCAAGACAAATGAAAGCAGAACACAGACATTCAAAAGAACCATGGAGCTTGCCGCACATTTAATTTTTCTTTTTTCTTCTTCTTTTACAGCAGCTAGCAAGCAAACAGCCTCTATGAATGCTACTAGGACAGCCCTGGGTCTGACACTTCCTGAGAAAAAGTAGATTCCTACCACCTAGTTTATGACTTTTTTTAAATTATCAGAAATCTTGTTATGCTTGGCTTGCACAACATGTATAAATTTAATTAAAGGAAGCAGCAAAGCTAAATAGCAATACACTAAAAAACTGGCTACAAACCAAGTGGATGCTGTATATTTAAAGCAAGTCAAAACAATATAGAACATGCCAGAGAAACACCCAGTTTGGACTGGGGGAGGAAGGTATGCATTTGGAGGTGCAGAGCTTAGAAACATCGGTTCCATAGCTTCTACTTACATTTAAGCAATTAAATAGCGAGAATAGAAGGCCAGCTACTAATTGCATAATGGAAGTGATAAAAGGCAATAATTCAGTGCCCTGAGGAGATGCAATAAAAAGGCCATGAAAGGGGAAATCCAGAGCTTACCTGCCTAAGTGACCATATGTGGAAAACAAACTGAAGTCCATTCTAAGATGGGGAAAACCAGAGGTTTTGAATACAATCTTGAAGTTCTACAATATCTTTTCTGAAATAAGGGCACTGGAATTGATATACAAGATTTAAAACATGGGTTGACATGGTGACAACACAGTACTCCTGTTTAACAATTTCTAATTCTCTATTTGCCTTTCTGACCACTTTTGAGCCTTGAACCAACATTTCCAGGTTTATCACAGTGACTCCACGAGTCCTTTCCTGCATGGCAATAATTAGAAAACTTTACTACAACTTAAGGACTTTAAGAGACTTATAAATCTGCGAAACTTCCTTCTAAAGATACAGCCCAAAAGAAATAGATCTACAGTCAATCAGTTAGCTACAAACAGCTTTCGCTACAAATAGCTAGAAAAGATTGTAGCAGCAGTATGTTAAGGTAGCTAGCTAATAAGGAAAGGTGGGCAGTGCTTGGGAGTTTGTGTGACTGAACCCATATAAAAGCTTTAGCTATTAAGGCTTCTGCAAATCTGAAGTTGGAACAGACAGCCACAAGCTGCTGGATGATCCTTATAAATTGAAAAACCTGTAGTGAAAACGGAACTTTGGTTGCAAAACGTCTGCTTTAAGGCTGCAGTTCCAAAAGTGGTTTAAGTGAATCTACGTGCAGCTCACCTAAACTGCAATATAAAAGTCTGGAGTTCCTCCTTCAACGGCACTTACTGCAGAAATAAGGCATTCTAATGTGCAACTCGGAAGTCTCTTCATTCTGGACACAAGCACTGAGGGGGCTGATGACCAGACACAGTACTGACATCAGGAGTAACTGAGAAGGCAAGAAGGAACAGAGATGACTGTGCCCAAGAAACTAAGAACGCAGCTCTGCAAGTTGAGTTTGTAAGAATCATGGCAGCAATGAAATTTCTGCCAAGGAGATGGGATCAAATCTGTCTCAACCAAGTGACTCCTCAAACCCCAGACACACTTTTGGATCCTACTCTAATCTGCATTGCACAACTGGAGGAAAAGGGAAGGACAAAGTCTGTGATGAGGGCAGCAATAAGGGAACCAAATAATTTCTGGCACGACATGGTGAAAGAGTAAAGCTTGTTAACATTTTAATTTATTAAATTATCCCCTTTTGTGCTGTTGGAATGTGTGATTCTTTTTAAACTCCATCTGGGCAATGACCAGAGCTGGAACTGAATGAGACAGTTTATGCTTGGAAGCACTCATGGCCAGCATAGAAAACGTCTTTTGCCCGTAAAAACAGAGCTGCTTAAAGTTGACTGCTAAGTTAATTTAAAAGGAACATTTAAATGGCTAGCAGGACAGCTGGAAGTACAGAGGCTACTATCCAAGATAATCATTAGCAAGGGCAAGCCTGATGGGATGATAAACTTTGTGGGCTGAAACACTTCTTGACTGAAATGGAGGTGTGCAGGATAGCTGGCCAGCAGTCAACAAGGCGAACCTGAGAGGGAGCAGAGACTTGGGCATGGACTACAGACAGAAAACTGGTCACAAGTTTCTTAAAAATGAAGTGGTCTGCCGCTTATTACTGCCTTTCTCAGGGAAAGTTGTCTGTGTGCATTCTTGTAAATAAACACAGAGGCCCCCAAAGTTGCTGACACTCAGTTATTTTTAGTCATTTCTCCTTATGCCCAACAGAAGCAATCAGGGCTCAAGATAATAGCTACGTCTCTCAAGAAGGATTCCTGCCACGGTAAAGTGGCGTCTTGCAACCCAAAGATATTTGGAGGACAAAAAGGGCTTGTGTGCTTGGGAACTTAGTGCTTATCCCTGCAACATTTGCTCCACTTAAATCCTTAAAGCATCAGACCTACCATCTCTTCAGCACCAGCTTTCTCACAATTCAGACGCTCCCAGCAACAACCCCAAAACACCAAAGAGGACAAGTCCCTTCAGAATGCATGTTTGAGAAGAGACTGAGGAGGTGCGTCTTACCTCTGTGAGCAACGGCGTTATCTCCACAGCGGTTCAGATGCTGGATGGACAGGGAGGACGTGACTCAAAGTGGAGGTTTATTGCTAATGGGCCAGACAAGACTATTGTGTTGGCTGTATATCCGCCACTGACATTCAGGGAAAAGGTGACTTGTGCTGGCACTGGACCCATTCTCTCCAAAGGATGAGAAAAAAACACCACTTCTCCACAGCACCTTTAGCAGATGAATCTTCAAGTTGAGCTAGTCAGTATGCAGAGCAGCAAGCTGGAGAACTACTTGTCCACAATGCCTGTGCTCTGAATCAAAAAGCATGCACCTTTTGCTGTCACAGCCGTAGACTGAACCAGCTGGCTATAGAGATGGGACGTACATACAGAACTACTGAAGGCTTGCACAAAGATGATGCCACTCTCTTGGGGATAAGGAGTTCATCACCAAGGCTTCCACTTTCTCTCTAAATTTCTCTTTTGCCATATTCCCAGACAAGTACCTGCCGGATCCATAATGGAAATATCTTCTCCACTGTAATTTCTGCAGTGCTTGGAGGACACCATTGTTCTACAGCCTAAAAATCCCTGTATGAGGATTTAGTGCTCCCAAGTGCCTCTTGGACATCAAACATTTTCAAAGCCATTAACTCTGATGGGTTTTTGAATAAGGCTCAGGGAAGCCACTCGCTCAGTATTTCTCATAAGGAAATGGTAGCTCTGACCTGGTAGAATAAAAATTACTCAGAGGGAGGAGGAGGAAGAAAGCCCTCACAGCCCACGTTCCCTGCAAGCAAGGAAATGAGATTTGATTTACTCCGTGATTCTGAGGTGTGTTCAATTTCAGCTTGAATTTCTACTGCATAAATTCAGCTTGGCTGAGCAATGTCCCCATTAGAGACTGTCCAAAGCAATATAAGGTGATCCACACAATGATCTTTGAAGCTGAAAGTTCAAAGCCTTAGTGAGGTGGGGTTTTTTAGCATATTTTTGCATATACAACCCACAAACCTGTGTCTTCCAAGAGTTTAGAAGAAGACAATATAAAAAAAGCAATTAGATACAGTGCTCCGTATGCACACAGCTCCTTATTGTTGCCAATCAATCCATTTATTTATTTAGTTCAGTGGTTAAATTTCCCCTTACTACACAGCAGAGAACAACTTCCATGATTCAAAGGTATTAGATGACAAGCAGAAGTCATTCACTAAAAGGATTTAAGGGCTTCAGTTCAGGGATTAATAACTCAGCTGCTTTTTCTCCAGATTTTAAAACCACTAATTTGTACTGCATCAGCTGGTAGTTTTATTTGCACAACTATTTTTGTTTTAATGGGAATCTTAAACTCTGCTCATCCCAAAATGCTCCTGCATTGTCCCCTTGGTATTAGACTAACACCTGAATTTTTGACTATATTTAAAGAGGATTTCATGCTTACTTAGCAACTTTCTTAAGAAACTGCACCTTAATGCACACAAGTTCAAGTTCTGCTTGACTTTTCCTGACGAACCAGCTGCATCAGTTGACCTGTCCTCTCAGGAATTCAAAAGTACTAGAAGGCAGCTTGGATGGAAGCTTCAGGCCAGGCCTCTGCATCTCCAACTCAGTCTCACATTTCAGAGAAGCTCTACAAAATCTGGAGTTTGCATGCATTTGACCACACTTTTAAGGTGGGATAAACCACAGGGGTCCTTTCTCACCTTGGTTTAACACAGAATAATTTGGTAGTGCACTTACCCTGCTGAGAAACCAAGTGGCAGAAGTCAAAGGGGGCCTCATCTCTGCGTTACTCTGCAGAGACTCTGATCTTACAGTTCTGAGAACCATTCACAAGAGGGAATTTCAGTGAAATGGTGCTATAGTTTAACCCCGATACTTCTACCACCTTGGGCTGTATGACTAAAACCCAAAAGCAAGGCTGCAGGTTGAAAAACTCAGGTACTTTAAAGTTTTGGGGTTTGTTATAACTCTCCTGAGTCAGGCTAGCTCAGGCTACTGGAAAGATTCAATTCTTTCCGTATGTCTTTTTAAGGATTGACTTGTGACTGTGCCTTGAGCTTCTGTTTGGTGCATTTTTATAAATGGTAATAAGTAGAGCTGTTCACTTGGTTTACTGTTTCTAGACAACAACTGCCAGCGACAATCAACTCAGAGAGAACAGGAGAGCAGGACTGGCAGCAGCCACAAGATGCATCATAGCGGCAAGCAATGGTTATACGCATTAGGAAAGCTGCCATCTTTCTTCCTTCTCATCTCTAAAACATGTCAAGGGCACTAATAAACAGGGTATCCAAGGCACACAAAGGCTATGAAGAAAGATGTCCCTATTGCCCTGTAAAGGCCCAATGTCAAGATGACTACTGAGGCTTTAGGAGCCTGCTGAACTCTACCAGTTAGGAGTCTCCAAAACTGTCTGATATTCAGAAAGAATTCAAAGATCACAAGAGCTGCAGAACTGGGAAAAGCAGAAAGGAAATAAAGTGACCTACTTTATATTCTGCTATCACATGTTGAAAGAGAGGATCGTAAAATGCCAGAAAGAGGCACATGTGAAAGAATCCTCTCAAATGCGTGTGCTGTCAGCAGCGTGATGGCACACAGCCCCCATGGAAGAAACAAGGGCAGGGAAAAACCCAGGTCAAGTAATGTGCCAGAACAACTCAATACCCAGAGGGAGGGGAAGGAACAGTAGGAGTACACAGAGTAAGGGAAGCCTGCGATCTGAAATGCCACTTGCCATTACCCTAGCAAGCATTAAAGCCTCTGCCAGGAAGTGGCACTTCGCATCAGAATGATCTGATTGCCTTTTCCGAGAGCAAGTGACAGAGGAGAGGTGTGATCTTAAATATTTTGTAGATATTTCTGCAGCATCTGTTCTTGACTTAGTATCAAGATGCAGGGCAGAAGAATCTGCAGTGAGCACCTGGGTACAACTATATAAGATTACTGGACACAGAGTTAACACTCCAGAGTCTGGATTCACCTTTTAAACCACAACCCTGTTGAGAGCTGGAAAACGATTTTGGTGGGTTTTGGGTTGTTGGGGGGTTTTTTTTTTGTGAGAGTACAGGTGGGTGATTTTTCTTCTTTTTTTTCTTTAAAGGGGAATGTTATCAAAATAAAATCCTCCCACTTCCCAGATTTGAATTCCAAAATTTTTGCATTTTTTGTTTTTTTATACAAATATCAGGATGAAACCAACTGGCCATTTTTCTTTAAGCATCTTGACATGACCTTTTTTTGAACTCATCACAAAAAAGCTCTCCCTCTCATAAGTGAGCTGAGGTCATACTGAGTTATGATCTCATGTACAAAGGGCATGGCAGCTTCAGTTCAGGTCTCCCAACAGAACACTTGCCTCCATCTTCAAACTACGCTTCACTCAAGCCAAGAGTTTCTGGGTGAGGGATGAGGGACCAGGCTATGTCTCAAGCTAACAAAGTAGATGAGACAAGACCACAATTTTCTGGTTCAGCTAAACAACTGACTTCCTGAAGAGCAATTGGGACAGGAGTGATCCGTGGCCCCAGTACAGCAACTGGTTTCTTTATGCCAAAATGTTTACTAGGACATTAACTGCCCAACCCTAGCATCACTAAGTCCTAGTTCTGAAATGTCAACATATTAAATAATGACAGACACACTTTAGGACTCAAGCAGTCCTGGGATATTATCCCTCTGGGCACTACTGAGGATGGAAAGTTCAGCAAGAATTGGATGATGTGGGAAAACTGTCATGAACTGAAAAAATCTAGTTCAGATCATGTTAATATTCTCCCCTGCAAAAAGTGTGTCGTTCTCAGGTATCTGCAAAGAAGGCTAAGATAAGGTATTACAGTAGCTTTCTTTTTATTCCTCCGAGAAGGGGAGTTTAGCCCAGCAACAGACCTAAGTTTCCTTTCTATGCCTGTAAAGCAACTTGTAGGTGGTACTGTAATTAAATAGGTCCATCAGTTAAAATAGAAAAGCACATCTTTATAGCTGAGGTGAGAACTAAGAGTCTGTAGTGAGATGCTTCCATCAAGCTGTCAGTTTTCAGGAGCATTAATGACAGTGTAGAAAATTCCCAGCAAAGCAGCCTGGATGCAAAAACCAACACAGACAGTCAGGAAGTCTAAGTTCCAGCATGACCACCTCGGCACCTTCACAAATCCACATTTCTTTTTCCATCAGCTGGAAGATTGCTCCTGTCCTAGTGTTTCAAGATGCTCAACAAAGAACACTTCTTGCAAACAAAACACAGCCTTAAAAATCTACACTGTAGCTCACAGATACCTGTTTTAAGAAAGATACAAAAAAACCCTGCAGATACTGTCACATGAAGCTCCATCTAGATCCATGTCCTGTGTTACATCCTCCTATTAAAATCACTGATAAACCTTAGGGTGACGGCAACAGCCAACATTTCATGCAAGTTGGACAGATGCCCGACTCCAGCAAACCACCGATATGACACAGCTGATCAAATGCTAGTATCTAGGTTTGGTGATGAGTATACATATTTCTAGGGCAGAAGGGGCCTGGGAAGGGAGACTTACTCATTAGCCAGCTGAGCACACTCTTCCTTTAAACACCTGGAAGGAGAACTGCCGGCAGAACGAGAGACATCTCAGGGTAGGCTCTGTGTGACCTCTATATTCACATATGGATTGATTTATCCTGGGTTTGGAACATTAATTTTCACAGAAGTAGAAGCTGCAAAGGATAATGCAACGCTTAAGTGAAAAGACTGGTGTCTTACTTGCAGGAAGACCAATGGTTTGATTCACAGATGTTGCTGAAGAAACATAACCATAGGGGAGTTGACAGCAGTCCCCAGAGAAACAAATTCTTACAGTATCACCATGATGCTACTATTTCCAGCTTTCCTCTGTGTTAACATGCTCATGGGGCTCCAGGACAGCTCAGTTTGGGCAGCAAAAGGTAGTACAGACCTTCCCAAAGCCAAAGCACCCCGAGAACAGTTAGCTAGCCACATCACGCCAGCTCCCTGATGCTAAATCTCATTGCCAGAAGGTGCGATGTCCTTCTCTGTCACCACATTTCACTACAAGGCCCTGTCATTGTCTCAGAGATGCAATTGGTCCATCTCTGGGTCAGGAGCTTGCCCACACCACCACAAATGGGAGAAGCAGTCACAAGAACTTCTCTACCTCTACAGCTTCTGCACAGGACCCCAATCCAGCATTTTCTGAGAAGTCAGGAAGTCTAAGAGTAAGATTTCAACAGCATTTGGTGTCTGGTTTTACACCCAATTCAAAACCAGATGCACTCTACTGAATTAAAACTGCTGAGGAAAATACCCTTGGGGAACAAAAATGGGTTTTGTGCCCAAATAAGCCTTAAGAGCAATATTTCATTAGTGGGGTTCTGCACGCAGTGAGACTTAGTGGCAAAGTTTCCAACTAGGAGGCTAAGGCATATGGCAGGGGCTACTGGAAACAACATTATTAGATATCAGTCTGCAAGAAACTACCTCCTGTTATCTAGATGTTAAGAATATAACAGCGGATTTTCCATGCTTACTGTCTTACAGACAGAGGTCATCCCAACTAACCTGTGTTTTCATGGAAGAGAAAAGCTTCCTAGTTTACAGCTAACATTGATGCATCTGTGACACACCAGTCAACACTGATGTAAGTGATGGTTCCTGGGTCGCATCAGCTTATTTCAGAAATACTAGGTACTTTCAGACAATGGTCCAGGCTGATTCATCAGCTCCTTGTCTAGGAGGCTGGAATATACTTTCCCTGTTAGCAATTCTTGCTGTCAAGCAGTTATTGATAGAGAACATAAATCCATGGTTTGGAAAAAGTGAAAGAGGAACTCCTGCAAACAGGTGCTCAGGTGAAAGCAAACACAGGGCTATGAATATCCCTCCAGAGGCCTACACTCGTGCCAGCTACAAGGCAGATGCTGCTGCTGAAACAGCATGTGCTGCTAGCAATACTTAGCTTCCCAGGAGCTTATTTGTGCCTTAACTGAGCCATGGGGGAATCCAGGCGCCCTCTGACTAAGGCACTGGAATTGATTTATAGCCCCTGGCACTTGGCTGAGCCAGAACCACCTTCCCCAGTTCCATCTCTCTGGACACCCATCCCCCCCAACTTGCTGTCTCTGAATGACACTTCTTAGCTCCCTGAGCAATCCCACTGCCTGCCTCAGATCTCCAACAAAGACAGAAAAAGTGACACACATCAAAGATGCCACCTTCTCCTCTATCAAAAGGTTTGCCTTTGAGCACCCTATTGCAGACAAGAAATTTGAACTTACTGTCTTAAAATCCAAATAGCGAGTGTTAGAGTGCCAAAAAAACAAATATTCCAGCTGAGTGGAGCTCTGTTCAGGTGCAGCACCTTTAGGCTGAGCAGCGTTTACTCTCCTGCTCTGGGAGGCATGGAGACTGCAAAGCTCAATTTGCTTCCCACTTTGAAATCAGAATGATGACCCAATTTGTCACTTTAGGGAAACAGCTGCAGCTCGAGCTGGAGGATCGAGAGGACGAAGGCAGAAAAACGATCTGTTACAGCAGGGTACTACCAGAGAGAAGGAAGAGTAGCATCTCTGAAGGCAGGAGTTTTACCTTAAAGAAGCCCCAGAACGAGCACGGCTGGCAGCCACTGCAAAGCCTGCCCCCTTTTGTGAGAGGAGAATCTGACTGTAGGAACAGTTACTCAAAGCCACATTGCTGTCTGAACCGGCACAGCAGGCTATAGCCTGTCTGCTTTTAGGACTCCCAAGCAGAGATGAATGAGTGTAAGGAAGCTTAGGGTGGAGCTCAGGACTAGAGCAACAAAGTATAGTGCTATAAATCCAGCTTTACAAAGACTGATAAAAGAAGTTAGCATGGTATCTATGTGCATCATGCACCTGGCAACAGCCAGCATCTATTGTTCCTGTTTCACAAGGGATTAAAAAACCCTTCTCAATCTGAAGTTTTACAAAATGCAAATTGAATTGTGCATTCGCACAAGTCAGCCGTTGACAGCTCCTCCTTTAATCGCAGATGTGCAAAGTTGTAATTTAATCTTCATAAATGCAGACTGTTTTGATCATTCTGTTGCAATCCTCTGCGGAGCTTTCCCTGCCCTGCACAGGCGCTTAGCAGTGATGGCAATCCGTAACACTGCTGTGCCTTCCCCAGCAGATCACGCAGCACTTCAAACGCTGCATGACTCCCCAAGGGCTCCACGCTCACTGCCCTCTCACTCGGGAGGACACAGGGCTCAAGGTTTGCTCAAGGCAGCACAGCAACAGCTAGGAAGGAGTTCAGACCCCAGCCTGCAGCCCTTTTTCCAGGTTAAGTACCACATATAAAACAAATCTACCAAGCATCTAGGATGTGTTTTGTGAAACACACTCACCGGGGGCGAGGACAGGCAGTAGAACCAGAGCAACATCAGCTTGTCTCCACAGTATGGACTGTGAGCTTATCGTAATAGTTAAACCTCTAGCTCTTGCCCAGCACACTCCCAGTTGTGAATCAGGCTAGGCCTGTAACTCACATCCCCGAGTGTTGCCTCTGTAGCCCCAGCACAGAAACTTATCTGGCTCCAGAAGACTTTACCCTGTTACAGCAGGGAGCAACTCCGGAAGGCAGCTCTTCCAAAACAAGTCCCCAGCATTTGGTGGTCACGTACACTACAGCAGTTTTCAGACCCTTATCAGTCCCTGTGGTACTAGCAACAGCCAGGCAAGGATATGAAAACAGCAGCAAGAATTGAAGGTGAGCCTTGCTTTGAAGTTTAATGGACTTGTTACTGGTTTGTACTCTGAGGTAGTCCCCAATCTCCCCAGGAGGACAGCTCATGGAAGTAGCAGAAAGCAAGACATCTCTTAGCATTTGCAATGCACAGAGGGTGGCAGAAAGGTTCCTCTGCTCTGGGAGCAGTCAAGGTGATCCAGGGTCATGCTGCCTCCGAGAGGCAGAAAGCAGCTAATTGCCCCTAGCAGGAACGGGCAGGATGCCGGGGCATCTCTGTGTCAAGCCTGAAAGAAGAGAATTGAAAGGTTTCTCCCATTTCTTATTGGGATTTCAGAGAATGAGGAATAGGGTTATATCTCTCCAGCAGCAGGTGTTTTCAAAAACAAAGTTCTTCTTTTGTCCCTCTAATAGCCTACCACACATTGTCCCCCCTTCCAATGACACACAGTTTATTGCATTCTACATGTTAATAAGAGACACTCCACAACACAAAGTCACTGTTCCAAAGCTCACCTCCAGCTTCAAATCTCCTTGTGGCAAAGCTGATCAGTCCTTGAAGCCTCTTCAGACCCATTCAGTCTGGCACACTGCATAAAGCAGTCTGAGGCTTTAGTAAGTTGCAGGGATATTTCTCTGGTAAACAAAAAACCCCCCAAACAAATAAACAAAGAAAGATATCTAAACCAGAGAACCACTCCATCAGCTAGGCAAACTGGCAATTTGCCAACTCCAGGAGACTTTTTTATATAGACCCTTTTAAATGTGGGATTCCAATTTCACCTGGTGCAGCTCAGCTCCTTCTGTTTAAACAATGAAATCTGTTTCAAGCCATTAATCATGAGTAGGTGTCTGTAATGAGACCCTGAAACCCAACATCCCTGCCTCATTTGCAAAAATGTAATAGCTTTGAGTTAGGGCCTTGCCTTGGTGACCCCTTAGCTGGAGTTTCACATTCCTACTACTGTGTGCAACATGGCACACTAGCAAGCTAGATACTTTCTACTCTAAAGCTCACTTCATTTCAGAAGTGAAGTAGCATTATGCCAAAACCATTTTAAAGTATTTCTGGAGGCCTCACAACATGTTATATTAATGTAAGAGATTAGGGGGATTTATCGTATTAGTACCTAGCACTGATGGTACTTGGCATTTAAAAATACCACACACACAACAGGTTTTAACCCTTAATGCCACTGCCAGCAGTGCTAAAAGAAGAACAAAGTGTCTTGTATCTGCCAGTGGTTTTGCTGCTAGTTATAGAAACCAGAACAAGTTGAATAAACCATGACATCAATGGCTCAGAGTTAGAATACTTTGGGGCATGTAAAACCAACCGCATCCTTCTGTGACTTTCTGTGCAAGTCACTGGTGGAGCCTCCCTGAGCCGCACTTTCGGTTAGTCCCTCGAAGCCCCACCAGGTAACAAAAGGCCATGTTCGGGGGCAGGGGGAAGCATTCACCATTTGGAGTATGACCTCAAGGAAAGGGAAACAGCTTTGTGAGATTGCCTGACCAAACTGATTGCAGTTACCCGAGTTATAAAGGTATTACAATGTGGAACAACCCAAGTATTACAGTCATTTGTCACAATTTCAAAAGCGATAGTTGTCCTGTTTTTCTGTCACAATCTGTTCTGGCTCCCAGCACTTTCCATCTGCACTTACTGGACCAATATACACAGTACAGGTGTTCACTACCATCTTTCACACTGAACTTTATGCAACCTCCAAACCAAAGGTACCTAGTGTCCCTGCTGTGGCTGGGAAGAAAGAGGGGCTTCTGTTTGAAAAAGCACATAGATGTTCCTGGCGAGCAAGCATCATCAGTCCTACGTGTCTGCCATCTCAATTTTAAGAACTTTAGAGTGGAAATCATAGTGAGACCAAGGGACAAAGAGAAAAGGAGACCTTAGTGAGCAATTTTGCTCCTAAATCACCAGCAAATTGGCACAAGACTTGCCTGGCATACAAGGCACCACAAGACATTCCTGCTCTAAAGAGAGTTCACTGAAAGAAGTACAGGGTTCCTCTCACTTTAGCCTTTGTAGAATAATTGTGCTACATCACCATCAGGCAGAGAGCTGCCTTCTTACACACCGCTCTTTCACATCCAGAAAAGGCAGATGTGAGACCCCATCCAGACCACTCGTGCCCTGTGTTGTCAGTCTTTATGTTTGTGTGCATTGGCCCTTCTGGAGCAACTCTTGCGTTGCTGTTTTCTCACTGCCTTGACCCTGTTTTCTGCAACTGTTTCTGCTGGAAAACACGTCGGGATCTTCTCAGATCAGATATAGCACAAGAAAGTCTACTGCCTCCAGTGTATTAAGTATGGGGAGCCCAGTCATCTGGAGGGTTCAGATAAGCCTAAGAATTCATTTCACAGAAGGCTATTTTGCCCTTTGATGTCTGAAAGGACCCAAACATCTCTGAAGACATGGGAATAATCACTTGCACAGAAGAGCTGTCTCAGAGTAACAGTGAGAGTTACTGGCCAACCCCATCTTTTTGACTGTGCAGCATCTTTCAATTCCTTAAAGGACATGCATGCAGGAGCCAAACATGTTGAGAGGGAGAATACCTCAAAAGCACAAATTAACACTGAAGCTTAACAACTTCGCAAGCGCAGAAAGATGCCAATGACTAAGACATTTCCTGTTTCATGGTGAGGAACTACAGCAAGGTCAAAATAGCTAATGACTAGGAAAGATTATAAGTTTGTTTTGGCAAGTAGACTCTTGGCATTGTGACACTGGCAAGGATCACATGGTGTTGATAGACTGAGGTGGCTCATCATCAAATCCATGGCATTTGCTCACTCCAAGCAATCTCCCACTCTTTGCTCAAGAGAATATGGAAAGAAAAAGGTTTCTTCCCAGTATTTCTGATCTGAAAACTGGATAAACCCCACAACAGCCAGCAAAGCTGTTCCGGGAAGTCTTGCAAATACCTGTCTAGAGCACAGATCTGTATATTCAAACTATGGTTTCTGGAGATCTTTAGGACTGAAGATGTACAGAGGTATTAACAGTCTATCCTCAAAACAATTCCATGTCCATAATTTTCAAGGGCCTACAAAACTCCTCAGCATGTAATAATGTTAACATTAATGCTTATAAATAAAAAAGGAAGTGACAGACTGAGTATGGTAATAGGCATTAGTGATGAACAAGGTAATAAAGCCTTCAATAGAATTAGGAGAATAAAAAGATAGAACGTGTTTCAGTTGATTACTTTGCCACCTTTAAGGATATTAAAAATACAAAAATTAAAAAAAATTAAAAAGAATTATCTAACACATGAGCAGGGTGCCAGAACAGTCAGGAAGCAGCATCGCAAGTTTGATGCAGGCTCAGACAAGAGTCTGCAAGCTGAGTAGGTTCAGGTGAATTGGAACCAGCTCAGAGCAGCAGGAAATTCCCCTTCAGATAGAGCTATGTCAAAGCGCACCTGCCTGATTAATAGCAGATTCTGAGATACCACAGAGGAGTAGGAGCAACTGTATGAGAAGCTGGCCAAAGGCTAGTATCTGGGAAGGAAAGCTTCATTAAAATAAAAGTTTGATCCTCAAAATTGTAAAAATAAATGTTTCCAGTAAAGAAATATCAGTCTCCTCAAACTATTGAAATAACTCAAAGGAGAGAATGACAGATGCTACATTTGGGACTGGTGTGTGGACAGGCAAGGTAAATGTCAGCATTAAATATTTCAGTGTAGTACACTTCAAAAAAAAAAAACAGGGCTAGAAAGGAAGGTGGACTCTGTGTAGAAATATTTATGGCGAGAGAAGGGGAATTAAGTGAACACACATGTAAAAACAAAAGGTACAGCTGGAAGGAAAATAAGGAGAAACTTCAGCAGCCAAAAGGCAAACTTGACCCCTCACCCCATGCTGAACAGCTAACACAGAATGAAACCAACAAATTCTGTTACCTCACAAAAGCCAGACCCTGGCCTTGATCTCGGCCATCTACCATTACCTCTCATGAGCTTACCACGTGGGATGGCTCCTGACGGAGGGAAGGCCACAGTCCAACACAAGACCTGAGCTCACTGGCTAATTGAAAGTGGAGGCAAGAAGTTTCCATCCCTCTCCTCCTTGTGCAGTAAATTGCAGAGCTCCGACTGAACCCCCTCACTGAGACCACACAGTCCCTCACTGCACTGACATCTCTGTTATTTCTCTGCAGTTCACTAAGGCCTATTATTGCTTTCCTTTGTCTGATGTTCTCCCTATGTTGAGAGAAAGCATGAAGGGACAAAAGAAAAAAAAGAGAAACCTGTCTTTCAACTTCCTAATCATCTTCCTCAGAATGCTCCATGCATCAGCACTGATTTCATTATCTGCCTGCTGCTAGAGATCTTATTTAAAGAATAACACACAAGGAAGAAAGAATTTAACCTGACCTCCCTGAACTGCTGGGGGATGAATACTACACAGAGCTGACGGTGAAAAGCTCGTTTCATTTCTCAGACTAACCTAAACACTATGCAAAATTCCCCTCTATCCAAGCCCCCAGTTTTAAATTGGGCTATCAAAGGCTTTTCTTTTTTAGGGGCCTGGGTTGATGCAATCAGTGTATCATCAATGAAGGAGGATTGATAACATGAGCCATCACAAAGCATAGCTGTGGGTACAGTGACTCTGAGACAGAATAATACAGAAAAATCGAGTAAATTAAAACCAGTGTTCATCTAGTCAGCTATATCAAGACAAGAATAAAAAGCAGCAGGGTCCACATTTTTTCCCTACTGCATCAGTACAGCATTCAACCTGAGACTTTAGGGTGTTACATATTACAGATTAAGTAGGATAATAAATGAAAAGGTTAGTGGGAAGCATGGAAGAGTGTCATCAAGTAATGAGTAAAAATATCACAGACAGAAAGAGAAATGAATTGCAGAACAAGATACAGTCAGGACCTTTTAACATGCAAAAGCATGGGATTCCATCCAGTGGAAGGAACGATCTAAGGTGGCTCAAATGAGGTCTGTCCTAGACTGTGTACAGAATTTCTTCTCCGGAAGGTCCAGAGGTGCTGACGCAGCTGTGTCTGGGATGATCCCCTAGCTCACATGGCAGCTCGGTATTTTGTCCACCACAGGCTCCTGCAGAGTCACTTACCTCTGCCAAAGTGATTAACATATAATCCCAATGTTTTAATTTGGGAAATAGGCTGTCTCTTCCCTTCCTGAAACCAAGCACAGTCCTTGTTTTCAAAAAGCCACGTTTACACATTTATGCAATACAAGCAGAACATGAAGAGAGCAAACCAGGCCAAATTAAGGAAGGAAAACCTAACCATGTCACCCTCTTTGTTAAAAACCACCTCGTTTCAAAATCTAAGCCAACTGAATTCAATTACCGTAGAAAATCTATACCAACTGTTGCCTGAGTTCTACTTCCCTGATATCACAGAAAATCAAGCTATGCCTAACAGTTCTCCAATAACTAAGTTTGCTGCCAAAAAACTTCCTGCCCCATCCTGAACGTCAGCACCCTCACAGTCTCCAAACACACTTGCTGGCAATGCTGCGTACTTTCATCATTCATACCCATCCTTCTGCGTTTGCTAGATCAAGAGGTCTGCATGTGATGGCAAGATTAGCTAAACCAAGCCTTATTTTACTTCCTCTTGCCCACATCTGAACAAGGAACACAAGGGTCCCACCTTCACCTCTCATATTGCTGCAACATCATCAGTCCCAGCAAGCACAAGGTACTCCTAAACACCCATATTCCAGAGGTCAACATGGGAAAAAGTCATTGCACGCCTGGCTTACCTGATCCTCGGAGAGCTGTGATATGTGATTCACTGCAGCGTAAGACTCTATCTTCGGGTTGAAGTGATTGATGATGGCTCTGAAACAAAGCACGGAAATTTTCAGAGGTCTCAGGACCAACTTAGAGATACGGCAGAAATTCCCCGCCAGCCTGAGTCAGTGCACATGGAGCCACAGTCCTGCAAGAAGTAGTTCCTTCCTCACTGCGCTCTATTGCTTGCTCTGCCAAAGGCACACTCCCTGCTGAGAGGCCAGTGCAGATTCAGTCACAAGCTCATTGGAAATGGCAAGCACAGGCACTGCCCTACGTGCGGGTGCATCGGTCCCAGCAGATACAGGGCTGCGCTCGCCACTCTGGCAGAGGGAATCACTGCCTTGCTGCGAGCAGGCTGCAGGTTGCTCAGTGTTCCAGCAGAGACACAGCAATCCTGGCCATTATTGCCCCATCCTTGCTCAAGAACTGCATCTCCTCATTGCTTCCAAAATTGTTATTACCTGACATTTTAGTCTATGGAACTTTGTTGCCTGATATGTTGAAGCTGATGGTTTATTGCTTTGCGTCTCCACTATGTTTGAGATGTTGTAGTTGGCTCTTACTTGTAGTCATCCATCACTGCAGCCACTACTTTGAATTCTTCCTATAATGACTTTAGTCCTCAGCCCCAGTTTAAATCATTAGAGGTAACTTATGCCAGTGTCCCGAACATGACAGCAGAAACACTGATCACTCCTACTTCTCTGCCTCATTTCTCTTACTGCCTGCACCAACATACTCCCCTTCCCTTCTAGGTGGATCTAGAGACAGGTGTGAGAAATCTAAAATTGAAAGTAAAATAATTGGAAGAAAAATCAAATTGCAGCTGGAGTATTTCCTCAGCCTCTCCTCTCCTTGTCAGGTGCAGCTAAGACGACAAATGGCAAGACAGTAAAGTCTCCCCAGGCTAGGGTTTGCAACTGGTCTACTTGGGATATTACTCATGAGACCCACTGCCGAGGTAAATGCTCACGATGGGAACAGCCCACGTCAAGTGCTCGGCACAGATGTGCGTTGATGGTGCCTGGAGAACACTTGCTTGGCCAAATTACACCGCAGCAGCAGTCAGGGCTTTCACTCTCGTATTCATCAGCATGAAAATTCACTCCAGCTCCCTCTGCTGCACTCTGATGGGTTCCCTCCTCCCTACACCTCCCCCTGCAGAAGGGTTTTCAGTTACTTTCTCCAGATCTCATCACAGCTACGAGCTATTGCCCAAGTCCAAGAGTAAGTGATATTCACTCATGCCAATCAGAGCTGGTGGAAAGAAAACCTGCCTGGAAACATCCTTACTTCTTTAAACACACAGGTAAAGAAAAACACTCTGAAGGGGATGGGAAGTGGAAGAAGGAAAAAAAAAAAAAGACAGCCACAAACAAAAGGCCCCAAACAGTCTGCAGATTCACTGCAACATTCCCAGGCACACACCTCATCAACACAACAGATGCAGTCCTTGTGCAGGGGCAGTCACTCCAGCAGCTGCTCCTGCAGCATCAGCACGTACTTATCACAGGGGGGGCTTCTGCAGTCTCACCAGCCTTGACAGTCACATCGGTGAAGTGAATTCAGCAGGGTCCCTGCCAGGCTTCCCATCCCCTCCTTTCTCCAGAGGAGGGCAAGCAGGCAGGTAGAGACATGCCCAGACTCTTCCTATTTCAATCTGACCAGAGAAGCAGCTCCTGTGAGTCACAATCACACTCTCCATTACCCAGCCTCTCGAACACTGTGGCTTTCAAGTTGCATGTTTCATGCCTGGATGGAGTCATATTTACACTCCTACAGGACAGACTACAAGCTATTGAAAGAAAAGGGAACACAGACTTACAACAACTTAACTTCTGGCTTGACAGAAGGTTTGGCAGCTCGGAGGGGTTCAGTGCACTCACATGGTTCCAACATTTACCAGGGAACAGATTTAGCATTCATTTGTATCCACTGCTGTGAAGCACTTACACATGGACCGCCTGCTCACAAGTCCCTGCTCAGATCTGAGCTAGTGGAGCGGCACCTGCAATCACAGCTGGGATTCACCCAGGGAAAGCAAAACTAGCAACCAGCTGCCACTGCAGAAAGAATCAGCAGACATTAAGGAAGAGAAATAATTCAAGTCTCCTTCCCCCTTTCCCTAAAGGTGAATGGACAACTCTTCAGTGACTAGAGTATGAAGTTCAGCTGTTAAATTTGTTTTAAGAGAGCTCTTTCACTGCAAAGAATTCCTTCCCAACCTGATTTTCTGCAGAGCTTTCCTGAACCTGCAAGCAGCCTGGGGCAGAGGAGCATGAAGAGCTTGGATTCAGTCCTGGCTCTGCATAGCCAAGTTCTTACTGCCCAGCGTATGCTACCAAGACCAGGCTTTGCACATGGTACAGCTCCTCCTCACACATCTGCTACGGGAAATTCCATCATTACCCAGCCCAAGCTGCTGGGCAATAGCAGCGCCTTCCTGCATCAACTGCACCGATATGTCTCTGCTATTCTTCCATCTCTCAAAATCCATCTTGTCCCTGGGGCATACTTTTAGGCAACTGGCCTCCTGGGCTGCTGAGTAACAGCTGGAATTTCACTTTGCAAAGCTGCCTCTCCACAGGCATTTATTTGATCCTGGAGACAACAGGGGACCGGAGCTTTTAAACACAGTCTCCCCCTTACAGACAAGAGAACAGCGGCTTTGCCATCATTAGTTCACACACCAGCACGTAACAGCGGAGCCTCGGCCATGCTTTGTTTTTACTGTGATTGCCTTGATTATTGGGATATCAGCCAGGACCTTTATGAAGGGGGAAGGGAGCATGTAAGCACTTGGAAAAGATTTGTGATGTGATGTGCTCTACTGAGCTCTTCATATCAATCATAAAAAAAAAGACAACCCAAAACCAAACAAACCCTTTGTGTTTGGTATTCATGAAGCACTCGCATTTTCAACACAGGACGGAAACAGTAAAGTGTCAACTGAAAGACAAAACACTGCAGTTCCCCAACTAGCCTGTGATAGTGTATGCACTTAGGTATTTCCACACCATAAGTCTCCCAGTGGGGCTGGCTGCCATTTGTCATACAAATTTCAGAGTGCTTTTGGGACACAATTCTCTAGGGACTAGAGAGATGCCACTTTAGCAACACTGCCAGACACTGTCAGATCCACAGTTCAGCAGTCAACTGGCAAGAGAGGAGACTGTCACTGGACAAGGGAAGGATGCTGAACAGGCAGAAGGTGAAACAATGGTTCAGGAATTAAAAACAAAAAAGGTTCCCAATGGCTTGTCTCAGCTTGATGCTTAATGCTCCAAGGAAAACCACAAGTGATCTCCACTCTTTATTCCTCGATCCCCAAGCGAGAATCCTTTACACACTAGCCATGCCAGTGCTCTCAGAAAAAACATGCATTCTCCTGTCACGTCTTCATGCAACTCTTCAGAGAGCAAGCTACCTAGACACCCTGGTGCGAGAAGCCACACAAAGACACATACAAACCTGTATTTTCTTCAGGATTAACATCCTAGAACACTTGCATTTATTTATTTGTTTGGGAAGGAGGGAACAACTGCAGAAAAAACCCAAAGTGTTCCACCCTGATGTGGGAACCTAAGTGCCAATGAATAATTTATTTGGATTAGCTGTATTAATCACATTATTAGAAAGTAAAAGTGGGGTCTGCTATAACAGGTGTTGTACAAATACAGAGTGGGGGGAAGCCTCTGTCCCAGAGAGCCCACAATCTCAAATTCAAGAGAATAAAGAAAGCTCAGAAACTGAAAAAAGCATGCTGGCAACAGAAACATAACAGTGCTGTTACTTACTGAGTGTCACGACTCAGAGTTAAGTTAGAGATAAACCAAGGATAGAAAAACACAGAAAAGAATACTGAAGGAAGCACAGAGACAGGGAAACGGAGACAGAAGGGCAGATAGGATCAAGAAAAACTAGGGTGAAAAGACTGCAGGACAGAGATGATCAGAGTAACAGCACCTGATGATGGGGCATTCTTGCCCTCTGCAAACTGGAAAGCTCTGACTGGTGGAAAGTTTCTACTTTGGCTGTTCTTGAGGCTGCAACAGTCCTGAAGTGACTGTTACTAGTCCTTTCTCCCTCAGAAACACATGGGCTGGAAGGTGAGAAACAGAGGAATCTCCATGTGGGCCCTATTATTTTTTTTCCCCCCAAACAGGGATGTCTCCCAGTGCCACTTTCACTTGGAGCTATGACGATAGAGGGGTACCTCCAGGAGAGTTGCATTCCCCCTCTCATTGCCTTCACTGCACCAGGGCTTGCTTCTGCAGTGGCTGCAGTACCTCTCCAGCAGGTAACATTTAAAAAATTATTTCTATTAAGCCTTTAAAAACTGCCTTGGGTTACTCCCTGATAAACAGAAACAACCAGTGCTGCCCTTCAGAGAAGCTCAGAGTAAAACAATTTCTGAAGATGCAGGGTCTGCTGACAGGAAAGGACTCCTGTGAAAACCGATATGGCATGCATGGAAAGAAAAGATTTAATTGATTCCTTAGTTTAATTTGCCACTAGTTGTAACATCACATGTGAGAAATGAAAAGCACCGGCAACACTAACCCACCGGTCCCTTAGTTCATAGCATCTTCCAGTCCATATGCACCCACCGTGGCAAGGAACACCACCCCGCCTGTCTTAACCTCGCAGCAAGCTGGTCTGGGTCCAATGTGCAGGGAAAGCAAAATCACCACGCTCAGGCAGGCAGCGCATCTTCAGCACATCTCCTCTGACCTCCAAACTCTCCCCATCAAGTTATTGCAGATGAGCTGTCTAATACCTACTCCTGCTTGACAGCAGCTACATTTCCAGAGTCCCATAAGACAACACTGTTCTCTTGTCCTGAGCAGTGAAATTAAGCACTATGGGGGTGCTGAAAGTAGGATAAGGGAAGAACAGAAAGGTTGCAAAGCTTATTACAGAGACAGGAATGCTGAGCCATCACTTGCTGCATGAACGTGGTCTTTGCACCTACTTTACAGGTCCAGTATGCAGGGTCTGGCATCAAACATTCTTGCAGATACTCAGACATTTCTGTAAGCTCACTTCTTCCTACGTCCTGTTACAGTGGAACAGAGAAGCAGCAACACTTGGCTGGTATTTACCCCTTCACAGGAAATCAAGGGTGGCTTTATACCCACTACACACGTTCATCTTCTCAACTGAACGCTCATGCCAGCACAGCACAGCGCACCGGGCAGCAGTGAGTGTCTGTCTTCACCGAGTAAAGCCGAATGCATGGCAAAGATGGCCAGTTCACTTTCCCTCTGCAATAAAAACTGACAGTATCTGAGATGGACAAATACTCCAGCACGCACTAAGCTTGTAGTGCCATAATAAAGGCTAGGAACAGGCAGAAGCAGGAAAGGACATAGTTGTCTTTTATCATGCTTCACTTTACAAAGCTGCTGTACTACCAAAGGGAGACCTGAGATACGGTGGTTATTGTTCAGGAACAGGAATCACTAAGTGACCAGTTTCTCTCTGATTTGCTACAGCAGCTCCTTCTCCCTCTCACATGCCTTAGCTTCTCCCTTTAGAAAATAGGAATAAGAACAATCACCTCCACAAAGTGTTTTAAACCAACATGGTGAAAAGTTCAGAGTGTTTTACTATGTGATATGTTGGAAACTGCTTAAGTATGAGGCAAAAAGTAAATTACACATAACAGAGAGACCAAAATGAATACAAACCACCTAGCCCCTTCCCCTGTTCATGCCATTGCAATCATGGATGCTGAAGACCTGTGCAAAACTCCCAGCCACAAGCCAGCCTTCCTGCAGCAAGGTGTGTCTCAGCAAGCTGCTGTTTGGGGCAAGGATCCTGCTGGCATTGCTCTCTTACACGCACCCGGCACTCAAGACAATAAACCCCCATCTGTTCAGTGCCTGCAACAATTAGATTGAGTTACTCCACATGTACAGCCCCACCTGGCAGGAGGTGAGAGGATTTAGATTATTTTAACACATGTCCATGAGGCATTGCTATAAAGTACACATACCTGCAATACCTAAGCTGTGTGCATCAATTAAAAGCAAGCAAACCCCCTGGAATGGTGCACTAAATTCTTCCCCTCTACTGTGGTTTAACACCAGCCTCTTAAATTTCTTCTGCTCCTGCACTTCAGTGAGTACTGACATTAAGCTGAAAGTCCACAACTCACAGGGGGAGGCATCTTCCAGACACAATAATAAACTGCAGGGGAGAATCCAAGACAAAAAAAGGATATTTTAGTCAAAAGCACTTGGCTTTACAGCTCACTGAAAATATCCGAGTCAGCACTGCTGCAATTTCACAGAAGAAATAAGCCTGCTACACCTGTTCAATTCTGCCATACTGAAACCTATTGATTGCGATGACAGGCTCCGTGGTAGAGGGAGATACATGGTCTATTTATTTAATAAGGAGGGGACAGAGGAGTGCACACGTACCAACTGAGCTTCTCGCAATTCCCGGCATTGTTTTACCAAGCCCCATTATGCATGGGCAGAAGCAGAGGATGTGTTTTCTGACCCACCACGCAGCTCTACAGTGCATCTTTCCACTTCACTGTTCGCTGGATACTGGCATGCTGCCTGGTATCATCACGGTTTGCAGGATATGCCCATTTTCTCTTCTTACAGTTCATGTCTGTACATTTAAGCCATGCAAACCAAATACCTCCCACCCAAACAACCTCTGTCTTCTTAACTAAGGAATTCCTTAGGCGAGCAGTTAACTCTTTCAGGACAGTTGCATGACCTCACTGAGGAGTACAACTCAGTGAATTTATCCACGCAAGTACTTTCATGTGGTCAGAGCATCACTGGAATCATTCTTGCAAGACTCTCAGACACACTCACAGCTCAGGCATCATCAAGATGCATTTCTGTTCCCTCTTCTAAACAAGCAGTTTAGTTAATTATACATAACCAATGGCACTGCTAGTTTAACTGATATGAACGACAAAGTAGAATATATTGCCTATGTGTGGGAAGCGAAAATATCTATTGATACTACCCTGATCTGTGTTCCCACCCTTCTGCTGATCTGTTCTTCTACAGCAAAGCTATGACTTCATAAGGCACATTTCATTGCTCTGAAACACCCGGCTACTAGCAGTGAGAGTATAGCAAGAGTTTACTTTTACTGAAGTAAAAGCATTAAAAAGCCAATCCTCCACCTCAATTCCAGTGAGCAGCAGTGAACTAATACCTGCTCACCTCCAACTACAGATTGGTGCAGTTTGACAGAACACGGGAACATCACAAATATAAAGCCGGCAATATGGGCTTAGGCTGCTAGGCACTAAAACCTGCAGCTCAGTCCAGCATGTCCGAGATGTGAGAGCTAGCCATACCAGGAGGGATCACTACACCAGCACATGGGATGTTTAGGCACAAACATCACAACGTCTATGCTTTTACAGTTGTGTTACCGATTTTGAAATTTCAACCAACTTCTAAAACGAGAAGCCCTCCTAGGAAGGTTTCTTAATATACACTTTTAGAAAGTGCCTACTGCCCTAGGTCCCTGGTCCTGCCTCAATATCTGCATGGATCTGTAACAAATAATATTAATATGGAATTATCTTTTTCAGAGTCCAAACAATCTTTTCTGTAGCACATGTTCCCCAGTCCTCTTATCTCATATATACTCGTTTGTCCAGACAAAGTTCTTCAGATGTGCCAAACAAGCAGAAAACACAGTTCATGGACCAAACAGGCTATGGTTCTTTTAATATTTAGGCATCCTTTGACGCAAACAGCACAATACTCTCTAGTAGCCAGGTGTTTTAGAGCAATGAAATGTGTCATAAAAATACTGCCTCAACACTAAATACAGCCCTTTGGTGACTAACTACCTTTAACTCCCCCATGTACAAGGAAGCCTGCTCTCCAAAACAAGCAACAGGGTATTAAGAAACAGCTGAGGTGAAACAGCTAATGGCAGGGGGGAACTGGGGAGGGGGGATATAAAATCATTTGACAGTCATTTACCAGACAGGCTTCCAGAGCCACCCTCTCTGGTTAAGACCTGAAGTAAAGAACTTTGGGAAAATATTTAATCTCTGCAATCCTTATAAGCGGGTCAGCATGTACCCATTGCTTCATAACTCACATTACAGACTGCCATCCAAGCCTCCTGAGAAAGCAGACATTGCAAAACTTCAAACATGATCAAAAATTTGATGACATTTTTTAAATTACATGAAATATTTTAAATTGCTTTTATCCCTGTTAGTATCTTAATTAGTATTTTATCATAGGATCTTTAACTTTAAGGAAAGCAGGAAGTGTAGCTTATTGGATGCTGCGCTTAGTGCAGAATGCCATATGGACTGCACACACCAGCTTCCAAACACAGCAAGCAAAGAGCGAAATGTAGAAAGTTTATAAGCCATCCCACTGGGACCTTTTAAATTTCCCTGAGAAAAGCAATGAGTGTGGCTGCTAGTCTAATCAACTTAGTAAGCACTTGCCATCAACTCCATTTCATCGAGATAGTGTGGAAATGACTCTTACTACCCCTTTTTGGTCAGCTGTGAACTGGCAGGTATTGCACATGCCCCTGAACACCCTGTTTGCAGGCAGTGGCAGCAAGCCACAAGCCTCTCTCTTCGGGTCACATAACATAACCTTATTCTACTGACTCACAGTAAAAACTGTGCCTGTGACAAAAGTCCCAGAGGGAAAGGAAAGCACTGAAGCATCAGTGCTTGTCTGGATTCAGTGAGTAAAGGGTTAGAACAACACAGTCTAGTCCTGATGTAGCTGGGTATCAGATCACATTAAGGGGGGGAAGGGTAAGGAACATTGCCTAAGCAAGAATCAACTACAGTCAAACCTACTTTGCAAAGGAAATGAAGTTGAGTCCCACAATGATATCTAATTAACTTAATTACACCCAGTGTCAGCAATGGCTGTACCTGCACAGCCATGTAAGTCTAAATGGAGCTCACAATCTTAATCTTTCAGACACTACCAACTACCATGCAGACCAAACCCCATTATTTACTGTCCAATCCTCTAAAAATACCAGATGCTGCAAACTTCACACTATCTTCTCATCAGGCAGGTGCAAATGAGAATCATCTTTGCTGAGAAATGCCTGATGGAATCAACTAAAGCAATGCCTTGCCTTCCAAAATCCAGGACCACGACTAAAGCATGGACTCTGATGACACCCCCCCCACGTGAATACTATGTCCTCAATAAAGATGTCATCACACATCATTTGAGACAAGGTGAAGTTGGTTTTCAGTGCCAAGGAAAGCTGTAGAGCCAAACACCATTACACCTGAATGAATGGTACCCTTGTTAGGATATTTATTTCATGTCTGAAAGGCTGGATGATCTGTAGTTGATTAACATTCTCTTTTCCTGAGACACGGTGTCTGGTTTATGGACTAGTGGAGAGCTTGATCTCATCATAGCTATCTAACTCCTTTGCTGTATTTCATGTGTACTCATTTTCTTTCCTATTTAATTCCCTTAACCAGACCTGCCTCCCCGAAAGCCAAGCTCCCGCCATCCCAATATCTGCAGATCTCACAAATCTACTTCTCAATATCGAAGGGGTGGTGACCAGATGCAAGTGATTTATTGCAGCTGAACAAGTTAATAGCTGAGTTACTGACAACAAGGGAGTATATTAAATCCATCATGACTGCAGAGTAAAATGCCATACCTTAAAAACTAGGCTGTGCACATACTCTCATAGTTTATCAGACAAAAGAAGAACTGAGGTCAACCCATCACAGCCCAACTAAGGGTTGGGGTTTTTTGGTTTTTACTTTTATTTTGCACATCTTTATCCCATACCAAATTTCAGTCAGATCTTGACAAAAAACATTCAGCTGAAGTGGACTGTCCTTGAAGGAAGGACATATCCAGCATGCTTTGGGGGCAGGCTTTCTCATGGCACACAGAGGATGAGAAAACTCTTTTCTTTTCAAATACCAATGCTCCCTGCTCACCCACCATCATACCTGACGTATACCACCATACACCTGCACTCACCTCTCCCTCAAAGCTTTGGTTTTGTAATTCATACCGACATTTATTTTTTCTGCTCTGTTCTTTGCATGGGTGTTACTGAAAGAAAGGCCAGTGAAGTACATTTTCCTTTTCAAAAGTGAAGTCTGGTTCTCCAATCTAAAACAGCGGAGCACCAAACATTTCAAAGCTAATTGCTGATGTTTTCCTATTGAGCAAGTCAAAGAAAAAGCCCAGCTCCTACAGTGTTCTGTTCCTGATAAGTCTTTCGTGCCTTAAAAGTGTTAAAGTGTTTTTCAAGGCTCTTAAGAAAACATTGCAAAAAAAAAAGCCACATGTTTTTTAATCAGTTACATGTGATATAAAACACGTGGCAGAGGGGATCTGCAAACAGTAAGGAGGCCGGGACTATCTCTATGAAAAGAGAGCTAAAGGTTTGCCTCTGCTTTATAAGAGATAATACACAACTACACACTGGACAGGTGTATCAGTTCTGACAGGGCAGTGACTTCAGATATAAGCTAGTTTCTTTGCGAAGCTTAAGCTGCACAATTCTTAAGCCAGCAGCACCAATTAAGCCTTCCAGACCTTGGGACAACCTCCAAGATTGTGTTTTATCACCTCCCTTCTCTTTTTCAAAAATACAAAGCATTCATGTATTCAGTTTTTGCTGACAAGGTTTGTAAATGCTCAGCAGGTGGTGAAGACCACACAACTTCCCAAGTTCAGGAACCAAAACTGGGGCAACATTAAGAAGTGTTACCCATAATCAAATGCAAATGCAGGAAACAACAAGCAAAGCTGATGTAAAGAGCCAAATATGCTCTTCCTATTTGCAAAATACCAAAAAGGAAGTCACCACACCTTGTTGCATTAATTCCTGTAAACTCTACGTGATTCAGAATTGCTCCAGCGAACACCAAAACATTCTAACCATTAAAAGGCTGTTGAAATCTTGACTTCTTGTTTTACTATTATACTTGCATTGGCAAAAATGGAGTGTTGACTACTTGTTTTAAGATATTTCATTTTTCCTCAGTTCCTTTTAGCTCTTCCATTCAAAGACTGATGGCAACGCTTCTTTCCTGGTCAACTCACGGCAGCAGGCCTATTCCTATCCCTGCCTTACCCCACCACTCTTCTGTCTCCATGCAAGGATCTTTTCCCTGGTGCTGCTTGAGGACCAGTGTTAACAATATCATCTCAGCACTAGAAATGTTTGAGATAACAGTGTTGCCATACACTATGAAGGGAAAGCTGCTCAGTTTAAGCATTTTGGGAAATATGGAGGAACAGGCATCTTAGAAAAAAGGCATTCAGCCCATGTACAGGTCACTATTACAGAGTTTCAAACTGCCAATAACCACTGCGCGTGTCTGAGTGGTGCTGCAGATTCCCCCACATTTAAAGAGGTAAAAAGTGTGCATGGCTTTTATTACCTCGGCTAGCATTCGTTCTAACCATATGCATAATTACTTACTATTGATAGGCACACACTTAGAAATTTCTGACAATTTAACCCAGCTCAAATGCTGCTCTAGCCTAACTGATACAGCATTTATTGCCAGGGAAACCACTGTAAAAATCTTGCTCCAAAAATACTAGTCAAACTTGCAGCAGAAAACCTGTTAGTGCAACATTAAGCAATCAAGCTGCGTACTGTTCACCTACCAAATCCTATTTTCCCTTCACCCAAAATGTACTTGCTTAAGTCATCATTTTCCTGACTATATTTAAAAAGCAGTCTTCGTCACCAGGTCTCCAGAGCTGTGTAAGTTAGCTTGCATGGCAAAATTTCCTTGTCTGTTTCAAGACTCCTAAAGAAATTAAACCATGCAAGTCATTAGAGAACTTTATTATTTTATAGAACAGGTCAAATGATTACAGAACCTGTTCAGTATCAAAGGGATTAACTGCTGCTTTAACAGCCAACATGTGCTAGCTGAGCAACACAGCAAAAATGATAAGGACTGTGGCATTTGATGTTAATGAGCAACGACACTTACCAGTTTGAGAGCGCCAAGGCTTGGCAACATGCTTACCTATATAAAAAACAGAAGACTGCATAAATCTTTCTCCGGAAGGGGAAAAAAAAAAAAAACCCAAACCAAAAAGCAAAAAAGGAAAAAAAGAAACTTGAATGCTATCTAAAGGGCAGAACTATATTCAGCTTCACAGACAAGCCACATTGTGATACTCAATAAGAAAGATCAAAATTAGAACCAAGTTGAAGATACCTTTCTTATAAAGGATTTAAAATTCAGAAGTCTGGCTTTGTTTCAAATTCCAAGTGAAACTCTATGATCTTTAACTTCTCCATTAAAATTTAATATTTATCCTTAATTTGAATTGATCAAAAAGCTTTGGACAAAATTCAAGATTTCAGTTCAACTTTGAAAAACAGGATTTGGGAGAAAAATTGTGACATATCAAACTTTCCTGTTGAAAGCATCCAACTACTGAAAAAATTGAGGTGAGCGTATTTCAAAATAAGAATTAGCAAATATTGAAAAGTGTTTATGATTTCAGCCTTCCACTGGAAAATGGTTATATCCAAGTTCTTTCCAAGCTCTCTCTAAAATAAACCCGCTGGCTCCAGCACAGAGTATTTTGTTGCACAGTGCATGTATACACACAGCAGACCCACTAGGCACTCAGGACTAACTGGTCGCCTCTGCTTTCTAGCAGGGCTCTTCTTGCCACAGAGCAGAAAGTCCAGCTCAGGATCTATGGATCTCTAAATCTTCAGGTGCTGCACCTCTGCGTTCAGATGAGACGTACAACTGCTCTGTACAAAAACGTCACTGCAAGATAAATGTGGCAGAAAGCCAGAGGAGCTGACAGCCAGACCAAGTTTGGGTCATATTATCCTAGGCTGGCAAGCCTGTTCATTGCTCAGCACGTTCGCCATTCTGCCTTAACAGGAGCCAATATACTTTCCCTGACCTTTACTTCCCACAATTCACAGAAAGTCTGAAAAATTAATATTCAGGTGACATCTAAGGCTTCATTCCGCATAGTGACGAACAGAGAGAGCCAGCAGAGGAACAAAGAACCTCTCCCTCAACACAAGTGGCACAGGAGAACAGGAGTAAACACAGTGCTTAACCTGCCAAATAAGCAATGGCAAACCTCAGTGTCAAAACCTTAATGACTTACCACCCCAAAACACCTCCAACAGGCATAATTAAGAGGTGGTATGAAGAGAGCTAAGACCTGTAGCCCCTGTAGATTCTTTGCAGTTACATATTGGGGCAGATAATGAAAGCTCCAGAAAAGGCTCTGCTGGGCTTTTTTAGACCCTCCCTCAAACCAGCTCTTCATAACCCAGTAGCAGAGCCACAGCACGTATTAACTGCTTTTCCTGTTTCCTTAAATGGTTTTTATTTTATCAATCATACCATCACTTGTAAGTGTCTTTTGCCGTTTCAGGGAAACTGCAGGCAGGCAGTTGGCTGCTAAAGGTCATGTTCTCTTCCAGCTCGAGCAGCGGCTAGGATTCACCACAGCCCACTCAACTGGGGCAGAGCGTGGCACAGTTTACTTTCTCCTGATGGTGGGCATCATTAAGATTCAGTTACCACCCTACCTTTACATGTAAAGCGTTGCTATAAAAAGTGCCAGTTGTGTTCAAATTGCAGAGTACCTGCACACATGAAGATGGAGGCCTCTCAGGAGTGCTGGGCTGCAGACCCTGAAGCCAAGAAGCAGGACCTCCTGCTTCAAAGGGTGTCTTGACATCCTGACCTGAAGACTCAAGCATCCTCAAGATCACAGTGCTTAAGAACACCAACACTACAATAACACTTACTCTGTATGTATGCAGTTTTGAAAAAATAAAATTAAAAAAATATATAAACCAACGTATTTAACCCTCCTCTGGGTTTGAGGCTAATTTCCAGCATGATTTACTGCTCCTGTCTGTTAATTCCACAACTAAACACGGAAGGTTGAACAAAGATCGTTCAGTAAAAACTTATTTTAAAGAAAGAAATAGACTTTCTGAAGCACTCTAGCTTTCTTTTGCTATTACAACTTAGTGTAAAACTCTTGCCATTCTGAAACACAATGGGCAAAATCCCTGTTCCCATATAAAACCTGAAACATGTATGGCTGAAAGTATGTGTTACAAACGTGACATTTTTACCAGGAGGTTAAGCTAGTGAGTGATTTCTCCACACTTCCTTACAGCTTAACTCCTCTGCCCTGGCCCACACTCCCTGAGCATAGCCATCATGGCGACTGCAAACTGCAGATAAGAGAAAAGCTTGCAGCCTACTGACATCATCTTGAATCTCGCCTCTGTCCTATGGTCTTCAGAGCAACAACTCCTCAAAACAGGTCTCAGGACAGCCTTTCTGTTTAATTCCTGCATGGACAAATTTCAGTAGGTCTAAGGCTGATGTACAGGAGAATTCTCTCAATGCAAAAAATACAAGCCTGAAGCACAAGAATCCAGAGTGCATTCGTTAAGTTTTAAATGCAAAATGAGATCTTTGATCCAGTCTTTAACTGATTCATGAAACTACAAGTCAGTAGATCAGCTTATCTGAACTTCCGTGTATCACAGGCTGTTGCATTTTTCGACATTATGCTTGCACTATCTAGTCTCATGCCAGTAACTAGCTAGGGCATCTTTCACAAAGGTGTTCTGTTCAGATATGAAGAGGGGAAGAAAATCAATCCATTCTGTTGTTTACTGCAATGGTTAATTACCTATTAAAAACAGGTACCTAATTTGCAGTTTAAATTTGATTTCAGTGTCTAGCCTTACGTTCCTTCTCTGTTTTGGCATTTTGTGTTCTCAAAGATGCTTGAACACTCTGAAGAGCATACCTCTGGTTTTGTTTTAAAGAGATCCTGAAATCTTGAAAGCATTTTTACTAGCTTCTCATACTCCAGTAAGAAAGGACAGGCTTCTCTATCCTTTCTCTAACTTTTCAATATATGTTTTGAAACGGATATAAGACAAAATTGCAAAATATATATGACCATAAAAATCACTTTCCTGCTAATATTTCAAGGGTCAAATAAACCTCTTTAGCTGAACATTTCACGAGAGACCTAGAGTAAAGCTGCCAGTCAATGCTTCTTGAGTCACTGCTTTTCAAGAAACAGCCCCCTTTTGTAGACTGGCACTTTTTTTTTTTTCTTTTTTTAAATGAACCGCACTGCCTGACAGGTTAAAAAGCAATTCAGATCACACCGCCTCATCTACTTCATGATTTAACCTTCTGCCAGTCTTCCAGTAACTTGCAAAATTTATCAGAAATTCTTATGTCCTTTCTGATCACTGAAAAACTTACGATGTAGCACTATTTTCATACTCACCACCTAAGGAAGTGCACCCTTGACATCCTTGCCTTCTGGAGATGCTCCAGAAGTACTTTGTCATGCCACTTATCCTTGGACTCTGCAGCACTGTTATTGATGCACACTGCTAGCTCCAGAAACACTGAGTTTCACATGTCCATAGAACTTTAGTAATAAAACTAACATACAAAGGTTCTTAACTTGTGACAGTAGAGAGAAGAGGTATTTTTCTGTTTGTGCAGATGAGCTGTAATATATGCAGTATCAGCAAAAAATACTTGAAGAACTAACAGGGAAAATTTAAAGCCAAGTCTGGCCAGCAGCCACCTTAAGGACTTCTGAAGTCTCCCCCTGCGCTGACGTTCGAGAGCTCTCCAAGTTCCTCTGGGGACCTGGAGTTCCTTTGGTAATGAAGGCTGACATATGACCCGAATTCCTAAAACCTGTCTGCTGATGGGCAGCCTGGTTCATGTGGTTTGTCTGCTTTAGCCAAGACAAAGTGACGTTTGACGCTAAACAATTTGAGCAGAACTAGTGAGTTCTGAAATTTTCTTATAGCTGTAGTCTGCCATGTGCTATTGGACCACATCAGCAGTTTTGGGGCCATCAAGTGCAGAAAAGTGACAGGAAGACAAGTCTCAGCTCTGAAAATAGGCTGTATCCATGTTTCCTCTCAATTAACAACGCTAATAGCATGTAAACACATTCTTCATCTTACAACTGTGGTAACTGACATCAAGTAACTGCCAGGAAAACATTGATTAGAATGAATTGATGAGCATATAAATACATTGTCTCTCCTCTGCAGGGACCACTGTCCGTCAGTTGATCTCTCCAATGCAGAGAACCCAAGCTGCCATGACCACACACCACTTAGAAGAAAAAGTCACCCTTGATATGCTGGATATTTCTAATGGAACAGCCTAACAAATACCACATCCCTCTACCTTTTTGCTTTCTTTACACATAACTGACATAAAATAGAGCAAAAATCCAATTAAATTTCTAAAAACAGGTCACCTCTAAAACTCCCATATACTTTCTACAAGTCTGCCAAGGAGTTCTCATACAGATCTGGACCTAGTCCAACCTGAAATCATTTTGATGCCCTAAAGCCCATGGAATCTCAAAAGGACAAATTATTCATCAATGTCCCCTACTAAAATGCATACTGCAACGTTGCTAGCACAAAATGGCTGTTTGCTATGAGCGGGCAAAATGATTTATTTAGTATCTACACACATATAGCTTCTGAAGCACTGCAGTCCTTCTAACAAAGAGGCATACAAATGTGAGGATTATGCAGATAAATCACAGGTACAGGACTGGATTTTACTGTACTTCCACTGTGTGTGTAGATATATGATTTACAACTAGTTTCAGATGAAGTTTTGTACTATTTTAACATTAAAAGCTCTTGTTTTATAAAGTTGATTACTGCTTTCAAATACCTATCTTCCTACCCCTGTGTATTGACCAATACATTAAGCTAGAACAAGACAATATACTTTTTGCTTCACAGCTACTTAGAAACTCCTAACATGATTAGATCAGCTTAGTTCAACCCAGACCAAAATGATTTCTGGGATGTTCCTACAGCACATTTCATCTAGTACATCTACATTATTTATGGCATTTACACAAGGAGAATTTAAGGCTTTTATAAACTAAGACATAAATCAATACAAGCTCTTAGCAGATGGGGCCTTAGTAGGGTTCCACAGCAGCATCATTCCACACTGAGCAGACTCTTTCAACTGAATAACTGGTAACACAAAAGAAAAGGTTTGCTTAGAAAGCCAAGAATTAGAGGCACCCTCGGCACCCAACTTTCCATGAGTGCTCTGCCTGCCTCATTTATAGGCTAAACAGTCCGGGCTAGGTTTGCATGTAATAGGTCACTTAAACTGCTTCACAACATCAGACTGCAAGCAATGCGATAGCTCTTTTTCATTTCCCTCCCCAAACTAAGATAAAAAGGCTATAACACAGATGGCTTTCCCTGTTAGAGGCACCATGGACTGGGGAAAAAAAATGGATGGGAGGCAAATTCAGCTTGGCACTCAGTCAGGTCGGCAGTGTCCTCCAAAGGAGACACTTCTCAGCCTCCATTGTCTTGGTGCTTGTTGTAGGCAGCACAGAGGGGCAGAAGTGGCCTGCAAGACCAGCACTGGGCAGGAGAACCAGCTGGAGCCTCAGCTCCTCAGTGCAGGAAAGACTCTCCCCACCTCCATACAGATACAGCCCACAGCTGGGCCAACATGGGACCGCAGATGACAGTAAGATATATGGCTTCACATCCACCTGTTTCCAGATAATGCTCTTCTAATTCACATTGCTGGTCTTCACTGATAAACACTCTTCACACAAAGCAGATCATTATTTGATGCACTTACAGCAGAGAACTCCCACCCTGATCTGTTTGTTTTCCTAACCCATCTAAGTTGTGCACTGAGAATTGATTTTTTTTTTTTTTTTGATTTAGCAAAATCAAAGTTTGTCTTCAGAGATTTCGGCAAAAGAACCTTTTAGACATCTATTTATAGAGCAGTGCATGAGATCTGCAGTAGCCAGAAAGAAAAAGGAATGAATGACAAATTATGCAACATAAACTTCCTTTAGAACAGTAACCTGCAGCAGAAAAAACCTAATTACATCCCTATTCAATTCCTTGGTCTACAAAGGCTCAGTAAAAGGATTTGTCCCCTTAATAAAATTTTAAAAACCTAGGGCTTTTTTTATTTTTTCAAATCAAAGGAGTCTCAAGAGGTCCCACCAACTCAGCCTTCTTTACCTGACAAACAGTAGGCTACCGAACTTAAGATCTCCCTTCCCAACCATTATAGCTGGATCAGGGCTAGCAAGAAAGAAAAGATGACGAAAAAAAATCTGTTAGTCATAATTAAAATCATGCCTTGCTCAGCTGGCATGGGTTTTACTTTCATGAGATTTATGAGTTCATGATCCTGACAGCGCTCCATGAGTTCTTTCTGGAGAAAAAAGGAACAGTGAAGATAATGACTGAAATTCTAAAGTAAAATCATGAGGGAAGAAAAATTATCTTCCATGATTAATCATCCTACTCTCCTCTCCACCAGGGCTCCAGAAAAACAGACACTTTTCTGCAACTCCCAGAAAAGAGCAAAAGGCTGCTAGACAGGAGCCGAGCTCATAGGAAAGTATAACCTTCTTCCTTAGACACCCCTCTTCTAAATCACGAAGAATAGTACTTCCTGTACACGCACAAGCAGCAGCGGAAAGGCTTGGAGGCCTTCTCTTCTGTCCACAAAGCTGATGTGGGTCAAAACCTAGTTAAGAGACTCCTTCAAATAACAAAGAACCCTTACAGACACCTAACGTGGCAATTCAGCCTTCTCGACTTGAAAGTAGTGACAGATTTAACAAACCATGTGTATAACCTAGATGGGTGATTTTAAGTAAAATGTAATCCTTCCATCCTGAAAGCAGTGGGATGGGCATGCTGGCATGTTGCCTTATCCTTGATAGAGGCTTTGAAGCAAATAGCTGATTCCTAAGAGGCTGCTGACAGATACAATTTATGTAAACATTAAGAATTGCCATACTGAGTCAGGTAGCAAAGGCTGGCTCAGTGTCCCAACTTAGAAAGTGTCTAGAAATGGGAGCTCAGGTAACAGTACAAAAGCAGAAAAAGAATAAAACTATACTGACCTAGAAAGAACTCTTACTTCCAGCCACATGCTGTTCAAGAGGATATGTGAGACAGAGGTGATGTCTGTATGATCAATAACCCATGATGGAATTTTCCTCCATTAATTTGTATAATCATTGCTTTAAATTCACATAACCTTTTAGGTGTTCCACAGCTTAACTAAGTTTTGCAAGAAGCGGTCTCTCTTTGGTTTGAGTTTAGATGATCTTCTGATGCACTCTCTTCTTGTACCTCAATATTCTCTGCCATCTCTTCCAGCCTGAAGACTTGTCATGTATGTAAGTGTACTTCATAAACACATCTGGTTCCATGCCTTCATTCTTGCTGCTCCTTTCTGAAACTTTCCTAGTACTACTACACCTTTTTGAATTTTCTAAGCTCTGGATATACAGCAAATGAAAGACTAGGTTAATTAATACAACAACTTGCCCTGCCTTTGGGAATCACTTCCAATAGAAGATAATATACTATTTCCTGAGGGAGAGGGGTTGAGAAGCAAATAAATAAAAAAAGGTTTTATAGCTGGGCAAGAGAAAAGCTCCACTTTAGACCCAGAGACTTGAATGATTTTAAACACCACAACCACCAGTTTAGTTGGTGCATATTCAATAATTCATCTAAAGCAGTACAGCAGCATAAACAGTAAAAAAAGAAAAAAACAGAAACCAACAACTTTACAACAGAGCCACTGCATTGTTGCTGTGGGACCATTAGGTTATGTGCAAATCCCAAGCTTAGCGTTGCAAAAGGATAGGGGTTACTTTGGGCATGGGGGTGGGGAGGGGTGTAGTTGCACATGTGGTCGGGTCCCTGAACTAATGAAGGAAGAATGAACTAATATCCTAAAGGCTGGGGCAAGTTTTATAGTGAGAACATAAAATAGCTTTTTCTTAAATTTTCCTTAAATTATTACTGCTATCCTCCTCTAATAATTTTAGGCTGTTACCACAATTCTGGTGCCGTTCACCTTCTTGTGTTTCCATTTTGTAGGTTTTGAGAAAATAAGCCTTGGGTGTGGTCAGTGAGTACAGAGAATGACTCCAAGAACAGGGAAAGCACGCGTGGTTCTTCCCTCCAAATCTGCCCTGAAACTTCAGCTGCATAGAGAATACCAAACTGCTATAGCGTTGATTTTTGAGGTGAAACAAAAAGCAAACATCTTGTCCACTCAGTGAGCTTTACACTTTCCATCTGAAGCAGAAAGATGAGCTTCAGCACCCGGATAAATTCCTGTTTGGGTGGCAATTCTGGAAATTTGCCTCCACAGCTTCAGTTCAGATGTTCCTCATTCCTCGCCCTAGACTGTCACACGGTGAACCTGTGCAAGGTCAGTACCATTGCTGTGGTCCAGCAGCACACCAAAGAAAACACAGGAAAATCTCAGAATCTATCTTCTACAGTGTGTGATATTTCTATAAAGGAAACCCAGAATATTTCTGGGAAAAGGGCAGTAAGATTATAAAACAGTGGTCAAAAAAAAAAAGAGACATCTTTCCCAAGGCTAGGAGATAGCATGCTGTGCTAAACAATTTAATAATTAAATTGAAGAAGAAAATACCATTGTAATTACCATACAAAAGAATCAGCATGGCCTGGCTAATCTCATCATGAAGAGATCGAATAAAGTAGCATGCGTTTTATGGAGCAATTTAATCTGGCAAGCAATTAATCGTAAGAGCACTAAGTCAAACGAATAGATTTCCCTTTAAGGAGATCGCATTCATCATCTGTAATGTATTCTAAACTGCAATTTGTTAGCCAGCCCCTGAATTTTACAGAAGACATTTACTGTCTTCCTTGAGTGAAGACGTGATCCCTGACTGACAGGAGGGAGTGGCATCAGTCTTTTCGAACCAGCTAGCCTATTAACACTAACAGGTTCTAAATCATTAATGCACGAAGCAAATAACTTACAAAAAGCATCTACAAGTTTTTACAAGCCTTATACTTTGGAAAACACTACAATGGTATTTACCAGACTATCTGAATCACATCCTAATCTACTGACCAACCTGATCTCCGTAATGCCCTGGAGCTGATAAGACCACTGATGGGGGCAGGGGGAATAAAAAAAAAACAAAAACAAAAAACTAAACAATTCAATCCTTGCTCATTTCGAGCCTCAGCAGGCATCCCTTACTCGGGCTCCTCCTGGTGCAAGCCTGGGATTCTGGCGCTCTCCATCCTCTCACATTCTTAGCTACAGGATAAGCCTTCCCTGACTAGTTTTAAGTGGAATTAGATCAGTGTAGATTGCATCGTTCTAACTGATCGCAAGACTGCCCCAGATCCTCAGTGCTTTTAATGTTAGAAATCCTTTCACTTCCACCCTTTATTTATTCATGATACTCCCTGCCCATTTGTTCACATTATAAACTGCCCTCCAGCTTCAGAAGCCGTTCTACGTCACTCTGTTTCCCACTACATTAGTAACCACTAGCTTTCACATTGCTGGATTGGGCAAAGCACGCACCAAGCAGCCTTCAGAAGGAAACAGTGATTCTTGTTGTTTGTGTCTGTGCCTGTCCCCATCAGAGTTTATTTTTCTGGAAGATGAATCTGAAGGCTTCCGCTCTTCCTACAAGAGGCTTTTGAGTATTCTCCTATCTCACCGTGTAGAGGTCATTTTTTTTTCTTCTGCGAGAGTGCACAGCCTGGATCACAAAGATGAGCAGGCTGAAAGCAATCAAAGATCTCATCCTCTAGGTGTCCTTGGGCCCAAACTGATTCCCCTCCAAACACAGCAAATGTTTTTTTAAAAAAAGTGTTATCAGACAGAAAGAGGGCCCTAAGAACCATTCAGTGCATGTAAGTTTTAACAGGGACCTCTAAACTTTACCAAAAGATAGGCAGCAACATTTAACTTCATCCAGAAACCACGCATAACTCACTCAACTGAAGTGAGGCTATGGGCCATGTGTGAAAAAAAGCTTGCTAGAGACATACAGCTTCTGCCAGTGCTGTCCTGCCCCACTGTCACTACAGATCAATTCAAAAGACAGATTTCTTCAGAGTAATGACAGGATGAGACCTATGCCTGACTGCTTTCAGTCTTCTTCTATCCTCATAATTTCCCTTATGCCTCCACTCAGATTGAAAGCATGAATGTAAAGTAGCCCCATGCCAAATCACAGTTAAATAAATAGTCCTGGAAATAAAGTGCAGGGGGGAGGGAAATCCACAAGCTATGTTCCAGACCAAGTATAGTTAGTATAATCTAATTCGAAAAACAGTTAAAACAAAACTTATATTAAACTGATTAAGAGAAAATGCTGCTTTACGGTATTGTCAGAAAAAGCATCAGGAAAAACTTATATAAGCAAAATTAATCAAAATACATATTTTGGTACTCCAGAGGGAAGAAAAAAAAAATACCAAAGAAACCCCCAAGCACAGCAAAAAGATGGCTACACTTGAGGAAAAATTCCCAATGGCTAAGCCTTTAAACTCCTCTAACCTGAACCTAAGCGCACAGTATTGTTTCCTCATGCCTGCCTGCTATATAACATCATACTTACAATTAAACCGATACCACATTAAAATGACAGCAAGTTCAGGCACAATTCATTTAACAATTAATCTACCCTAGCTATCATTTTCACTTGTCATTAACTGCCTCTTAAATGCCCTCAATTTCATATAACCATAGACTCTTCCTTTAAACATACACATGGGGGAATATGCCATTATAGGCATTATTCAAAGAAGCGCTTTCTATCCCCATCATCAACCACAGCATTAATCATACTGAGAATAGTTTCTTCTCACAAATGACTGAGTTGCATAGTTGGATCTCATCAGCAGGATCCAATTTACTGACAAGTTCACAGACAGCAGACAATACTGGGCATCTGCACCAACACACACTTAGAGTCCTCTAGTTTATACCCTTTACTGATCTTTCAGAGAAAGAAAATAGATGCTAAGCACCGCAAGTTCCCACTGATTTAAATAAGTGCTCTACTCAGCATCTTTCGCAGTTGGACCCAGGGTTAACATATAGCTCAGTGTACTCAAAGAAAACAAGCTTTCTTACTTCTTTTACCATTTGACCCAGCAGTGGAGAGACTGCTCTCTAAAATCAAATGGGTTAGGTTGGAACAGACCTTTGAAGGTTATGTGCTCCAACTTTATACTCGGCACAGTGTCATGGTTTTAGCTGGGAAAAAGTTAATCTTCCTTCCTTGTAGCTGGCATAGTGCTGTGTTTTGGACTTAGTACGAAAATAATGTTGATAACACACTGATGTTTTAGTTGTTGCTGGGTAGTGCTTGTACTAGTCAAGGACTTTCCTAGCTTCCCATGCTCTGCCGGGTGCACAAGAAGCCGGGGGTGGGGGGGCACAGCCAAGACAGCTGATCCAAAGTGGCCAAAGGGATATTCCATACCATATGACATCATGCCCAGTATATTAACTGGGGGGAGCTGGCCAGGGGACGCAGCAATCGTGGCTCAGGAATCGGCAGCATTGGTTGGCAGGTGGTGAGCAGTTCATTACTTGTGGTTTGGTTTTTTTTTTCCCCCGGGCTTCATTTCTCTCTCTCTCTCTCTCTCTCTCTCATTATTTTCCCTTTTGTTATCTCTATCCCAGCTAAAACCATGACAGCCAGTTAGGCCAGTTTGCACAGAGCTGTGTTCAGGCAAGATTAGAATAACTCCAAGGATGGAGATCGCACAGCCTCCCTGAGCAGTCCGTTCCAGTATTGGAAGAATTTAGGAAGAACCTCCTTCACTGCAAACTGACTGACTTTATTTCACAGCCAAACTTAAGATCTTGGAGCAGTCTTGTTTTGTGGCTCTTCATTTATGACTGAAGTTTATGCTGAGAGTGGAGGCCACCAAACAAGGAAAAAAATAGGTGCTATCCAGTGAGAACTGCAGTCTGCTCCTTCAGCAAGGCTAAGGTATCACACATGGGCTAGCCTCAAAGCAGCCACAGCTTTCAAACGCTAATGAACAAAAGTAATCAAGAACAACATATGGCAGACCTATTGCTTTCTGAGTTTAGAAGGGAATGTCTGCCTCAGACAAGCTCATCTCAAAAGTCCATAAAAAGTTAATGTCAAGCTCAGATTCCAAAGCAAACAATGTTGCAAAATTATAAGGAGGACATTAAATAATTACAAAAAAGTATAAGTAAAAACAATTGACCTTTGTTCATGTACACTGCCCTGCTTAAGAGGCTCCCTGGTTAAGCCTTTTCAGACACCCCATGAAGGACATTATATAACGTATATCATATTTATACCCCCCTGTCAGCAGCAAGAGCTTTACATTAATTAACACAACACACAACCTTCTGGAAGAAGGATCCAGCTAAAAGTCCTCATCCAAAGTGTGGGCAACTTCACGAGTTTGTTTAGAATACAAGGCATTTATCCTGTGCTCAAAGCACTTACCAGCTACATTTTCTATAGTGGATAGAAGCAGATTTTCACAGTACCTAAAGCCATCACTGAAATTCAGTGTTATGAAGTTTGAAATCATCCTTCCCTTGGCCACAAAGGTTGCATTACTTTCCATCCCACACAGACTCAGAAACTTTCCATAATCCAACTAATGAGAAGAAAAATGTCACTGTAATTAACACACAAAGCGATGATCTAATTAATCACTAAAGCTGCAACATGAAAAAGCTTTTGGGCTTTCAAAGTCTTCTAGCAAAGTCAGGCAAAAGGATTGCCAGGAAGCTTTTAAGGTCATTCCACTTTCAGCCACCATCAAAATATGACATGTTTGAAACCATGCTTTTATTTCCTATCAAACAGGACTCCACTGCAGCAGGATGATGCCTTTAACACATCACAGACCTCCTACTCAAGACTCCCTGCCGAGTAGCACCCAAGTTCTCACCTTTTGGGCTCATGGCAGTATCGTCTCAAGCCTGGTAGGCAAACTAAAGCTTTAGGCAATCATTATGTTGATACTTAACAGCAAGAACAGTTTGCAAAAACCACCCTGTACCATGGCAGCACAAGCAAAAGAACATGTGCCTAGACCTCTGCAAAGAGTCACATCAGTGACCACTGTGACAGCGGACATAAAATTCAAAACCACTTTCCAGCTTATTAGCCTAGAACTGGTATAACAGGCCAATGCTGCTAAGAGACCGTCCTGTTGTCCCTGACACCGAGCTGCTTGTACACACACCCTCTACAGGGCTGACACAACCACTCACCTATCTATATGCATCGAAGGCTCGAGAGCTCACCCAGGCTAAAGCACATTGTTGCGCTCTTTTTTTGCCTTCCTAGATAGTTTTGTCCAGGTCCCCAGTCTCCCCCTTTACATGCAGCTGCACAATGCAGGCTGCCACCCACAGGCGAGGTGGCAGGAATGAATGACAGGTGAATCCTCCTGCTCAGCAACACTGTCAGTTTATACCTGCTCCAAGCGATCACAGAAGCACAGGATGAGGAAGCACACTGGGGCAGTTTTGCCAGAGTAACATCCTTCCACTAAACCCTTATCAGCATGAGATACAAGAATCTGATACCCATCACACATTAATTCTTCATGAGATCACTGTTACCTTAATCTGGTTGGCTTCGATAGCCGAGAAACAGCCAAGCGCATGGGCATTTCTGACTGCCGAACCTTTACAGTTAGCATCCCTTGGGACAGGCACAAGAAATCTGGCCTCAAAGCTAAGGCAGAAATTGCTACCTCACAAGCATTACACCATCGTTTTCTCAATTATCCTTCTAGCTCTAAGTTAGAAAAAGATTTTAAAGAATAAAAAAAGGTAATAACTGAAGTTTGCATTCTGGGATTCCCAAACAGGGACTTTCTCCCAAACGTCCCAGAACTTCAGCCAATTTAATTCAAACCATCTGAACCTCTGAAGTCTCTTATGGTCTCTAACTGGACAGATATTAGAGTCCAAAATATTTTCATGTTAAGACAGACAAAGACAGAAAATCACAACTCACTCACACTCCCTTTTTCCCCTCAAGGAAGCATTTTACTTTTACCTTGGCCTTGGCCATACCAACCGGTATTTACTGATGGTTGTGAAACTAGCCCCTGTGCTGGTAGGGCGACACAACCTTCTCTGCCTTCAGTGGGAAGAGCTCCTAAAAACCAAGCATTTTAACTTTGAAAGCTAGGATGTGTGCTTCTTCTAATGAGTAAAGTGTTACAAACAAGACTGCCCTCTTCTCACAGTTCCCTGGGAACTGAGCTCCAGAATCTGGTGCAATCTTCAGACAGACTGCAGGTCTGCAGTCATGTTAACAATGTATTATCCTTGCTTTCAGTTCAAGATGAGGTAGGTACTTCATTACCTTAATGAGCAGATGTACTTAATAAGCAGGTACTTTGTCAATTTAGTCCTAAAGGAAGAATTAAGAGAATAGAACATTTACATTTCTAGAGCAAAACCAAATTTTAGGTCCCCCACTAATATAAGATAATAAGAAATACTTGTTACTGGATCTTGAAAAGCTTTTTTTTTTTCTTTTATAAGTACACTTCCCACAGCCCCCAGACCTTCAGAGGGAATAATAATTCTGGCTGCTGCTGTGAGCAACAGTTTTCTTTTAAACAGAAAGAGCAAAACAGCATTACACTACATCATTTTTCAAGGGATAAAGGTGTTATTTAAGCTCACAATGATTTTTACATTGTTTGGGTTATGAAGAAAGCTGCTTAATGTTCTCCCTCCATTGAAGCAAAGCTTGAAAGCTAGATTTGAGACCAGTGGAGATCAGTCTCTCTTATATTTACGCAAAGAATAAGAACAGCATGGGCAAAGTCTTGACAAGCTATGAACAGCTGGTTCAAACTGTGCTTCAATCATGTTCCAGTAGGGCCAGTTCTTGGGGCCAAGAGAATCTGGTTGCAGAGGCTATTAGTGTCTTGCTTCCTGGCTGCATTAGAGCTACCAACAAAGATGATGTCTGTAAGGTTGAAATCTACCAATTAGGAATTGGACTCAGGCCAGCCACAGTACCAGAGAAATAATTAAGATTGTTCTCGTAAACAGGATGAAACAATACAACCGTTCAAAGCGAGAAACCAGCAGACCTTTACGGATTTTGTGCTGCACAAAAATCCTGTGATGCGATGTTTACAAGACTGCATCCTAGCTTTGCAGCATATGCCTTAAGGTATTACTGAGTTCATACATAACTTGCCTGTGCCCAGCAAGGGGATTCAAGACCAACATATCTGCAAACAAGTCAGAAAAATAACTTCTGACCAATAAATATTATGTCCACTTCCGAAATAAACCAAAACCACTCCCAATGCTAACATATATTCTCCACTATTTTTATTATTTCTACACAGAAAGGTATTTGGCAAGAAAAATACGAAATAATTTCTTGCCTGGTGCCACACTTCTTCAGACCAAGCAGTGCAAAGTCACTCACATAAATCAAACAGGAGACCACTTCTCTACTGACTGTTCTCCCAAAGCTCCAGATCCTGAATTCACAGGCACAAAAGCAGAAATATATGTGCCAAACATTGCATTTCCAAAGCTGAAGAAAACTTTGCTAGCAGCTTAACAAATTCCATCTTACAAACCCCAATCTGTGCCCATGAATCCCGTAAATGAGATCTGCAGACACAAATTTGCCTATTCACAGGGCAGTTGCATTTGATACAGAGTAGATGAAACCTGGGTTGCAATGCTTCAGTAATAGACATAACTTTTCTCAGCAAACTTTAAGTAGCCTAGAGATCCTGGCTAACCTTCCAAAATGTTCAGATCTCAAGGAAGAAATGTTTCCAACAAAATGGCCAGGAAGATGAAGGTACACAAGTGGGTAAACTCTGCAGTGAGATGTTCACCTTGAGAATCACATGAACCGAGACATTTGCTGAACTTTAGGAAGAGCCTGCCAAACAGCACCTGTGCTGCAGAAGAGTTTCCTTTCTGCCCAGCAAACAATCCTCCCTTGAACAGGCGCCTCACCTCTACGCAATCGTTACAGAGCAGCTGAAATACAGAACTGGATCTTTTTGCAAGTTCCATCTTAAAAGGCCAACCTGTTGACTTCATGACATAAGGAAAGGAGATCCAAGTGGTCGATACAACTGCAGACATTGGAAAGAAGTTAAGAAAGCCAACTAAGCATGGCTGCCATCCTGGGAATAAGTCACTTCTATTTCAAGTTCATTCCCACCCCAATCCAAAAAGCATTGCTTACTATGAGGATGAAATTTTAGAGAGAAAGTGATCCTTGCAGCATGGCTTTCAAGTGCAATGAAGAAAGCAAGTAGTGGTACGGCCCCTCAGATAGAGGCATTTCTTTACCATACAAACAGCTTTCTCAAAATCAGCATCAGCTCTAGAAGCCTTAAGTCACCACAAAAAAAAAAGACATCCAAAGAAATTAATCCTCCCAGAAACCCAATGCAAAAAAAAAGTTCATTAAAGAGAAAACAGGCTTGACACTGTCAGAGTGCATTTCAGTCGCTGCTGCCTGGGAAGGGAAGTTACATGCAGAAGGAAGGAGGGTGACCTGGGATGCACCTGATGCGCTGAACCACACTGCTGTGTTAGTGGAACTGGTCCATACAACACCACCCAACTGACAGATTTGCTCTCTGGATTTGGGCCAGCGGCAGAGACAACACTCAATTAAGCCACTGCATGAATGAGAAAGAATGAAGGAAAATTATAGCAGAATGAAATTGGCTACGGCTCTGTAAGAGAAGCACACCAAGATGAATCAGCTAGTAAATAAAGAGCAATAACTGAAAACTAACACTGCTGCCTCAATAAGAAGTCAGATAATGTAAAAGAAATGAAATGCTGAAGTTACACGACTAAAGAAAAACCCTAAATGTTAATAAAAATACTGGAAGCATGGGTGTAGTGCCATGAAAAGATGAAACAATGCACCCTGAGATAGGAGTGCTTCTTTCTCTTTTACTCTTCTGTTAAGATGTTGCTGGTCACAGTGGCCTGGAAGTGAGGTCTTTCCCTTTCATTCCACCTGCTTCCTCTGTTCAGGTGCCAGCTAATGCCAGAATCTGCTCACATCAGAATCTGTCGCTCCTAGCAAATGAACTTTCCCTACCAGAACACTCTAAGGTCAGGTGGAACACAAGCAGTGATAGCAGATGAATTCTGAGTAACCAAGCTCTGCTGTAACCACTGTGGCATGTCAGGAGCTGCTCTGCTGTGCCAGAATCCCTACGTAACAAGAAACACATCAAGTGGCAAGAAGGGTCTAACAACTTTGCTCCTTCATTGAGGAGCAAAGCAATTACAGGTCACTAGAAAAGATCTAGAACCAAGCCAGAATCCTTATCTAGAATCCACTATCAGTTTTTCAGCATCATAATTTTTTCAGGCTACCACCTGAAAACTGTGATGAACTAATTCTTCAAATAGCTTATGTGTGTAACGCTTGGAAGTTTTCTTACAGTGTTTTAGCAACTATTTGATCCCTAATCCTGGCAAAATTATGTTAGGATGTTAGAGTACCAATAAAACACATTTATGAGTTTCTCTTTGAGTTTTGTCGCTTTTTTAATTAAAAACAAAAAGCTGACTCTCTTGTACTAGCCTGTGATCCGAGATCAGCCAGGCTGATTAGCAGTGACAGCATGTCAGAGGTCATTACCATTAAACACACCTTAGTGAACAATTCAAGGGAGCTGTTATTCTACCAGTGGTAGCCCTCACAAGCGGGTCTAACCCACTGGGAACAAACTCTAGGATTACTCCAGGCTAGCCTGCATGCCGGGGCATGCTCTGCTGCTCAGGAGGGCCGGCCCGAGCCAAGCAGTTCTACATGGTCTGTCAGTCCCAGGGGTTACGTACGCACCCTGCTGCTGGAGGGAGTAACACCTTGGCATCCTTAGCCAACCCTCGTGGCTCATCTCGGAGAAGGTGGAAACAAGCATCTTGGTTTTTTCAGCTTGCAAATTATGGCTTTAGATTAGCACATTTTCAAAGGCAAGATATTTGTGTGTGCGCTTTTTATATATGTAAGTATACACGTGTGTAATTACTTACGTATATATATTTATAAATAAGCAGATATCTATATATACATATATGGAGACACACATGTATATGTGCATATATAAAAAATATACAGACATCCATATTTTTTATATAGGCACATAGATTTTTCTTGACCTTTTATTTTCATAAACAGGCTTTAAGCTTGCCCTCCCTTTTTCATTCTCTTACTCATTCTGGCAAGAAACATGCGTGTCCATTATGTCTGTAGAGCAAGGGAGAGGGAAGGAGGGAAGCATGTATGTATATCATAAAAATATGGTTTTTTTACAGTCTCAGCTGATGGCAATCCATAGGCCTCTGCTCTATACAGAAGCACTTGTCTATCAGCAGGTCCCTTTTCACACATCCTACATAAATGCTACAGCCATCCATTACAACATGATGAAGTCAGCAGCATTTAGCTCTTCTCTCCCCATGAACAGATGCTAAATTTCTTGCTGTAAAGCAGAACAATGCTGAAGGTACTAACGTGGACTGCTTGCAGTCATTCACTTTCTATATCTAATCACAAATATCGCAATATATCTATCACAGATATCTAGCGGAGCCGCCTCCTCTGTCAAGGTTTTCAGTAAGAGCAGTTCTGTGGAGTGCTGGTAATTTAACATGAGCTATATCTTCAGAGCAGGGATGCCAGCTATCCTACAACAAACAAGCACAGTCCAATTTGGCCTTCTTTCACCTAAGTGAAATTGTAAATGCTCCTTCAGAGTGTTCCTGCCCAGATTGGCAGCAAGCATAACCATTTTATACACGTCCATGCGATGCTCTAAGTGCTCCTCCCAAATCCCCGATCTCTCCTTTAGGGCCCCAAAAGCAGCCTTGGGAGAAGCAGCACCTCCTGTACAAAGGAAGAACACCACACAGGGTGGCTCATATGGAACAAAAGTAGCTGCAAGACGGAAGAGTGAATGAAAGCAGCCAAGTGAGGATTGCAGCGCATGATACAACAGCACATGAAACACCTTTAAAAGACAAAAAATCCTATCGCCTAGTTCCACACTACAAAAACTTTCTCTCTGCTTGTTAAAAGTGTTTCAGTGAGAAAAATAAAATTACTTTAAAAATGATGATGGGATTGAATTTGAGACAATGGGGAAATTAAGTCTATTAATCATTGAGTTAATCTATTTATTCACCTTGGAAAAAATCCTGATCAGGAGAAAGCCTATTAAAAGAATACAGGGATTCAGCTGCCACCTTCCTCGCTGAGTAAGCAATCAGAACATGCCCCTTTGAACCCTGAGTTAATAAAACTCTCATTAAATGCAAACCTGCACAATGTTATCTTAAAAAGGCTCATTAGCTTAAAAAAAATTACTTGTCTCAAAATGTGCTTATTTCCTCATAGGTGAGAAGGTGAGTTTTCAAACCACTAACTGCTGCAGCTTCTTATTTCAACCCCATCAGCACTGCAGCTATATCTTGCAGTCCATCATGTCTCAATTATTTATGTAAACCACAGAGACAAATCCACAGATACAAGTTATAATCACTGTTATGGGATAGGACAGCAATAGGGATCACTCATTCCAGTATAACATGTATGATTTCAGCTAGAGAAGGCTATTATTATTCTGCCTTCTTCAAATTTTCATTTTCGTTAGGTTGGACAGAAATTATGAATTGTCTGTAAAAAGGAAAGGTATGGAGACAAGGTATGAATAGCCTTCCCATCTTTCAGTACTCAAAAAAAGAACACTCGTGACTGCTCTTTCCACTGGAGTAAGGACTAGAAAAATCAGATAATCAGCAACAACAAAACCCAATCAGACTGTCTAGTGGAGAATAGAGTCCAGCTAAAAAGTACAGTTAATACCATAATAGGATACACAAAGTGGGATTTCTCTCTGTGGCTGAATTTAAACAAGAATGTGTCAAAGATTCTCTAGGTATTACTCATACTGACTCTGTATTAAAGCAACTAATCAGATGACCTTGCCAATCCAGCGCTGTGGGGTACAAGCAGGACTGGTTTATGTGTCTCCCCAACGGTTACTCCTGTAACATAAATGCATTGCACCCCTGAAAACAAGGTACACAAGTCGCCACACCTCTCCTGGCAGAAATACACATAAGATTGTACACTAGGATTTAAGATGCTTGTTAAAGCCTACCACATGCATGCACACACAGATGTTTTTACATTTGTAATCTTTCCCTCCAAAAGCCTTAGGGTAAATGACAATTTTTATTTATTCACTTTTAAATGGGTGTTATAATGAGGTGAAGATATAAACCAAAGGGTGACTTTGCACCGCACTGTTAGAGCAAAAAGCAGGTAAACATTGCTCATAAAAACTTTCCAGAATGATGGAAGAAGCTGAGGGAAAAATCCAAATGTGAGGTGGATTCCTCTAAATTTATTCCCTTTATGGCAAAGGCATCCAAATAAGAAACTGTATACTAAGACTACTCTTAGGGGAAACCAAAGGGGCACAAACAAACAGGCAATCCAGACAAGGAGGAACTAAGCCAGGTTCAACCCAGTATGTCCTTGTCAATGCATAAGATAATTACACCTTATGAAAATATTGTCATTCATCAACATACTGCGTTTCTCCAATACAGCTATGAACCTGACAGCCCTAAAGGGTTTTTATTCTCCTCAAGCATCCTCTCTCTTCGTGTTTCTCTTTGGTGATTTGGGCTTGCAACATCTCCAGGACTCTGCAACACAGAGCCAGAAGTGTGCCATGCACAAGGCTTCAGTTTGCACTCCTGGTCCAACACCAGAAGAAAACATGTGACCTTAGTATTAAGGGTCTTCCTAGAAACCTTGCTGCAGAAGTGGGACAGCCAACAGACCAGGACAGAATGGTCTTTCCCAGACTGCAGAAAGCTTCAGACCTTGGAAGGCTCAAGGCATTCTTCAAAGAATTATCCTCTCATCCTTCTGCTGCATGATCTGCAACTTTCAAACGTCCACGTTCAATCTCTAGTCCAAAAAGGAGTATTACATTATCACAGGCCCTTCACTTCACAGAATCCCAGGTTGGAAGGGACCTCAGGGATGATCTAGTCCAACCCTTTCCAGGAAGGGCACAGTCTAGACAAGACAGCCCAGCACCCTGTCCAGCCAAATCTTAAATAGCTGCACATAAAATTCAACTACCTCTTGAAGTACCGGCTTCTGAAGTACCAGGTTATATATTAGTCGAGCTTCTCATGTGAAATCAGCCGCATATAGGACACTTCTTGACTAGCTTCAAGACCATTCATCCCCCCTACACCCTTAGCACAACTTGTACTTTTGCGCCTCTGGTTCCTATGTCAGGGCCATAACTTGCTTAATCCCTCCTCCTCACTTTTCACAGATTTCCCTGTACTGTGATAAGTCTTTTGAAACTTTCTAAAGCATATTCTCTCTCTCTCTCTCTCTCTCTCAAAAAAAAGGCATCTAGCCACCACTTTCACAGTGTGATGTTTCAGTCACCTTCACAAAAGCACAGCACCTTCAGATTTCTCCAGCTTCCAACAACTGGCTGCTCTGAAATCTATACAGTTAAAGAACTTTCCAAATGTAAAATTTTTACCATGAGAAGAGAACAAACAAGTAGAAGAAACACCCATGCCCTCACTTTTTTTTTAAGAGGAAATGGGATAAGTCAAACAGACTAACTTCTCTGAAGTCTAATTCCTCTCCAGGCCTTGAATCATCTCTGATTTAAACCCGTCTAATTTCACATAATGAAAAGCCATGAAAGTCTTTCATGAAAACTTCTAAAGCTAGTGAAAGACCACATGAAATTTCAACATACATGAGCAGTTGGGTGGAGCAGAGAAAAGCTTCCAAAAGTCTAGAAGAGAAACATGCCAGAGATTTCACTGGTTCCAGAGAGCGCCATGCACTGATCATGTCTGACACAGGCTGTCCGGGGAGGGGTATCACAGTCCCAGTTTTTTGCCACTTCTCCCAATTGCACGCTGATCTTTACAAGAGCAGCTGCTAAGCCAACAGGAACTGAGCCAATGTAAAATTTTGGTTGCACAAACCAGAGGTGAGCATAACCCCTCTGCAATGACTTGCTTTTGTTAATCTCTTCCCAGTTTAGACTTTTCTCCCTGGGTATACAGAGAATTCCCAGGGCAGACACTTTGAGTTACAGTAAATGACATTAATTTGCCAACAACTATCTGTTCTGCTGCTTTGCTCCGAGTACATTATCTGCCCACAAGCGTTCATTTATGTCTATTTACAAAAAATAAGGGTAGTAGCAAAATAAATCTTCTGGAACCATACTTGATGTTATTGAGGTTACAGGCTTAGTAAGGGAACCTTTAAGTTGGTTTATAGACACATAAGATGTATATTGACTTGAAAGATGCCCTCTGAGAGTTGTCTTACGCAACCTCTTTCATAGTAAGGAAAATGACAAGTACTAGCAATGTAGCAGCACTGAGCTACTTGGTGCTGCATAGACACCAAGTGTTTGGGGTGAGCAGGGAAGTGAGGGACAGGTATTTTTTTCAGTATAAATACTATCTTCTATGGGTTTTCTGCAAGCAGAGAAAAATGCTACATTCTCTCTCTCAACATTCTTCCATTTTCCAGTCAATCAGATCCATGAGCCTCGTGCCCAGTACCCAGCTTGATCAGTACTAGCTGCTTCAGAAGCAAGGAAAAATAAATTATTGCTCTCATTAAGGAATACAGCACAGAAGCACTCCCAGATATTCCTTATCCTTACAAGTAGAACTAATTTCTGTCCTTGAACAGGAGGAAGAGGTTGAAGAGAATACTGAAATGTCCTTAAACAATCAGTTTTAAACACACACAAAAATCTTGCAATGTGAAAAGAGGCCTCGAATCTGCTTATTACAGCTGGCTTATAGTCCCCTTCATAGCTTCACAGAATTGCAATAGAATCACGCAACAGAAATCCATTAGGTCCACAATTGTTCTGCCAGCACAGCATTGCTCCCTACCGTATAACTCCTCCCAAGAATGCTGTGAGGATTAATTCATTACAGCTTGTGCTATGCTTTGAAAGCACTCAGTCTACAGAAGAGCCAAGAGAATTATTAGAAAGAGGACAAACCCTGGTGATCCTCTCTTTATCCCAGTGGGCCCTGTTTAGAGCAGCAATTTAGCCCAACAAAGAGAACAAATTCAAAACCAAATTCAGTACAACAAATATGAAAGTGTCATGATAAGAATGCAGTCACATAGGACACAAGAATCTCTAAAATGGTTATTAACTTCTACTCCTTACCTAATATTGACTAATGCATGGGTCACCTTGCTTGCAGGCTCCTTCCATTGGCCAGCATTGGTAGAAAGCCTTAGAACTGAAAGGAAAAGACAGTTAACAGTGCTGGCACAGAACTGGCAATTTTATAATCCAGAATGTCAAAAAGTTCTGCTTTGGTGAGGTGGCAGTCTGGAAACCACATCAAAACAAAGGTAATCTTTGAGGCAGAAGCTCCCTTCAAAGTCCACCTAGGAAACGTAAGGAACATGGAAGAGGTGAGCAGAACATGATAATGACCAGGAGACAGGAAGAAGATGGAATAGAAGAGCCTAGGTCCTCCTAACTGCTTTCATCACCAGATATTAAAGTTAATTTCCCCCAGAAACAGGACAGTGTCCCAAGTCTATGATACCTTTATTCCACTGTTCTCCTCAGGCTCCTATTTACGCAAGGTTCCATCTGAGCTGGACTACATCCTCTGATTTGAACCCTACCGAGCAGTGATGGATTCTTTACTTCCCTGTTTATCTGGGATTACAGAGAGGGATTACACACCAGCCTAGGGAAAAACACTCCCTGTAGGAATGAGGGCGTTGTTCTCTTACACAGATGGTCTCTGACAGACTTAGGAGCAGGTCTGAAAACATTCTGCAACAGGAAGAACTTAGAGGAAATCAAAATCTTTTCTGCTAGAGCACCCAAAGTATTTATTTAGGTCAGAATATGTAGTATTTCTATGGTGGCAGTTACCAGCACATCTCTTGGTAAGTACCAAAACAATAACAGATCCTGTAGTGCATTTTTTGATTAATTTTCCATATTGCCTGAATAGAAGGCAATTTTCTATGAATTTGTGTATACAGGGTTTTCTGGAAGTACAATTCCACAAGAAGGGTTCACCTTCAACTTAGAAGTGAAGGAACAGCACATTGTCAGAATTTAGGATCATCTAGAAACACGGATGCTACAAGTGAATCTCTAAGCACAGCAGCTGCACACTCAGGCCTATTACTGTATGAGAGAAGCTTTCAGTCCTGCAAATATGGATGAAGTTCAGATTCAGGACAAGAAAAATATATAAATAAAAACCAAGGCAACTAGACTTCACCTCCACTCCCAATGCAGAAAGTTTGAGCCACATTAACAGGAAAACAAAAGAATAAAGTAGCTTTCTCATCTGTGCCAACAGATGTTCCACGGCTAGGGGACAGAAGGGTGACTGTAGTCCCAGTGAGATGGATTGACAAGCCAAGGGAAGCTGTCAGGACACCTGGCTAACCTGTGGCTTTCATCACCTTGAGACAGTGACGCTTTGTTTCCTAGTGCTACCATCACATGTCATCTGCAGAAAAAAAGAAGCCAGCTCTGAGTAACATTATTTTGTCAAACAGTAGGTACTGCACTTGAATATCTGAAGTAATATATCACCCAGTTTCCATTCAAGCATTTACAGCATTAAGTTGAAGGGGTTTGCTCTGTGGAGCAGGATGGAAACATTCATGTGACAAATGAATTGTTTCAACAGGTCAGATGTGCCTATTGCAGCCCAAGTGAGTAAGTACTTGAGTGCATTATTCTTCCATTCCACTTTCCTTCAGCTTCCACAGGGAACAGGTTTGAAAAATTACTGGCTAGTAAAAGCACCTCATCTTACTAGCTGCGATTCTTGGGAGTAGGGAATGGGTTAGCAAAAAATCTGTGCGCTCAGCGGCACAAAAATGGCCAAGTGATCCCATATGTAATGGATGAAAACTGCAGGAAGTTTGTATGAAAGGGCAGTTCATTTTTGCTTCCAATTGCAAGGAGTATCAGCTACTTTTATTTAGGTGAGGATAGTTCCCTCCCAAGTCAAGAGAGTACTGTGGCCAACTGTCTCTCCCACTGCCCTTTAACTCCCCTCATTTGCTTATATGAACTCCTGTTGTTCATTGGGTGATGACGTGGGTGAGAAGGGAGGCAGGGGGTGAGGGAAGAAAGGTTCTTCTAGAACAAAGCAAACAAAGAACAGCTGTATTCTTTTCTTCACAGCTTCAAGCGTGCAGGTACTACAGCAGCACTGCTGCAGCTACCCTTGGCTCCTGTGTATAACTCTGGCTGATTGTGCCTCCATGCATTCCTTGCTCTCCTTTGTTCCTCTTTTCCCTGCTGGGTGTCACTTGGTGGCATTCCAGCACGCCTCTCTTTGAAGGATGGCAGCTTCTCTCTGCTTTGCCAGTAGGCACATTCTTCAGTCCAGTGATTCACTTGTCATTGCAAGCAGGTTTGTGAGGGCTGTTTTCTTGCTTTGTTTTGGCAATGAGCGCAGTAGATGTGGTCTGTCTAGCACAGCAAGCTCCTTCTTACAAGCTTCTCAAATTCTCTTCCAAATTCTTATTTGCACTGAGTGCTCCTCTGTGCTGGCTCGTTCTGCAGAACATACCTGTGCTCTGACTTCAAACTGTCAAATGTGATAGATGCAAACTACACGAAGATGCATGAAATACCACATACCTAGAAGTTTGTATTTCCAACAACAGTAAGTGGCTGCTAGAGAGGCAGTGGGTCTGTTGCTATTTTTTTTCCAAAACAGACAAAAAAATGTGTCCCTTTAATAAGTTTATCCCTCTCTCAGTTCTTAATTTACTAAACATGTCCTGGTACACAAAACATGTCCGCTCACCAAGACACACATCAGCAGCAGGTGGACAGAAAACATCTGACACAAACATCCCTCCACCACCCCCCTTCACTTCTAGTCACCAGTGTTCCTGACCAGTCAAGGGGTACCCACCCATAGAATAAAGGTTGTCAAAATTCTGATGCATCCTAATTATTTCATAATACAGCTCATCATAGCTGCTGGGAGTGGGGAGGAAGGTATCTCCATAAGTGATGAACATGTTGAACAGGTTCACGACCTATACAGGGAAGTGAAGAGAAGTTACAACAGGAATATTTACACAAAGTCTACTCTGCAATAAAAACAATACAAACTATGACCAAAACCTTCAAAGAAATAACTCGCAGTTGCACTACATAATATTACATTACTTCATTGCTTTATCTATTACTTTCCTTATAGTACAGAAGAGACAGACAAGAAGCTTAAATACTATCGTATAAAGGCCAGGACAACAGGTTTCTATTATTTTGTATACAAAGGGCCACAGAACAAGAAAAAAGCATTACCAAATCTGGAAAATTAAACTAAGTCTTTCCTCACACAGGCTTGTTCATTTTAATGAGCAGACCCTACAAGTCAGTCCAAATACTGCCCTTTCCAAACATCTAGCAAAACAAACCACAACAATATTCCTCAGCTTTGTTGCCTTTCTCTGATATCTCCTTACCAGGGCAGAAATCCTGGATTCTTTCCAAAGATTCATTCAAAACTAATTAAGTCATTTAAAATAAGAGGATTTCCTTTATTTGTACTCACCATAAGAGCGAGGGTGAAGATATTGTGCTTGGCCAGCAACACAGTCTCATTAGACATGAGAAACTTCAACAAGTTGATCAAAGCTAGGAGAAAATAACATGTATTTTAAAAATAAAATTCAAAGCAAAACCATTCTCAACAAGTCACAAATACAGATGCTTTTTCATTATTGTATCAGCTTTACATGGCAAGATTTTGGTAGTGGGGGTAACAGGTCAGAAGCTGCTTCTGTGAGAAGCTGCCAGAAGCTTCCCCAATGTCTGACAGAGCCGGTGCCAGCCAGCTCCAAGACAGACCCACTGCTGGCCAAGGCCAAGCCCATCAGCGATGGCGGTAGCACCTCTGGGATAACATTTTTAGGAAGGTGGGGGGAACGCTGCACAACTGCAGCAGGACAGAGGAACAGCCCTGCAGACACCAAGGTCAGTGAAGAAGGAGGGGCGGAGGTGTTCCAGGCGCTGGAGCAGAGGTTCCCCTGCAGCCCGTGGGGAAGACCATGGTGAGGCAGGCTGGGCCCCTGCAGCCCGTGGAGGTTAGCGGTGGAGCAGATATCCCCCTGCAGCCCGTGGAGGACCCCACACCAGGGCAGGTGGATGTGCCCGAAGGAGGCTGTGGCCCCGTGGGAAGCGCACGCTGGAGCAGGTTTGCTGGCAGGAGCTGTGACCCCGCAGGGGACCCAGGCTGGAGCAGTCTGTTCCTGAAGGATGCACCCATGGAAGGGACCCACACTGGAGCAGTTTGTGAAGAACTGCAGCCCGTGGGAAGGACCCACGTTGGAGAAGTTTGTGGGGAGCTGCCTCCCGTGGGAGGGACCCCATGCTGGAGCAGGGGAAGAGTGTGAGGAGTCCTCCCCCTGAGGGGCAAGGAGCGGCAGAGACAGCGTGTGATGAACTGACCGCAACCCCCATACCTCGTCCCCCTGCGCTGCTGGGGGGAGGAGGTGGAGAAATTGGGAGTTAAGTTGAGCCTGGGAGGAAGGGAGGGGTGGAGGGAAGGCATCCAGCCAGGGTCAACCCACCACAATTACCTAGCATAAACTAACCTAAATGCCAGCTGCTCACCTCTCAGAAATATATCCATTTTCATGTGGGGTTTGGGTTTTTTTGTGGCTAAAAGAATGTGATGGACATGTAAGTGAGCTATTTTCTGCCCCACATTTACTCTCCTTCACTGACTTCCCAAACAAATCTGCTCAGGCTCAAGGTAAGTCTCTTGTTAGCTTAGTCAGTTCACAGGGATTTTTCTATCTGCCAAGTCCTGAAGTGAGCGTTGTGGTTGGAGAATCCACTGTCTCATTTCTGCTTCATACATCAGCAACATGATGTATATGTAGTCAGCCCCAAACTGTCACTCTTGTTGATACATGCAGTTAAAAAAAAGTAACAACAACAAAAAAAACACCACAAAAAAACATGGCATAGTTTTTCTGTAGCTCTATGTCAATGCTGCTGCAATGGTGCAAGGAAGGATATAGTACTTTATTGTGTCAGTTATCTAGGGCTGCGCAGTAGAGACTACAGATCTGGTTCACACTTGCCGTAAGGAAACAATAAAAGCTCCTGCTGTAACCACCCAAAATCAGTTAGTGATAGTGGGAATTAACAAAAAGGTTAGCTAAAAGAGCTTTAATCAGACTTTACAACAAACAACAGTATTCCATGCAATTGAATAAAATGAAAAGTTCTTTATCTTGTTGTTTCTATTTCTTGAAAATTTAAAAAAAGAAAGCTGTTTTCTTCTGCATTATAGCTGCTCAGGGCTGAAGGCTGATGCCTGCCTAGAACAGATTCTTAATGTATTCTCTGCTCTCAAGCAAGCAGATTTCTAACTTAAAACATCTGAATTAGACGGCCCGCAAAGTCAAGCTGGAATGCTATACAGACTTTTTAAAAAGGTTCTTAATTACCTGCTAACAGGTAACTTCATCTAAGGAGTAATGCTAGGCATTACTCTGATTTGTTGTAGGTTCACCTAGAATTTGTTCATCTGTTCTTCCCCCTTTTACACACTACCCAGTAACCTGCAAGAAAACCAACTCTGGTTTGGGAGAACCCCATGGCAAATACAGAACACACGATTCATCTCAGCCCAAAGGTACAGGCTATGAAATAGGAATAGATAAAACACAGGGAACAGGAATGACATACAGGCAAAATTTAGATATCCTTCCTCTCCTGCTCTTCAGGACTACAGAGTATACAGAAAAGGTAAAACCAAAAAACCTACAGTAAAAAGACAGTTGTGTAAAAACTGGCAAGATCCAGAATTAAACAAAATTGACAGATGCTGAATACTGTCCTGCAACCCCTACCTTCTGATACCAGAATTTCATTGGGAGGATCAAAAGTTTATATATGCCCCCCCAAAAGGTAAGATTACAGTCCTAGTGAGGGTATTTATTCATCGCAAGCAAAGGCTGCTTCAGCTGGTGGCTTGAAGCTGAACTGTAAACTCGAACAAAGTTCTTTGCAAACTCCAGACACGCAAGTGATTTATCTTTCAGAGCTATTCCAGTATTTAACAATCAGCAGCAGCACCTCTCCCTTCCCTAACAACAGCTCACCTCATGAAGCAGATGTACTAATACCTTTTCAATCCAGCCACAGACCTCCTCATACCATCATCACCTCGTCATCAGACTCAAGCACCTGGGACCAAAAGCAGAGCCTGGATTCCACAATAATCCAGCCCAGGAAATACTCCTGTCGGATATTTTTCTGTAAAACAGCCATTTCAAAACAAAGAAGTAGCAGGTACAGATGGGCTCTCCACCTGAGCAGATATCCAGCTAAAAACAGGTTTCCAAGGTAACCAAGCCTCCACTGCAAAAAAGTAGTCTCCCACAGTCAGTGCCTTGGACTGAAGACAGCTGCCCTGAATCTCTGTCACAGCACCTTGTTGGGCATCTCTCTATTTAATAGATATAAGCACAATTTTTTCCTCTTTCCTGGCCACACAATTCCACACAGCCGCACCTCGTGACCAGGCGCTGCAGTTGGGGTTTCTGAAAGCAGAGCTCTGGATTTTCTCTAAGAAGTGGTGTGAAGCCTCTTATTCGTCCCATTGCCTCTCACTCTCCCAGCAGAACCCTGCTGAAAGGCCTTTGGCAGAGAGTGGTCACACAACATGACAAGAAGCCACTGAACATCCAAACACAGTGAACATGAAAGCTGCCCATGGTGGAGGGACACTATTTTTTAAAGAACAAGCTCATCATCTAGAGCACGAGCACTCACCGACTGACAGTGGCAAGTACCCTACAACTGCCCGCTGCAGTATTTCTCAGACACCTCCCTGAAGCGCTTGCAGCTGCTCTATATTGGTGACACCACTTGAACTGTTGCTCTGTTCTTCCCCAACAACAGCTCCTACATTTGTTCCAGCCATTGTGATGTATTTGCTCATGTTTAATTTTCCTGTTCCAGTTACAAAGACGACACGAATTACCACTGCTTGAAATCAATCTTTATACCTGAATTGCGATGCATCGTAGCCCACTCACGGCCGATCTATGCTGTTCCTTTCCTAAGAATTAGAAAGAAGGTGGATGTGCTTCACATGAAGAAAATCAGTGCTGGGCTCAGAGCTGGTCAGAAGAACTAATCTATCAGGTTTATAGTCACTGTGTGCACTGCACAGGCAAATTTATCCAACTGTTTTGAGACCACACATTCCTAAAAAAGGTGCAGTGCTCCTAATCAGGATATATATTTCATCAATACTCAAAGAGCAACTGATATTTTCCACACCAGCACATTCTGCACCAGCCTCTGCTCAGGTGGCTCTAAGGAACAAGAACACTGTGGAAAACAAGCCCTTAAATCTACAGCTACCTGTGTCTCTGTAGTTTGCTTGTAAGGCAGACCCTGCACTGAAAATGAGGACAGCCATACCCTGGAGTTTTCAGGATTAGCAACTTACAGATCCAGCTTCATATGCCCACTGCCCTTCAGTGAATTACACAGACAAAATAAACCCTTAGAGCACAGGCCCAATTGACTCAATGCCCCTGCACCCCAACGGGACACTGCTGCTGCTACTCCTGAGCAACCTGAAGCCAAACCAGATGTGTCATGTTTTCCCTGCTGCAATCAACTGTCCTCCTGCAGCCCATCTGCAGACTGCCCTCTCACACTAGCTGGGAAATTATCTGTGTTCATTCCCAACGGACGAGCAGTTCAATCTCTCAGCTGCCCAGGCAGACAGACTGTGGCCCTCACTTGGGCTCAGCCACATTATCCCAATTTGCGCTCCAGGATTTAACAGTGATGGGTGGTTTGGACATGAGATCTATTTCAACATCAACTGGAAAACACCACCATTTTTGCAATAGCCTCTAAAGCCTTTTTTTTCTAAAGATACCCGTCTTTGGCATCCCTTACCAGGACACAATACACACACTACAGTAAGTCTCAAAACATCTCTTATTTCAGAATGCAACAGTGCCACTAGAACTCCTTTAGCAACAGAAGCAGGAGGCTGTAACTACACTAAACTACCAGCCATCATCATTTGCATGCAAGCTCCTCATTTTGTGACCTGAGCCAGCAAGCACACTGGCTATGCTTCTTAAATCAACAAGAAGAGAACGCAGCCTTGAACACTTGCATTTGTAGCCAAAAAAGCCAAGCAGAGCATGTTGAGTGGACACTTAAACTGGACATGAAGCCGTATGATTGGCTGTATGTGGAAGTGGTGTAAAGCAATTTTCTCTCCCAAGGATTATTAGAGCCAAAATGATGAAAAGTGACATCACCAGCTTTTACAGATACCCTCCCTGCTTTTTAAACTGAAATGACTGCAGTGAAAGAGCTTCTTAGCTCTGCCACCACACAGCTGGTTTTGAGGATGGACACTTTCCCTTATCAGCTCTTGAGGCCAGTCTGTCTACTGAGGAGCAACAGTACTCCTGGCTCAGTTATTTGCTGCCCTTTTTCAAGCCAATCCTCTGTAAGGACACTGTGGGCAGCCAGCATCTCCTCTTCTACCAGGAAGGAGGCAATTCCTGTTCTGGGCAGATGCCCTTCATTCCCTTGTTCCCCTATTCTTCCTCCCATAGCAGACTTACCTTTTCTCCCTGTAAGCCTTATTTCAAACAGAAGTAAATTCAGCCTCAGCATGTTTGGGATCCGCACAAAGTTTTTGTTCTATTTAGTGGTCCAGTGTTCACTGTTTGGATCACGTGTAATGCAACAGAAGCATGGAGGTAGGTTACGTGGAGAAAAGGGAAAAAAAGGAAAAGTTGTGCCGTCCCTTGGGCAACTCAGAATGTAGCACAGACTCTGCCAAGAGCATCAGAAGGCTCTGATGTGCTATTGCACAACAGAGCAGAAAACAGCCCTGAGACACACATCAATGAGAGGTTGGATGGATTGAGCACAGTATGAAGGCCTCCATCACCACATCTGCTGCACTCACAGGTCAAAAATCTTCTAATGGAGCATATAATGGCCCTCAACAAAGGAGCAAGGGAGAAAGGGATGCGAGGGCTCCTCAGAAGCTGCAGTGTAACATCAATTAACAGCATCCTGCACTCTATTAAAATCCTCCAATTTTCTACCCTCCAACTCTCAGGGCACACTGGGAAGAACAGCAATTTTCCCATTCCCTCTGGAAGTTACCATTGTACCAACAGTATATTCAGTGTCCTGCTTTCAGTGTTTCAACTCACAACCCCCTTAGGATGATCCCCACCCACATGTCACTACAGGGCAGCTAATAATGACATCCAGGCAATACTTCCTTGCTGCAGAGAAATCCTCTGCCCGAGTGCTTCAGCAGCGCAGTAACCATCCTGGACCTCTTACAGCCAGCCTGTTCACATGTAAGTGCTCTCAAGGCAAGGTCCACACTACTCACAGTAGTACATGGTGAGCCAGATCTAAGGATTAGTGCACTAGACTGGAACTAAGAAGAAACTGGATTAAATTCCTCAGGAAGCAGCACTTTGTGTGCTGTCAGTTCTTCTTTCTGTGCTTCAATTCCTCCAACATAAAAGAAAAAACAGCACCATTCTGTCTGAAACAGCTCTGGAAGCATAAATGGAGTAACAAGAACAGCCTGGCTGTACCTGGTCAGACCAAAGGCCCACCTATGCCTATTATGTCTCTAATGGGCAACATCAAATGCCTGTTGAAAAGTAATAAGCCAAACAACGCCTTCTCATAATGGTCTTCCAGAAACCAAAATTCAGCATGATCGCCTTACGCAAAGGGAACTACAGCGGTGTGTGGGTAGAACAGACTCTCACAGCATGACAACACCATAAACCACAGACCAGTCCACTCTCCTATTCCAGACTGGAAGTCACAAGGGCTAAGCTAGGATAACCATATATCCCACTGTGCTGTTACAAGGAGGAGGAGAGATCCCAGAACAATCACCTGTAATAAATGCTGTAACCTGAAGAGAAATTCAGAAGTAGGGAAGCAAAAGGCTCAGATATGGTATACTAAGATGACCTGAGTGTTAAGAGGGTGTAGATCTGGCCGTGTTCAGCGTGGCAGACGCTCAACAGAGCAGTGATTAAAACAAACTCAGCAGGAGACTAATATCTACAGATAGGGTTTGACAGAAAAGAACCAACAGAGGTAGTTTCCAGATAGAGCAGTAGGAATAGGAAGCATGTCTGAGAAATAGCTACATTGCTATTACAAACTAATACACCAGAACCCCCCGAGGCACAAACTATCCCAAGCACCCTTGGACAAGCGAACCAATTACTCAGGGACAGCACTTGCAGCTTCCCATCAATCAGACAAAGCGCTAGAAAACAAGACACTTGCACCATTGCTGCAGTCCCCTCTCAGGGGAGCAGGGGAAGCAATAGAAGCTCTGTCAACATCACTATTCAACATGCTTCAGCTCCTTCCCTCTGCTCGGAAAAGGAGGGAGCACCCTGCTCATGGTTGTAAGAAATCACCTGGCTGGATGGCTCCTCTAACTGCTGCCTCCCTGCTTGCTGCCACAGGCACTGCCAAATTCCTGCTCCTGGCCACCAGAACTCCGTGGCAGACAGCAGCTGGCTATTGGCAAGGTCCCTATCACCAACATCTCAGCACTCTACAGCTGTTACCTCTTCTCCCCATGACTCTCAGGCTATAAGCGTGAAAGCAGCCTGTATTCTTAATGAGAAACGACAGCTTGCCAGAGGGCTGGAGCACATGCTGGCATAACCCATCGCTCCCAGGACCAGTTGAGTAGGCCACTTCACTTCCAATCCTTTACTTTCTTTATATAGTCCCCACCCCAGCACTCACTGTTCCCACCTAACCGCAGCCAACGGTGCGAAAATTGCAAGCTTAATGGAAATGCTGATTGCTGATGCCAGAGCAATGCTGCTTGATAGCAATCCAGCAAGCAGTAAGAAACAAACCAGATTTTCCAAATTCAGCTAAAGCTCAGATTAACAATATGCTTTTTTTCTTAAAAATAAAAAGGCACACACCCAAAAGCTTCATTCCTCTTTAGAGGAAAGGGAAGTATTGAGCTCAATTCTATTTATCTGACAGTGCAGGTTCACATTGTTAATTAAATAGTAGTCTTGGGAGTTAAGGTTGCACATTTTTTGCACAGGGTTTTAAAACAGAAAAGGTGCAGCATCTGGAAGAAGAGCAGAAACATTTGAGAATATGGAAAGACAGCAAAGTAAGGGACCCAGGAGTGCTGCTTATTGAAAACAAAAAGGGGAGAAAAACAAATCACTGCATTCTGAATGCTGCAACCCCTCTGTGCAGACAAAGAAATGGCTGTGAACAGCTCTGGCTATAACACTTCTGTCATCAGTGGGACTGTTTCCCAGGAGAAATTATCACACTATCTCCACTAGGTCACCATGATCTGCAAACTGTTAGGGATTCACAGTCAAATTACCCACTGTTAGCTGGCTTTATTTAAAATTTACAGGACAGAGCAACTTATCTGGATGAGACCTGCCAGGCTGAGGCAGGATGACCAAAAGGTTATTAGACTTTTGTCCATTTAAATTACTAAATTTCCTTTGTGCTCATCAGGGCAAGGTTCTGTTGATGACAAATTCCCATCCTGATCTTACTAGGCGATCAGTGACATCCACAGATCTTGTATTGTTCTTTTTTTCTCCGTCAGCAACTAGGACCAAGCTCTTTATCATAACAGAACACTAAGAAGAATTTAAGTAAAAGCAGACACTTCCTAAAAATGCCCCATGCAGGGAATTTGGAACATCCTCTTTCACCAGAAAGCCGCTGAGTTTTTGCATTTCTTACACTATCTTCTTCAGGAGATTTATACCAGTACGTTTCACCAAATGGCTCTTACCACAAAAGCATTTTATCTTTGGTTGAAGGAGGTAATGTGGAAAGGGTAACACGGAACTGGACCACCAGTTGAGAATGGCGGCAGAAGACCACAGGCAGACATTTGCAGTCTTCCTTCTGAACTTCACGTCTTCTGCCTGTGAGCAAGCTTTGTAGGATAGGACTGGGGTTTTCTTTGGGGCAACATAGAATGCTGCCAGAAGTAAAAATTAAATAAATCCATTTATATCAACCCACAACATACATCACAACTACAAACAAAATTTACTTTCTAAAACTATCTTTCAATTTCAATCCTTTCCTAAATTCACTGAAACAACTAACAGGACTAACAGTTGCATTCCTGTACCAAGCTTGTGCCAACACAGTACCACACATCCAACCAAGCACCAGCATTCCTATGAGTAAAGAAAATAGGCAACTCTAAGGGCTGCCAACTCCCACTATTTATTCCATACCGCTTAACAGTTACAGCCTTCAGTTTGTGTGAGAAACTATATTCTTTCCAATAGATTTTCAGAACTATTCGACCTCTTCAGAAACTTCTCTAGAGTCAAGAAGCACAAGTGCTTGTGAACCCATTGGGCTTCCTACTAAACAGCTGGCCAATGTTAAGTATTTTCTTTGAATTTCAAAAATAAGGAACAGAGATAAAGCTTGCCAGTCATCTATCTAAAAGTAACGGCGAGGTAAGTTGCCATAGACAAGGACTGTACAAAAAATGCAAACTAATCACAATTTTAATACTGATTTACTGAGCCACTTAGAAATAAACACTAATTCCAAAACTTTACCTTAATGACCCAGTTCTTTGGAAAACTAAAGAACCTTGCTGGTTTTTGCAATCCTAGAACTAAGCATCTCTGCCTCAGGGTGCTAACACGACACCTGTGAAGGTTTGCCCCTGTCTTTCATAAGCACAGATGAAATGGTCAAAACATCATTCTGAGAAGAAAACATCCTTTCCTCTTTCAAGGATACAGTACATTAAGAAGCACCAGAGTTAAAAAAAAAACAAACCACCACAGTACACATCTAAGCTAGACGCTAGCTCTCTTTCCTCAGTTTCCCACACCAAAGAATGGTCTCAGGAAGGCATTCAAATAAGAGAACAGGAGAAAGAGGATATTTAGTCCCCCCCCCCCCCCCCCAAGAGTTAGAAGTGCTGAATAGCTTCATTTCCCGATCATGCAACAATTTCTAACCCAAAGTTTCTATCTGGTAACACCTCCCAGCCTCCATAACCCTCTAACCCCAGACCTCATCCTACCTAGTCCCTCCTACGCTCAGGGCCTCCTATTCCTCCTAAAACACTACCATCTCCCATTCATCTTAGGCTTTCCATCCTCCCAGGTCAAGATGCCCTCTGGCTCCAAAGATGTACCCACCCCATCAACTCAGAACCCCCATTCTGGTTGCAGCTGCTCAGCAGCTCACTTTTAAACAGCCTGGTCACTGCTCTTGCCTCTTCCTCCCTCTATTCCTGGTGCTGGCACTGAACTACCACTGGGAACCGCAGGGGGAGCCCATCCTTCCCACTTCCAGCCTCATTCCTCCATGAGGTGGCACCCTGTATTCAAACGACTTGTGAGATCCCAAACCTCCAGCATCGCATAAGGCACATGGCTGGGATCTCTCAGCCATGTGGAGATGCCGATGTGCAGCTTTGAAAAGTTGGGCCAGCCTCCCAGTATCAAAAGGCATGGAGAAATGAGAGGGTAAGCACCAGGTAAAACCTACATCAGGGTAGAGTATATTGACCTACAAAGGTGTTAAAACTCTAGCATTTGTTCTATAGTTCTCTCCACTGTGCTGCTTGTAAACTGTAAAGTTAGAAAGCATTTCTGCTAGAAGGCATTTGAAAGGTCAAGTCTCACATAATGACTTCTTTTTCTTCCCCAAACAGTAAGTTCAAGTAGAACCCTTTACCAAACAGACCTTCTTTGTACTAACTCTAGATTTCATTTTATGAAAGCATTTTACACAATGCACAAGCTCATGTTTCTTCTACCCTATCCCTACACATGACCTTTATTAGTTACCTTTGAAGATGCTGTGCTGAAGAGACCATTCTCTTATGCTTGTAACATCCTCCACAGCTTAGAAATTTCTTTTCTTTGTTACTATATAACAGAATTATTCACTGCACAGAAATTACTACAGCAGCCTTATCTATACCATAAACTGGACCATGACTGTTTCCTCTGAATTCTTACTACTTCAGAAGCATGCAGAAGAGAGTGCTGTTGGATCTTGAACCTTGGCAGCATTTTCTGAAGCCACCTAAGACATTCTGTGAGTTTGTAAGAAGGTCAACTTTTAGGTCTTTAATTCTTTTCCCTAAAATCTTCAAGTCATTTGCTAACTGGTGAAGCAACTTGATAGTCTTTCAAACTCTCACGGCACCTAATGATGAGGCATTTTACCAGTCAACTGTCTGGTACATCAGTATACGCATCCTGCTTCCACAAGAGCTGCAAGATGACAAGCTTTCCTTGCCTGGTAGTTGCTGCAGAGTGTGACAGTGACAGCGGGATTAGAGATGAAGGGGAGACGCAACATCACCTGATTTCCAGTCTGTTCAGCAACATAAATTAGAGGGTTGAAGCAGACCTGATCAACAGCTGGAGAACCAGAAATGCCACAGGTAACAAATACTACCAGTAATCAATAATTCAGCCACAGAAATAACAAAGCAAAGTACAAGTGGCTAAACAAGACCACCTTAAACATGTACTGTATAAGGGCAAGTGTGTTATACATACTCAAAGTGGGTTTTTTTCTTCTCCCCCCAATTGCTTCTTTATTTTAACATGCTCCACAGAGGAAACTTTTACCTCTTTAGTATTCACCCAAAAAGATTTTGAAAGCAATATTATCCTCATGTTATAACTACAGAGACTGACAAAAAGATCTGAGGAGTCTACAAAAAGAAAAAATATATTTATATTTTGTCCAGGAGCACTGCAAAACTCTGCTTTGATAGTCCTAAAATAAAAACAGAGAAAAATTAACTTCTAGATAGTGTTATACATTTGAAGCACCTTCATTTCAACAGTGCATTCAGGATCGATCAAATTAACTAGGCTACAAGACAAGAAACTGTAGCCCTTTTGTTACAATAATTTGGAACCTGATCTTCAAAGCTTACTAATGGCAAAGCTCATTTTTAATCCTACTTTGCATTCAATTGCCCTAATAAATAGCTATTTCACCATTATTCATTATTATATTTTAAATTTTTTTATTATTTTCTCTTGGTATTTTAAGTCTATATTAAAATTGCTTTTCTGTTTCTTTAAACATGGCTTTTAGTTAAAGCAAACCATAGCAACTGCAAAGAAGTTACCTGCACCCCCTAAGCTCAGAGTGAATTGCTCAAGCATTACTAATTTTGAGGTGGGAGGAGTTGAAGAAATGAGGTATTTTTATATAAAAAGCTTAAATGACTCATGAAAACTCTTTTGGCATAGCTTATACATGCTTGACAACAACAACATATATAGCACCTTCCATCACTCAAGTGCTGTACAAACTAGTTAAGAGTTTAACAATTAAAACCCAAACCCTGCCTTTATGACCAGCAAAATCAACCTCATTTTCACATGACAAGGAGAAGAACTTAAGAAAAACATTGAGTATAACATGCTATTTCTGAAAGCAAGGGACTGGTTGTTACCAAGTAGAGTTTTCCTATTAGCTCTATAAAGTACCTTACACTTGACATTCAATAAATCAGTGTTTAAAAAGTACAAAGTACCTGGCACAACAGTCCAGGAGATTTCCAATTGGCCAAAATGTTTGTAAGGCAACAGGTCAATGCAATCATATCCACTTACGGTTTCCGACCTTGGCCAAATTTCCAGGCTAGTCACCAGTAATGGTACACTGTCACAGAAGAAAAACCTGAAGATTTTCTTCAGTCGCAATGGGAAGAGCCACATACTAACCACACGATTGAACTGACGCTTCTCTTAGCTAGAGCCATCTTATATATACTACTTTTGCCACCTACTACACTACAGATACTTTCTGTCAGTCCTGCTTTCAGCTCTCAAACCCCTGCATCATTCTCTTGTCAGCTAAAAATTGTTGGTCATCTGGTCAGCACGACTAGAGGTTTATACTGAATTGAGTGCCACGGTCCTGGCCCCTTGACTTAATATGAAAGTATTAAACAGGAAAGCTAAGGCTGGATCACAACCAAAGACTCAGTAACAATATTGCTCTTCCTCAAGCTCAGATGTTGAAAAAGGAAGTCCAACAGAAGTAAGATCATATGTAAGCAATATGCCACATAGTGGTGTATCCAAAAAAAACTATAAAGTACTACAGACTGCACAAACAGCCTGGTATGTGTCCTGAGAGATGCCAAACACCTGGCTCCACTGCTTTTCTCTGCAATCATTACAACTTAAAATCAAAAAAGGAAACACAGAAACTTTCTTAAAGTGCTGCTGGCCTTCCATACGGCAGACAAAGCACCCACAAAGGAAGAGCACCTATCCATCAGATGACACACGAGTGGCTTTCCTTAATTAGAGACTAGCTAACAATAGAATCAGCAAGTGAATAGCAGGCTCCATACATTACTACTGCTTCCACCTACAACCTTTATCTCAGTTCCTCCGCACCCTATACCAACTATCTACCCCACAGTATTCCCTTTGTCTTCTTCTCCCACTCAATTTTCTGCCTGAAACAACTCTCCTCCTTTTACGTGCCAGGTAGAATGCTCTCCCATTTTTCCAATACTTCCTTACACCAATTCCCTCCAGCTTCTTTGTTCCACTCAGCAGTGGAAGCCCCCCAACAAAGCTATTATCCACACTTTACAACAGGGGCATTGTTTCAATCATCACACATCTTGTCATTCAAGAAGACAGGTGTGGGCTTGAAGACCTTCTGTAAAGCATGCCTGATGGGGCAACCTGAGATCTCAGACCTCACAGTGAATAGCTGCTCCCTTTTAGCTGTTCATACAGCAGCCATAACTAATTCTTTGATCCAAAATAAAAGCCCGAAGGGGAATATGCTCACATAAAGGATAGGAATGAATTCAGAAGTCCCTGTGGTCTGGTTTGGAATCATCTGTCAGATAGATCAAGACCAGAAGAACAGCCATTCTTTCACATCAAAGGTACCAGCGTTCTCAGTAATTGAAGAGCAGTCTTGACAGGGATAAGAGTTAATTACGAAATATATCTCAAGACAGGGCTGGCAATTAGCATTTAGTCTGCCACATATAGCACTCTAGAAGTATACACCTGGAGCAGCCAGGATGTGCCCTTTTACAGGTGCAGATACCATTCCACCCAGGGTCCTTCCAGCCTGTATGAATCACCTAGCAGCTACTGAAGAATATCTGTTCATCTCAACATCCTACAGGAAAAAGTTTGAAACATTATTACTGTAATTTACTCCTGCATGAGAGGATCTCCCTAAACACACTGAAATCTACAGTAAGCGTGGAGGTCTTCAGCCAAGTCAGGTGTGCAGACATGCCAGGTCCTTTGCAGAAACCTCACCAATCTGAGTTTTTTACTTCACTGTTTTGCTTTCAAATCGTGTGCAGTACTTAACACCTCTAAGGCACTTTACATTTCCAAAGCACTATACAAACACCAGTTAATTAGAGACAGCTAACAAGAATATCCCAAGATACTGAATCTCAGTGTGTAGCAGGGATTTTTTTTTCCCCCTAAAATAGGGGAAGCTCAGAATTTAAAGATACCTAAGACTGTACTCTCTGAACTGTAGAACTGTACCTTCAAGCAGAAGGCATTATATTTCAGACTTCCATATGGCCAGTGTGTAGGAAAGACCCAGCTCAACCTGGCCAAATACGAATGGATCCAGTTCACTGCTAACTGCTGAGAAGATACCACACGCACTGTCAGATGGAATTTCTATTCACAAGAGACATCCACATTGTACATGTTCTTCTCCGGAACTGACACTACACTGCAGCCATGCCTCTAGGGGCTCTGTTCTGAAGGAAACAACTAAAAAGAAATTGCTAATCCCTTAACTAGGGGCACCCACTTCACCTTCTACAGAAATAATTTAGAAAGTCTGAATGGGCCACATCACACAAGGTGAAAATTTAACAACTGAAAGTGACTCAGGTTGTTGGTTCATTTCTCTGTACCTACACTCAGCTGTGCAAAGCTACTGAGGGGAAGTACTCAGTGTTAACTGAGAACAGCTTCACAAGCCACTCATCACTCCCTTTTTCAAAAGTCATCCTCTCAAATTTCTGATGGGAGTTGCATTACACCAGCAGAGTTGGTGATCCTAGGTCCCAAGCACAGCTCCAGGAATACACAATTAGGGCCACGTCCCCTTGAATTTTCAAAAACCTCTTGTTTAAGCCACAACAGCTAGGGGATTAACTGTACTTTCCTAGCTGAGCTACTTCACTGCTTACAAGATAAGAACAGAAGCACACACCATATCCACAAAAGAAGCCTGTTAGGTCTCATCATTCATTCTGCTACCCCTTTCCTCAGACCTCCCACATAATGATGGCATCATAAACAGGCCTACAAAGCTACATCCACTGGATTACGAGAAACAAGTCAAACCCCATAATACTTATCTATTTTGGGATACCAGTGGCATGAACCAGACTATCTGCCATCAATCCAAAGGTCAGAGTTAAAAGCCTCTCTTCCCTCCCACTGACATTTCTAGGTTGCTCACTTCAGAAGGAGCTGCGCACACTATTCTACGTGTATCCATAGTATACATAATAAGTAAGGTCCACCTCCCTTTACCCAAGAGCCTACCTTCTTTCTACTCACAAAAATCAGAGAGAAACACTACTGCATAAAACGTTACTCCATTTCTGCAATCAGGTGAAGAGGGACTCAGGTGATGAAACAGAAACACAAAGACACTTGGATACCATGGTGATCACGGCCAGACAAGAAAGTAAATTAGCTACCATTATGATAATGACCTGGCTTTCCAAAAGAGGTAATTTGCATGTAGCAACTAAGAAGCAAAATAAAGATGCTGTAACAGAATTACTGCTGGCTGTTTAACCCTGTAGCAATGGAACAAGCAGTCACGGCCACCAAACAGTAACCCGCTCTGGGCTTTTTGTATTTGGCTGTCTTGGCAGATGCAAAGTACCTGACCAGAGCTCCCTCCAGGTGTAATGAAGCCTCACTCTGCATTTCTTCTGGTAGCACAGCAGCTTGTGCACAATCTGAATGCACCGTCTGGAAGAGAGAGGGTAAAGGATTAATTACATTGCATTTCCCAGGAATTCTACATTGAGCCTGGAAACGTCTCTGAAAACTTCAGCAGGGAAACAGACAAACTCAACGTCTGTCAGAGAAGGCTACGGCTCATGGTTTTGGGCTTCTAAAAGGGAAGCAACACTCACAAGAACGAACAAGACAAGATGAGAGAAAGGGGCCTGCATGGCAGTTTTAGTTCAACATGATTGGACCAACTACAGGTGCAAGTTTATTGTTTATGTTTAATTAATACTTTCCACTCTTTGCTGTCCTTATCTGAGGGGCCTCGCAAGTTCCACAAAAGGAGTTAATTAACTTACAGGCTCCATATGTATGGTACTGTGTTCAGATTTTGTAAAATCTGGACACAATGGAGCTGTCAAGTTTCTTTGGCCCAAATGATGAGGCTGAAGGAAATGACAGTCAAGCAAACAGCAGGATTTTTAGTTTGACTGAGGCATGCAGTTCCATTATATAAAAAAAGAAAGATTTTTGTCAAGTTTTCTAGTCTCCTTAAATAATTTAAATATGAGCTTTGGAATGATCAAGCAATACAACTACAAGCTCTGAAATCTCCCAGCATATAGTTAGTATAGTTGTGAAGTCTCCAAATCCTGTAGGTCTCTATAATATTTAGTGCTCACACAAACTTAGGTACACAAACATTCTTCACAAATAACATCAGAACTAAATATAGAATATAACGAGAAAAATCTCTAGCACTAGCTATCATTAAGGACAAGACATAAAATACATACAATTTTGAATTTGTTAGACCAAGTTATTTTTAGTTACTGACATTTAAAAAAAACAGAAAACAGACTTCAAAAAGGAAAAATTCCTTTTTCCCCAAATCCTTATTTCTCAAAAACTCATTATCTCATGAATATCAGCATCTCTCTGAAAAGACATTACTGACAGACACTACCTGACAGACAACACAGAGAAATCAAATTTTAAAATATGCATGGAAGTTATTAAAAATTGGGTGAAGAGTTAAAAAGCCTTAAGAAATAATATACAGAAGGTATGTGTTACTCTTTTCAGACCCTTAGATGATCCCAAAAATACAGACTGAAACTAACTTCAGATGAATAAAGGTAAAACCATTTATAATACCTGAGCATCACAGTAAGTGCCATATTTTGAATTAGATTCTCATAAATTCAACCAAGAAAAGGAAGCAAACGAGCTCAGACACAGACAGCTGTCCTCAAATCAGGAACAGCAACCACTCTGGGGAAGGACCTACTATTTCTGATGTTACTGGTACCAGACAATACCCAGCACCTTTCCACCTACATATTTGCTTGGCTGTAAGAGTAAAATTGGCCTCTACAAAAAAACCCACCTGCTTAAGGCACTGACCAGAGAGAATCTGGCAATGGCTAAAACATTTCTTTATAATTACAATAGCTGTTAATGCAAAATACTCTGCAGACATGAAACCTTGTGGTTGTACACAGTAGCATACAGCTTTCTGGGTGAAATCAAGGCATGAAAAAAAAAAGGGAAGAGGAGAGGCATAACAGTCCTAGTACCCTGCCTAAAGAGGCAGAGCACCAGCTACCAGCCTACAGACTCCCAAACCACACTGCTTTAGTTATGAAACTGCTTTAGCTATGAATTTATTCATGCTGGTGGGGTGTCTTTGTTTCTTAGCTTTGTGCTGAGGATTCAGAATACACATAATGGACACAAAACACCCTTGGTCAAAGCAACTGGGATTTCTCTTTTAAAAATTAGTATGACCTCCCTTGAGCAGCTTCATATGGTCACCTTTTAAATGTATTACAGAGAAGTATGACACTATTTGTGCATCAGAACACCCACTTTGTCTGCAATAACTATGTCTGCTATGGGATGGTTTCAGACTGGAGCGTAGTGAAAGGACTACACAAACATGCCAAAATGAATGGATACAGACGTCGACTGATGCTTGCTACTGCTCATTAGTTTTACTCTCATGGGGTTTCTAAATGTGACCTTACTTTTGAGCCCAAGCATTTCACACCTTTATTGTGAAATTCCAATGCACTACACCCCACTACAACTAATTCTGTAATTGTCATTAAAAACATTTCTCACAAACTCAAAATTGACTGTACAACCCTCGCAAAGGCACTGTAGTTGCAGGGTTATTTGGGCAAAATCAGAACATGCTGAAAAGTTACCTTAAGGGAGAACAGCCTATGTATCTATCTCTTGTACAGAATACAGTGCTGTTCAAGCCTTGGGGAAATTCAGTACTGTACAAACAGTCAGAGCAAAGCCAATGATCTGCCTAAATCCTATTTCTGTCCTCCAGGCTAAAGCTGAACAAAGCATTCTAGGGGCCTCCTGGGACACATGGAGTGCTCATGTGTAGCCCTGTCCTCTTCTCTCCTTTTCCCCATTGCTAAATTTTACCCCTTGCTGCCTACCAGGCTATTTCAGGCTTAAGCCTCTCTCCCACACTCCACACTGCCTTCCAGGCCTCACATCAGTCATCCCTGGTTTTTCAAAACCGTCTTTTCAGTTTCTAGACCAAGATTCAGCTTCTGGAAGTAGGGATTCTTGCAACGACTGTGTATTATGAAACTCCTTTCAAATTGAAAAGCTCTTTGTATTTGATCAAGTAGATTAGGAAATCTGTCTGAAAGGTGGAAATTCATTTCACTTTCAATTTTCTGGCACACAGAGCTTTTAGAAATAGAAGTTGCTGGAAGAGTTCATGAAAAGCCATCCTGCTCCCTACCAGCCAAAGTATTATTTCAGCTGGAAGACTGCTCTATGACTAGAATTCCACCCAAATTCAAACTTCAAATGAAATCACGAGTCACCCCACAGACACTTACACATAGAGATCCATAGGAAATTCTTTCATCATGTGTGTTACAATGAACTCCACCATCAAATCTGACAGAAAAGAAAATTATAAAGTAAGTATTGAGCTAGCTATGGTTAACTTCTAGTAGACAGCAATGAGAAATTCAAACTACCCCACCTACCTACCTCTACCAGGTGATAGTCCTGCTTAGATGAGAGAAATTTCCTCTTTTTTTTGTTTGTTTTAAAGAGAATTAGATATCCTCCGGAATTAAAAAAAAAAGCCTACTGGAAACTGAGGGCACATAATGTAATTTGCTTTGAGGCACTGCCTCCCCATATGCCTTCCCCCACTATTAGCCAAGTAAAGAATACACCACGAATTCTGATGCTTAGAATCGCTCTCATATTTCAAGCCATGTCACTAATGGAAAATTCCATTGAGAAGCACATTTTAGAGAATCGTTCTTACCAGAAACAATGCACAACCTATATGTTTAGACAGAAGACATTGTAGAACACCTATTTTTCCCTAAAAAAAAAATAATTCTGAAGCAAGTAAACCTAGTCTGATCTCAACACACACTAAGCTTCTGCTTAAAGCTCACTCGGTGAAATAAAAAGGGAGGGGTGGGGGGAGAACGTCTCTAACATTTAAGGGCTCCCAGTGTGCAGATAAGAGGCAAAGAGTACAGAAATACAACTGAAAGAGATAAGTTACTATGGTGCAGCTAATAAACACTAACTGAATGCATGTGTGTTCTATGCCCGACACAACTTCAGTATAAAATGCTTAACCCATGCCTCCTAGGGTACTAACGGCCCAGCAATATGACTTAATAGTGACTAAAAACAGTCTAGGGAAAGAATACATGAAAACTGGTAAATCTAGAAAGATTATTCATGCAGCTGTTGTGTCTTGGCTTCAACAATCACTTGTTTGAAAATGCTAGAGTCTGCTTCCATACCATCAAGCTTAAGAGTCATTCAGGGGTCCAGACTCTGTCCATTTCTGCACCCATTTACACTTTTGGTCTCCACAGCAATGAGTGTCAGAATCTAATCGTGTTCTGCATGAAAAACTTTCAACTGAGCCTTTATATCCACATGCAAAAACAACCCTAGCTACTGACATTCCTATTGGGATTTTTTTTTTGCTCAGAAAAGGCTAAATGTGCAGAAAATGCCTTCCCCCAACAAACATCTGTTCCTTCTGTAGGTCTGCCCTCATTATATCATCTAGAAAGTAATTGTGACCAACTGTTACTACACTCTCCTAAAACTCTGAATGTATTTATCACCTGCTCTCCCTATTGTTACTTATTCAGGTAAAGGGAAACAACAGGCTTCTGCAAAACTTACTGTAAATGCATATAGGATTTCTTGCTACTGAGCAGCAGCAGTCTTAGATTTAATTTCTCTATAAGGCAGGCAGGTATAGCGATGGCCAATCCATTGCTGGAAATATCTTTAGTATGTAACTGCCCCCCTTTTAAGTCCATCCAACCCTTCCCTTAATCCACAAATCTAATACTTCTATTGCAGAACAAAAGATGCTTTGGGAACCACAAGCACACACATACTCTAACAATACTCACCAAGCACTGCACACACCAGCGGGCGACAGGGCAGGTTCTTGTCTGCTGCTTTCTTCCTATGTCTCATTGGCTTCAAACACACAAAGGTAAAAAGAAATCAGTAGAAGCCTGAAGTGACATTCTCTGTATTAGTGTATTTTTCATGCACAGCCTTCCCTTTGTCTTTTTCTCCAACTGCTACCTCACCTATATGAATCCTAAAGGCCGTGGCTGGAGCACAATTGTGCCTGCTTTTCAGCATGCTGACCACTGGGTTTTTGTTCCACTACCTGTATAACTGGAGGACACTGTTATACACCGGGCGGGGGGAAGGAACAAAACCAAAAAACCCAAAAAACAAACTGCACAGCAATTCCTCCCCTTGGGGGAGGAAAACAACAAAACATACTGATTTGCTCCTGACCCAGAAGTCTGATCTGCATTCTTAATAGCATGTGCAGTATTAAATGCTCTGGTCTTTATTGTAACAGACTAGAAAGGCTAACTGAAAGGAAAGTTTGTTGTTAAGTGGGAAGGACTAGCATCCTTGCAGTATGCTCACTATAAAGTAAGATGTTTGTTTCTGTCCTGGACTAGTGACACTTTCAAGTGCTGCTTCTTTATCAGATGAGGTGGAACTTGCCAGTACCACAAAGACAGAATGCATCAAGTTAGGATAACCATTCAAGTTACAAGTAACTACAGAGCTTTATGAGCCAGGTAAGGACTCTTCCTCCACTGATACATACAAGAAAAAGCTCTGGAAAAAATACTTTTCACTGTGAAGGTGAGTCACCCCACCCAGGATGAAGCAAAAGCCAAATTAGAACACTCAGTGCAACTCCAGCTGGCTATTAATGTATCACGAGAACTAATGCTTGCTGAAGATGAAGGCAGAACGTTCATTCTGCCACTGAATTCCTCGGGTACCTCATAACACACAGCTCCTCCCCAGCTACACAGGCCTCTGAATTCACTGACAGGGCAACCAGCTCTTTGAAAGACTGAGACATTCTGAGAATTATTTCAAAATCATTCCTCAACTACTGCATTTCTCACAATATTTCCACATGCCTTAGCAATCTAGGTTAGGTGTCTGTGACACAGTTTTCAACATACAGGGACTCAAATCCTCTGTGTTCTCATCCCAAAGAGAGAACAGACCATCTGGAGGAAAAGACTCACCATCCTGTGTAGGTTTACTCGAAAATTCATGTTGTCATCATGCAGAAAAGCATTAGCATACTGATCCTATTGAAAAGGGCAAGAAAAGGGAGGAGATATGAATGGCCAATGAAGTGCCCAACACCTTCCATTTGCCTCTAAAGTCACAGGCATTTCAGTGTAAAACTCCCCAGCACACAGCTGTAAGGTCAGAAAGCCACCTGTCACCTTCTCTTATCCCCACCCATGTCTCCAGTCACACAGAAGTGACTGGATCCCAATTCCCACTTTCGTTAAGTCTGCACTACTGCTTGACCTGTTAGCAATTTATTTTCCATCCTCCTCCTTTGCTCATCTAAACGCTGGACTGCACACACCACAGTGTCAAGATCCTAACAAGTGCTGTATAACGCATGAGGTAGCTCTCCAGCACACAAGTTCCTGTGACTGTGTGGACAAAGGTTTATATTGGCGTTTTGATGGACCCACCATGCCAAAAGCTACTGCAGTACTAGCATGTAGATTTATCAGCTGTCCCACCCCTCAGGGAAAGCTCATTCCAAGACCAGCTCTAAATCAAAGTGATTCCTCCAGATAATGCACAGCAAGGTTGGGAATTAAATATAGCCTCCCTTTAATACCAAAACATGGCCTTGCTATATAGAAACAGAATTTCTTATCCTGTATTACCTATGCATCCATCTGAAGAACTCAAGTGACAAAAACATTTAACTATAAATATTTGAAATGCAGATTATTAGCTTTAAGACTGTACCCTGGAGAAACATTACATCAGAATCCTTACACTGGTTATCAACATCGCTGTTGTTTATTCTTTGTTGAGAATGAAAGGTCTTTACTTGCAAGCAAGCAAAATGCTAATGCCACGCAAACTCAATCACCACTCAGGACATCAGTCAAGCCATTAGTACATACTTTACACGAGACAGGACCACATTCAGCCAGGACTGCTGACGTAGCTCTGTGATACTGCCTTCTCACCCTACTACCAGATTCGCTACTTGACTTTCTTGTGGGAACCTAGAACCATGCAGCTTTCTTTCAGACTCATATCCTTAGGCAGAAGGGATATGGCACTGCCCATGTTTACCATGAACAGCACAGAGCTGAAAGCCATTAGCACATTACTCATCTAAAAGCCACACCACAAGGTCACTCAACAGCTACGAGAGAAAAGGCTTAGGTGCAGCCTTTTCTCTTGTCATCCCTGGAAGCTGGCTAACCCAAATAAGATGATCCAACTTTCAAGTTTTAAATAAATTTTAACACTACTGCATCAGGTTTATTAGCAAAATGTTAAGTGCCCGAGGTCCTCACTACTCTGTACCTTTGCAGATCTTCAGCAGGAGCTGAAGGTCACCAGGAGGCAGGGGATATGTATGCAGATAGAGCCCTGTAACACACCACCTGCTAAACAGTGTCACACAAGAAACCTACCTCTGCTATGCATGTCAGGATAATCAGGCACAGCTTGCCACTGTGTAGGCGGTGCTCATCTGCAAAGAAGCAAAAAACAAGTCCTGCATGAGCCACACAAGCCTAGCAATGCTGAAAAGTGAAATAGCTGTGGCAGCAAAAGGAAAGCTCAGCCTTGGCAATTCTTCATACTCCTACTTCCTCCATGATTGCTAGTAGTCTAACTAGTCTCATTAAGCACTCACCGTCCAGCCTGACTGCTAAATCCCACCAATTTTTCCACCACTCTGCACCAACGGCAAAGTTTCTGACTTGAACCTCCAACAGCACTATAACTACCAGTGGAGCAGCTGTGTCTTTCAGTTTTACTTCCACATATATTCTAAATACTGGGGTTAGTCCCTGTCTTTCTGTCACAGCAGAGACACTTTTCCCTCTCTTAGACAAGATGGAAAGAAAAAAAATCACCTTTGCTGTAGGTTATGAAACAAGCAGCAAAGCCTTGGTAGAGGCACAGCAGAGCACGTATTCTTTGACATAATACTCAAAGTTCTAAGTTTTAACCCCAATACTGAGAGACATGACCTAGTTTGCTCTGTGCAAAATCATGAAAGAAGGAAGTCTGCAAAGACTTAACATTTTAAACCAAAGGAGTTCCACCCTGATCGTGTTCCACAACTTGTTATTCATCTTACAACTTCAAGCAGCTCTTGCCCTGAATGACAATTGGAGGGCTGAAAGACTCACAAATAAAGAGGGACTAAGGCAGAAAAAGTAAATTTTTATTTGGATTATTTAAAACTCTTCTCTCTCAATTCTAACCTTGAAATACCAAAAAACAAGACACAGAGTAACTTAGGATGGAAGAGACCCGTGGTCCAATCCTTGCTCAGAGCCGTGCCAGCGAAGACCAGGCTGTTCAAGGCATTGTCCAATCAAGCTCATTTAAAAAAAAAAAAAAAAAAAATCTTTCTTCTGAAAACCAAACCACCCACACCACACCCCTGCAAAACCACAAAAAACACCAAAACCCAACCACAACAACATACCTATAACTAAAGTCTGAGGAGTCTTAAAACTGCACACTCCCAAGGCTTCCAACAGCTTCTCTAAAGCGTAAGACTACTAAACACGCCATCCCAGACATCTGCCTTACAGTCAGACTTGGAGGAGTAGGAAATGTGAAGCAGTCAGACCACCTTCATATAAATCAGAGGACAACATCAGCCAAACTCCTTGCATCTTTGCAGGTCACTTTTATAAACACTTCATTAGTTCGTGTGTATATAGTAATCTATAAACATAGATAGAATGGGCTTAGCTAGCTGTTCCACCTAGTTTGATGCCTCTTTTGTTTTCTTTTCTGTGCTGCTGAGGGACAGATATTACTAACAAGATGTGCCCTGAAGCATGTTGGTTTCACCTTGCTCCACTAAGATGAAGAGGAATTTTGGAATGGGAGAAAGTTAAGTCTCTCCTATGTCTCCTTACCTCAGATAAAATCTTCTAAGTGAGAAGTTTTCTACTCTGGCAAAGCAGGAGAGATAGCCTCAAACAACTCTAATACACCGGAGCCTTGTTATTTTCCTATTGTAAGGCATCCCTGTATATTTCTGTAGGTGCTGCTGCCACTTCTCTCTCTGGGGATCATGCTGCAAACGCTCAGTTTCACACCAAGTACTCTGCCTTCAGCCAATGTGTTGTGAACACCACGCCATTTTCAGCAGTTATGGGGCAGCTATGCAGGCAGTTACTCACACAGTCACTTCGTACTTTCATGGCATCCCTCATTAAAGGAACAAAGCAGACCACTTCCTATGGGGAGGTATAGGAGTATGAACCCTATTTTACAGATGCGAAAAAAAAAAATGCAGTTTGTATTTCTCCCAAGGCAGCTGCCTCTGACTGACACAAGACAGAAAACAAGAGGAGGATTTAGTGAACACAGTCTATTAAATTATGCTCTCTGGGACAGGACCAAACAACTGTCTAGTCCTGGACATGGAACAAACCAGTCTCCCCTCTAAGCATTCCCACCTGTCTCAAGACATTTGGAGTAAATTCACTCTTCTTCGCTTGTTGCTATACTGGTGTCACATGCTTGGTCTTACATAAGAACTTAAACCAGTCAGGCAGGGCCCCATCTATCAGCAAAATATAAGGACAGGAACATACCCACTAGAATCAATAAGCACTGGTTTGGAAGGCATGCTTTTCTGAATGATCAGTTTAAACACTTTTCAACTATCAGAGCTCATTGCCACATACTACCATGGTGGCAAGGAGATTAAGTCTATAAGCCACACAAATTTCAAATGTTATACAAGCTAGAACCAGAGTAAAGAAACATCAACACCTGTCTCACACCAGAAAAAACGCATCTCTCACTGGCTTGTTTAGTAAGGAATCCCTCTATCAGATTTCACTCCATCTGAAACTAATCCAGTTTGGCAGCTCCTGAGGCCCTGTGCAGATTTTCCGTATTACAGTAGCTAGTAAGTGCCGAAGTTAAACTGAAAAACTTAAAATTGTTCCATCACAGACTTGGATCAGTAAGAGAGACCCCCAGAAAAGCAAATGAGAATGATGAGAGAGGTGGTAAGCCCTCCTCACGTGTGCCATCTATAAGAAATGACTGAGCAAAGGTTGAGGTGGTTTAGCTTAAAGACAAAAGCAAGAGCATGAAAGCAGACTTCAAATACACAAGGGCTGTCACAAAGAAGAAAGAAATAATCCATTCTCAGTATCTACCTTGGAGAAGACAACTATTAATTAATTTAAATCACAGCAAAGAATTTAGGATGCACATGAAGCTTTGTCACAATAAGGGTAGTTAAACACAGGAATGGATAGTTTAAGAACAATGCTCCACTCTGAGTGTCTTCATTGACCCTCTTAGCGTCATCTCTGAGACAAGATACAGGTAAACCTGATTCTGCCTTGGTTTTGAGGGGTGTGCTAGATATTGTAATGAAATCCCTTTTGGTCCTAATTTCAATTATTCACTTTTTCCTCAGCTAGCTTGCATACTGAACAAGACAGCCAGGTACAATTTCACTGCAAGCTAGTAGATACAAGGAAACTTTCCTGCCTGCTCTCTTAACTCAGTGCCAAGCATTCATGAAGTTCAATAATCTATATATTGTAGCTCTGCAGCTATCTTCCTGTTTTTGTTGTTACATCTAACTTAACAGCAGAAGTCAGTAATAGGCTGAAATACAGTACAAAGATCGCTTGTTATGTTCATACTAAGGGTATCTTAAGCAGGAGATGAAGAAATACTTCAACTCCAGCAAGCTGAAATTAACCCCCCACAAAAACTATCAGGAGAAACAAAAGGCACAATATGGAATTATATCTTCTCAAGCAAATTACTGCCAGTACAGTCTAAGTTACTGCTGTCTTCTTTATAATTAGAGCTGCCTCTTTAACCAGCAAGTACCAAAGGAAAAAGGAAATATTTTCTTCCAATGCTGATCTTTGCCTCCTGTGTCAGCTTCTAAACGTTCTTAAAAACACAGCTCTCTGGTACATGACTTCACCTCTCTGGCAGATGGGTGAGAATCAGATATGCTCATGCCTCCTGCACGGGGACAGGCTTGGTTATTAGGTACCATTGTCATTAGTACATTCTTGCTGTATTTGACTTCTCTTCTGCCAGCATTAGGTCTCTCCCAGTCTCCTAACTCTTATCATGCAATAAGAAATCATTTAATTTTCTCAAAAGGTCCTCTAAAAGGACGCCAGCTAACTTCTATTTCTGGCATCACTAGACATGTTCTTATGCTCTCCTGACTTTGAGAACCATTGCTTGCTGCATCCACAGCTGCATCAATGGAATTTATTTACCTTTTGTGTCCTGCATCACAATCGAGCTGTACTTCAAGAAGGTTATCAGCAGGTTGCTAGTTTGCACATCAGCATCCAACGGCAGCTCTGCAGAGCTTATAACTGGAAGAAAACAGATAAGACATGTTTACCCTTCACAAATACAAGCGATAAATATACAGAGAACCAAGTCACAGACTCACAGATCTGGGATAGGATCAGCTTATTTGCAGGGTCGCCTGACCTCCTCCTCCTCCTTCATGACCACCCAGCAAAGACTTTGTTTTGAGGACTGGTACCACTCTCTCAGAGACCATTTCTCCTGCTCTAAGTACAGGCTGTGGTACCCAGCAAAGTGATACCCTTCTCTATCCTGCCCCCACCCCAAGGGAGATCAGCCTGCTGTTTTAGCACTCATCAACATTCCCAACCAAGGGAGCTCAATATATTCTCACCGATGTCCAATTAATTCTTAGAACCAACTCACACCATTCTCAGTTTGGAAAGAAGTGTTCCCAGCAAAGACCCTTCTTAGTTTCAGTAATTTTGGAATTTCAGTTCCAAAAGATCCAGATCGATTCCATTCCTTCCTCCTTCCTGCCTCTCTTGGAGAAGCAACACACAAGACAGTAATGTAACAATGATTGCATGACCAAAATGGTAGAAAAGAACAGCTTCATAAAAACTGAGAAGCAGAAGTAATCATAGGTTGTGCTAAAGAAATCATAACACTGCAGGGAGCAGAAATGTACTTTCCATACCTGCAGCAGAATAGCTGTTCCTTGGCATTTCTCTAGGATACACTCCTTGTTACCACCAGCTGTACTTTTGACACCTTAACACTGGACATCATCTGCCTTAGGCTTTAGAAGAAGCCATCTCAATTACTCGACTAATTGCACAACGTGCCTCCTGCTCACTCCCCAGGTACCACCTGGACCACTGAGTTTATGAGCTGTCGAACCTCTATCATGTGACTGAGCCACATTTTTACTGATGACTGAGCCTGAGCCATCCACAAGGGCCATTCTCAGTCTCCTCATTCAGAAGCGCTTTACGAGAAATACTGAAGTGGGGGAAAGAGAAGTGGGAAAAATGAAGCATGCATTTGCCTGCAGATCCTGCCAGGTTAAGTCTGACATTGTTTAAGATAAATCAGCTCAGACAAAAAAAAAAAGAACAAAAAAACACAGAACTGATGGAGCTACTCTAGGAGGACTTCAGTAAAGCATTTAATACAGCTCTGTATGAAAAAATAGAAGTGAAGCAGATAGGTGGGATCCAATACAGAAATTTAAAGTACAACAAAGATCTGGCAAAGGAGAAATAATTGGAGAAAATATTAGTCTGGGAAGAGATTACTACTTGAACTCGTATGTGTCAGTTTAGGGAATAGTTTTCTTTTTTGTGAGTGATCCAGGCACAAGAAACAGTTGCTTGCTAATGAACCTGTTAATGGCAGAAAGTTGGTATATGCAAACACAGAGGAATATCAGACTGCGCACAAAGAACAGCATAAAACCAAGGACCAGATAATAAATACAAGACAAAATTCAACACTGCAAGCCATAAGGCTGAGAGCTGATCAGCTGCAAACGAAATGCTGTGATACCATGGTACACTATCAGATCACTAGATGACAAGCTACCAACACAAAGCACTGAAGAGCCTGGTCGTACAGCATATCCAGAAAGGCACTTCTAGCAGAGATAGGAACGCAGTAATGCCCTGCAGAAGTGCTGGTGAGACCTTGTCTCAAGCCCTGTGCGTAATTATGCTGATCCCATGTTTAAAGAGGATGAACTCGTACTCGAGCAAGCTTGGAGAAAGGGTAGTCGGTTGATCAGACGAACAGAGTCCCTTCTAATGAGATAGCAAAATACACAGGTGAGTAACCCAACATATGAGAAAGAGCTACCTGTGTTCCAAAGTAAGGTTAACATCATGATAAATGGGTAAAAACTGACAAGAAACACAGGTTGGAAAGTCGAAGATTTCTAACCACGGAACAAGGTGCTGAAATTGCCTCCCAACAGGAATTATTGAGAAACAAATTTAACCAGTTAAGACAGTTTGATAAAATTAAGGGATTCTATGATGATGTGCTTGCAAGCACAAGGCACTACATTCAAAGAGTCAAGGGGATCTTTTCCAGCTCTACATGCCTGTCCTGACATGACAATAACAATACTGTTCTGGCTGCCTCGGAGCTCAGACTCACAGGTTTTCACATGCAGGAGGTCATAGCTGACTTGAATTATGACCACCAGAAGGCCGTCTCTCTTCTCAAGCTATAAAGATAGCCTAAGATAGGGCTCCCTTTTGCGCTGGAAACAGATCTGCAGACCACTAGGACACACGTCTTAAGAACTATATTATCTCTTTTCCATGTGTCCTCAGGAATGGTCAAGGATTTTCTCATTCTTGAGGAAAGAAATAGGTATTTATGACGAGATTGGACCTTGCAAGAAGGGAGGCATTACTCACATCTAATTTTTGGATGGCTAGGTTTAGGGCTCTGAGGGGGAAGTGATTTGTTCCTGTACACAACTGTATTCTGGATCAAAGTCTGCTTTAACACACAATGCCTTTCATAATTTCAGCCTTATATCTCATAGCCCTGTAATGAGGCAAGTAAGGCTTATTTACCCCTGGAACTGGTGCAAGTACAGGCACAGATAGATGAAGGAGCTGAACCAACAGTAGAATGCAGGATTCTTTAAACTAAGCACAGAGGTGCCCAGAGCATAGCAGAGGTTCTCATGGAGCTCAGGGTTATACAATCACCTTGAATACAAAATTGTAGCCCCTGGAAACAACAGGCCAATAGATCAACGTAACCTCACTGTTCAAATTGCATCAAAGAAATGATAATGGGGCTTTTAGCTTCTAAAGGCTGCACAGCCCCAAGCGTCAGCCATTTTAGTCCAGTCTTAACACTCTAGGGCTCCTGACACATTGCTTACGTGCCCAGTCTGTTGGAAAAGTCTGTGCAATGAGACTAGAAGCTTTTTCACCCCCAACATTATGAATAGCTCAAAGATTTAGCTAAAAGTCTGAAAAATGTATTTATATCCCCAGTGGGTCCTTCTGGAGCTGTTACAATGAACGCAGTGAATGAATATTTAACAACAGTAAGCAAACTGACATTCAGATAACTATGGTGACAGGCACACTTGATTTACATATTATGGATCAACAATTTCTAGCAAAAGTCTAATTTTCAAAAAAAAAAAAGAAGAAAGCACTCTGAAGAACACATCACTGCGTATCCTGGTTCATGCTGCAGACCTTGATTTTTTTAATAGACATTTTTAAACTTTAAAAGGTCTTAATTCATATCATTGGCTGACAACCAGAGAAATTTCACACAAGAATTTGAACCCATTTTCAATCCGTCCGCATTTTAAAAAGTGCCTGAAACCCATAGATGGATTTCTGTATATTGCTGTAACTTTAAAATAGCTCAACTACACTTTTTTTAAATGCAGAGAAAAGAAGAAAGCAATCTTTTCATTCCAAAGCCAAAAAGCCTCTTGCTAACTCTCAGCCATAGGCAAATTTTACAGCTGAGTTGCAAGACCTTAGAAAATGAGGAAAATTCTGACATACCTTTAAAACAACAGCGATACTAAAGCACCACCACCCAAATTAAACCAAGCCAAGGTCCTCAAAGAAAAAAGTCACTCAGAATAGTGATCAGCAAGGTGACAGCAAATAAAAATAAAGAATGCTTCCCAATGTAGTTGCTGCACATTAAGATCAGCTCCTCTCCTTAAACTTAGCAAGCTTACAAGCCGCAAGAAGCCTCAAGCTTCACAAGATCACTGCCTCTGCTGAAAGCAGCACAGAGTTTTTGTTTTCTTTTGTTTTCTGGTAAATTTAAAAAAGTGCGAGCAAGCTGTACATGTAGGTAAGCATAAATTCTGTCAGTTGTATAATATGGTGTGTGGGCGGATACATTTGCAATGAACACATTGAACAGAAGCCCACAAAATGCCCGTCCCTCTACATTTTATGTTATATGCACAGGGAGACTTGAGACATAGGGGGCTTTTTAACTGAAGCTTTTGATATCCATGGTAACCAGACAGAATTCATCCACAAGGAGGATCATCCTTAACTAGGATATCAAATGACCTGAATAGCTGATAAAACTGAGTAACCCAGGCTGCTTTTCCCCAGGAATATTTCCAAACTGTGCTCTATTCAAACTGACTCTGTTCCTTCATTGAACACCTCCTTCAGATCAAGAGAATGCCATTAGAGTATGTGACAGCAGCCATTGGATTTCTTCTCAAAGTAGGCTATATCTACCCATACCTTAAACAAAACAGGGTTTATTTTAGATTATTTCAAAGTGTATTTATGGGGACATGTAACATCTCATTTAGAAGAAAGATCTCAGGGCAAGCAGTTATTTGCAAAGCCTATCAGAGAAAAGGCGACAAGAGGGAAGAACACCTCCACATCCAGGTTGGATTTAAATCCCAATTAATTCAAAGCTGGGGACAAGTGTATTAATGACAAGCAGGAATCCACTGCAATTCTCTGTAAATGTGTTCCAATTACAAATAATCCCAGGCAAAGAACCTGACACTAGAAATATTTGGAAGTAAAAGCGTACATAGAATAACTAATGGGCTGGGTGTATCTTCATGCAGATACTGGGACAGTATTGTTTTCAGAAGGAATATCAGCATAACTTCATTGAGCAATATACAAGGCAAAACAGAAATAAATTCAAGTCAAAGAATCTTGCTCATGTTTAGTAAGGCAAGTGGTCCAGGAAGAGATCACCAGGTTACATCTGCTCCAGACAGACCTCGTAAGTTGCCATCTTAAGAAAATGCTTTGCTAGTTATTCTACAGTTTTTACTCTTCTTCCCCAGGAGAATATTTTATTTCTTACCATCTGAAGAAGGCGGGGTGGTTCCCAGTGGAGTGACAGGCGTTGTTGGAATGGGGCTTGTTGGTGTTGTCATCAGCCCCATTTCAGGATGGCTCTAACAGAAAAAACAAATGCCCAGACATAGAGAGGTCAACAGCTTCCCCAGGCACTACTCATACAGATCACTAGCTGTACTGTTCCACACACTCACACAATAGACAGGACTAATGAAGTCTCAAGAAACTTCAACCCCTCCTCCAAAAAGCAAGGCTATGCTTCCTGACCTTGGACATCTACAGTTAAGCTGTACGTCAATTTCTTTACCCCACAAAACATGCCAATACATCAGAAAGTGGTGGCTGTCCCCAGCAGGCAGCTAATACACCCTTCCCCCGTGTAGAATGGGAAAAGGTACACAAAAGCCTACATTGTTTATAGCTTCCAATTCCCCACAAAATAATCCGATGGTGTGCATTTGAAGTCTTCCTCCAAGATCCTTTTATTTCTCTTTCTAAAAGGAAATTGTCCTCACTCCTGCCCTCCACCTGTTCATATTCAAAGATAATGACAATTTATTACTTCCTTGTCTCACTATAAAGCCCAGGCTCTGCAGGAAAAGAGTACATAACATAAATAACACTATCATTATCGATCCTCTCAGCTTCCATCAGTTGGTTACTCTCCCCATTTCATCTTTGCTAATAGTTGCCTGCCTAACTGCTGCTTTGACTTTACTCTTTGTAAGCTTCCAGATCTATCCACACTGGTGAGACTTTAGGCAATCTGCCATGCTATTTTAAGTCTGGCTGCCAAGCAGAGTGTCCATTTCATAGAGCAAGTTTTACATAAATGTGTCATTTGCCTTAACATATAATCATAATTTCAAAATAAAAGGGATACAGAACTAGTGATCTGATGTTAGTTTCGTAGGATTTTCACAAGTGGATATCCTGCACATTGACTTTTAATACCTCGTTTTATAAGAGAAACTTTAAATGCATGTATTTTATGGGAAGCACAAACACACATACCACAATTCAAAGACAATTTTAAATCATTACAGGTACTGATTTAATCTTTAAAATACAATTTTCCATTGAAAAATCTTACACAAAACAGGTTTGCTTCCATAGATTTTTGCTATGGTGTTTACCTTTCTTTTTCCCCAAACATTAACCATCAGTTGAGATATAATAGTGCCACCTAGCAGCAAAAACCGAGGACCAACAAGCTGGTAAGTATAACAAACCCTTAACACTTCAGGCATCAACCCAACTGTGTCCCTGTTCTTCCTATGTGCCCAGACAGCAGCAGGTAGTCATTCCTGCAGTCCCTAATAATGGACATGAACTTAGGCAAGAGCATTCATCGGCTTTTATGAGGTTTTTTCAAAGGATAGCATGACCTACCTTGCCCTCTCTTAAATGAGGGATTACAGACAATCCACCCAAGAACATCAGACCTCCACTTCAATTAAACCCACTGGTCAGTGGCCACTTCAGCTATCACTTTCACAAATAGCTAGTTTATCCTTTCTCTTTTTAGATTTTAGAATTTTAAATTTTAGAATTTAAGAGCTTTTACTCTAGCTGCTCTTTTTGTGCCCTACTCTTTTCCCCGCCAAAGGCCTCTCTTCCCCCAGGGATATCTTGACCACAGAAAGGCCTGAGTTGGTATTTCATAGAACTGAAAGAGCAGAAATCTCTTACAAGCGGTAGGAATAAATAACCTGGGATGAGAGAGGCAGGCAACCTCAGCAAATTAACCACCCATGGAACAGAAGCTTTCTTCAGAGGCAGTAGATCTGACTATCACACCTCTTCCATCACCACTACTGTCAGGAGTCCCCAAAGAACTCCTCCATCATGCCAAGTGTCTAGCCTGCAATGTATGTTTGTACTCTGAGGACCTGAAATAACTGGAGGAAGGTGTTAACTGGTTTGCTGATGTCATTTTTCTCACAGATTACCAGCAGTACTTACAAACAAAATTAAAAGCCTAAACCTGAAGGCTTTCCTAAACACATCGGGCTATCCTCCCAGCCAGCCACAACACGATCTCCATAGCAGACTCGTCATCCGCCTCCCAGCAATAACCACCTTTCCAAACTCACACAGTGTTTTGAAAAGCATCCAGAGGTTTGTGATCAGAGGTATAGATAAGACCACTGCTTCTTAGAGGGCTGCCATAGCTATTTCTTCACCATAAACAGCACAAGGAAGAGTACTATGCTCTGGCAACAGTCTCCCAAGCCAAAGGTGTTGGGGTCTCCAAGAAACTTTGAACACAAAACAGTGTTTGACACAACAGTCGTCACATGTTGATTAGTCCCTAAGCAAGGGAAATCCAAACAAACAACATGCAGTCTGTGCACACCCAGACTGGTCAATTCATCCAACTTTGGAGCTGGATCAGCCTCTCTTTCCCTCAACCCTAGCTTAACAAAGCATGAATTGCTCTGATAGCTGCAGCAGTCTTATCCCCACCAGTCCACTCACTCCATCCTCCCCTTAAAGGGGGTATCAATAGGGCACAGAAGGCACTCCACACAGCCCTTCCCATTCAGTGGGAAAAATGGCTCACTTGAACATGAGCTGTGCCCTCAAAACTTTACCAGGTAGCATTTGCTAAAAGTACAATAAATCCAGGCCCTGGCCTACTTTTGATCTTTCATGCTTATCTACACCTACGACAAGTATGGTGGCAGGGTAGGGGAGTAGAGAACTTATGTTTTCACCAACTCAATTTCTGACTCTCTAATTTCAAAGACATCCACTACAAAGAAACAGGCAAACACTGCACTGAAACTCACTTGTGCCAGAACTGTGATGAAATTCCGGTTTAAGTGAACAGCTTCATAGAGGGCCAGAAGGATCGCTTCATTCGTTCTGTGGAAAGGATACAGGCAAAAGCACAGTTAAGGGCTAGCACCAGATGAGATTCTCAAGAGCAAAGTTTCTCAGAAGCATGGCCTGTCTGAAAGGAAGAATTTTTTTTTCAACTATATAAAACTCTGCCTCTGCAATCCCGTTGTTCTGATTATTAGTAGTACTTAGCAATCCATAAAAAGAGCTGTTTTTAGAGCTCGGCTACAGTCTTTGCTCCTTTCCAGCTGAAGGTCTCTCTCGTTGCTCTGTGTTCTCCCTCTAGAGTCATTTCCTTTAAGGGCAGAGGTTCCTACAGACACCACAAACCCTCATATCTATCACTTGCCCCCTTGATTTAGAAAGCATTTTCTTGGGGATAAGAGTGCATGAACCATCACTTCCCATCTGCCACCTCCAACATTCCTATTATGTGCCAAAAATGCCTCATAAAAACCACAGAGGGTTTTTTTATACACTTCATCACAAGCAATTCAGCTGTGGCTTCTCTTGCTGCACCCTTCTCACTGCAGTGAGAATCCATTGTTTGCAGGGGTGTAGTACCATTTTAGTTAAAAGAGAACTTGTCTTTCTAGTTTGCTTTGCTACATTAGAACAGCTCCATGATGGACCAGATCATGTTGACCAGTGTAGTGAGTTTCCATTCATCGTGTAACCAACACCTGTGCACTTACTGGACTGAGATCTTCTCATCAGCATCTGCTATGAACATGCTGCCCACCTATGGAAAGAAAAAGTATTGCACAGGAGGAATTTGCGAAAGCTGTTAGACAAGAGAGAAGACGGATTTAACTAAATCAGAAGTGCCCTGGAAGACATGTTCTCATCAAGGCACACATGCAACTTTCTAATACCAGTAAAATACAAATGTGAAGCAGGATGACCATCTACAAACACACTTTATTTTGCACTACTGCCACTGCCCAATGCTCCACCTGTCAAATCACAAAAGAGGAAAAAAGACTGTATCTTGAATCCCTACCTGGATTAGTCTGTGATTCTGTAAGAGAACAACAGAGATCATTTCCTATCTGCATGCCCCAAAGTGGCAGCAGTTTTACCTGTGTCACTCCTGACAGACAGCTGTGAATGCTGAACTGTCTTTACTTACAGGACATCTTCCTGTCAGTTAGATCTCAGACTACAGTTAAATCTCAGACTAAAGCAAAGCCAAACCAAACAAGGTGAACAGTGGATACTCTTTACAAGGAAGACATTCACAATTGCCTTTGGATGGTACCCCTCCGAAAATGAAGACACTGCCCATAGCAGAATCCAAGCTTACTTCATAGCTACAGGCATGCACACAGGCTTGAGAAACAAGACAGTAAAAATAAACAGATCTCTAAGGCTACTGACAGACAAAACTGCCTCAAAAATATCCAGCTTCTCTGTTTTAGACTACATTAGCAGAGCAACAACTTGTTTTTAAAAATAAGTAGCTGTTTAAAAATGTCCAACAAGTAATTGTGATTTTTAAAATGAAGTAAACTAGAATGAAGTTGAAGGAAAACAATTTCAATTATAAACATCAGAATAAAGATCTCATCCTTTGAAAGACCTTTCCCAGCCAGACAACAACATGCTCCTCAGAATACATCCATTTCAGTTGTATTTGGTTTGGATTGGATCAATGCATCTCCTCCTCCAGAACCTACAGCCCAAACTCACAGTTTTTGGAAACAGCCATCTGCTGAACTTCCATGAAGGCACCTATTTTAAGAACAGAAAAACACTGCTTCCTTGCTTACCATATTAGTTAGAGCCGAGAAGAAACCACTCTGGTGTTCCTCTTCCTTATCTTTGTATTGCCTGCACAAAAAAGAATAACGATGAAGCTTCAGGGTTAGAAATGGAACTAGGGTTATTTTGCCTAAATCCCTATGAGGTGGTCTTATCTGATAAGCATACAGGATGGAGAAAGCTTCAGCATTCGCAAGCCCTTTTCAAGAACTCACAGAAAGAGATGCAAAGGGTATTAAAATATTTGTAAATTGTGTAGAGTTAAGTGGGGCTGCTGAAAGATGCGAGACTGAACAATGCCTGTGCTGTTACAGAGGATACATCCAGTCTGGGCCAACACTGAAGGGAAGGCACTGAGTGACTTAGGAAATCTTGTCCTGCGTTGGCAAAACAGTAATGAACCACATGAACACACACACAGTCAGTAACCACGGAACAGTTTCATTTCAATCAGCATCTGCTACAGACTAAACCAGAATCTACCACCCTACGGCCAGCAGAAACCATGAGGACCATTATGGTTCATGGCCTGATCCCATGTTCCTGGAGTAGGTGAAGTGACTGGAACTGGAGTAAGTAAAGTCAACAAATAGGTTGGGTACCGCAGACTTAAGCTAAGTTGCTTCAGTTGGCATTCAAATGGACTAGCAAAGCTCACATTGCCATTTATTGTGTCTTACAGGAACCTGATGCAACATTCAAAGGAAAAAATTCTAAATTTTTTGGGAAGGTGGAAAGAAAGAGCTAAGCAAAACAGGCCATAGTCTGAGACAGCTTTTGTCACAATGAAGGAAGTTATGTGGGTGAGGTTCTCTCTGCTTTACTCTAATAATTTACTCTGTTAAATATATTTACATTATTTGCTGATCTTGTAAGTCATCCACTTATCTATAATAGCGGACCTTCAAAGGAATTAAAACATTTTTCTGGATACTTTGAGAATCCTACTGCACCAAAAAAAAAAGTCTTGGGTTGCTCAGGAGAAATTGCTGTAAGTGTCCAAATTTTTCTGAAGCACTTTGTTCTTAGGAAAACTTAGGTATTTTGTGCTGTTGCTTACAAAGCAGGGGCTGGAAAGAGGGTACCCCTACCACTGGCTTTCTGGCACTTTCTTCATATGCAGTTAATGCTTTCCACCATTCATAAGACCATACATCCCCTAATTAACTCTGATCTGGCATGCAGATAGTCCTGGATACATTTGGTCTTTTTAGATTTTGTTTCAGTTAAATCAATTTTCTAACAGAGAAGTACTCAGCAAATCATTTATCTTTTCACTTGGCATTAAGATTTTACACAAGGTTCATACAGAGGTAAAATCCATGATAGTAAAAACATGCAATAGATATCTTCCCCTACAGCAAGATCTCTTCTGAAGCACATCAGCACAGCTGGTACAGATGCATTTACACTTGCAATGACAGCAACAACCGAGCTGAAGTACCTCAAGCCATAAGACTATTCCCTGCCTCTCCAGGTACATCAGGGCTGTTAGGTGATAAGTGCTTTAACACAAAAAAACAGTTTGTGGAAATGTACAGCAACTATCATGCACTGAAAAACAAGAGACAATTAGGTTTTACCTGTTATATTCCGATAAAGCCTGGGCAATTACAAGTCCCATTCCCTGAAAAAAGTGTTAAAGAAATCTTTACATTACAAACCTCAATGCAGGAAATCACACACAGAACACAAATAGCAGTGCTCCCTCCCTCCCAAAGATAACCTAGTGTGCTATGAAGAATTTCCTCTGAAGCTGTTTGAACTATTAAGACATGATATAAGAAAAACATCATCCAATAATCAAGACACCAAAATTTAAAGTTGAATATCTAATTACTAAGTTCAACAGAGAACATTTACTCTCCTTGGACCTCCAGACAGAGCTTAGTCACTCAAGAAGCCTCAATAAAGCAGCAAGAACTTCAGAAGGAAACTGGTGTCAGAGTAAAGACATCCAAAAGTTCAAAACAAAGGTCATAAACACTAGTAACCTTTCCATTTCTTGCAAACAGCCTCCACAATTCCACAGCTATTGATCTTCCTTTCTGTCAAGCTAATTTAATTAACTCAGAATAATCGTTCTTGCCCTTTAGTTAGCATGGAGCTTGCTTTTTCCTTCATGCCTAAAGAACAGCTTCAAAGTCCAGACCTGACATAGCTCATAGTGTGCTACCACTTTCTATCCAGGCCTGGATATGAAGTTTATGCAGTGGCTACAACCCAAAATATGTTGTAGGATTCTTGTCTCAGGTACAAGCCTCCACTAGGCTACAAGAATTGGCTTGTGGACTGGTAAAATCAGATGACACAGCACTGGGAATCAGACCATCTTTGGCATAAGCTATCTTGTGTCTCTTCCGCACACGACAGCAAACAGTGTACAGATAGCGCGTAAATGTATAATAGATCAACTTTAGCGTGTTCCTTGCTACCTAGCTTTTTAACCACTCCCACCATTTCACTGGTGATCAAAATGTCCAGATCAGGAGCTGCCTAACCTATTGCAAGAGTACAGTTAGGACAGAAACCCACTATACTGGTGTTCTTTACAGTAGCACTGTTCCTAGACCTTCTTTCTACCAGACACCATGATTGCATTCATCACACTAACACCGCATATGAAAGAGCATCACCAAGAGCACAGAGGAATCAAGTCAAATACTCACATTGAGTGTGGCCTCATCGTCTACGATGGAGAGCTTCACAATGTAGGGATTCACTGACTGCTCAGGGTCAGGGGAGAAGGAAGGAAAAAAAAAAAAAAAAAAATCGGTTTTAAGTTCAGCCTTCATGAAAAAAACCAACACTATTCTCTTTCCAAGTTTACCCAACCACCTGGGAAGACTCTCTCTCCTGTCCCACAAAGCAGAACACACAAAGAAACAGGAGTCACAGCACACGCTAAGGCCTTTATGCCTGGGACACCTTCTCTTCACTGGCTGAGCCAGGCAGTCTCCTGATTTAATTAAGAGAGGGAGTTTCTGCTCCTCTGCTAGCTCACCTGTCAGTCTTGAAAGTGGAGCAGCTGTCCTGCAAGCCTGTTATCTGTGACACACTGTTATGCAGCAGGAACAAGCAGCGAAGCTGGGACTGAATATTAGTGTTCTGATATCACTCTTTTGCAAAACCTTGTGAAGACTGCTTAAAGGAAGGAGGACCCAGGAAGGCATGACCGTTATAGACTCATCTGCTGCTGGGTTGGAGCTCAACACTTTACAGTTTACACCACTGAGAGCTAGGAGTCTCTGGAGAATATAAATTCTTGAATTTAGCTGAACAAAGCACACAGGCTGCATCTATAAAGATAAGTCCTAATAATTTAGATCAGCATCATGCATTTGTTTTTCCTTGTTTATATGTGTCAGTGCAAAACTAATAAGGTTGATTTGGAACCAGGACAGAGAAGAAAAGACTATGTACTACGTGCAAAGTAGATGGGAAGAACAAAACACAAAGCATGCATCAGATGCAGCCCTACAAGTTACAGTTACCCAACTGATTTGCCCGCAGCGTGGCAGCAAGTTAAAAATAAGGCTGATCAGAAAACACCACACTCTCAATTATTTGGTGCTTTGGGAGGATCAGGCTTTCTTTTTGGTTCAGAAAAGAAACTGATCAGAACAGAGCCAAACTCAGACAGTCTGTCAGCCTGTCTGTGGCAGCACACAGCCCTGTCTGCTGTCTCAGAAAAAGACAGAAAACTCACACAGAACCCATCTGTGCGCAAAGCATGCAAAGACACTTCCTTGAGGCTGGAGTAGAGGCTCCTATTGAGTAACAATATATTGTCCTCTCTGTACAAACATGATACCCTTCAGAAATTAAGTTTAGTCAGTGTCAGTAAAGCTGCAGCAAGCTTCACAAATTCATAACTAAATATAGATTAAAATCCATCCTTGTAAATATATTTCAGTTTTGCTGATTTCAGTCATTCTCTTACTCTCCTTATGCAACAAGGAGCAACTCTCCACACCACAGCTCACATACAGAAGAGAGGCCAGCCTGTGACTCATGACCAATAAAAGTGATGGGGCTTTTCCAGGCAGAAGGCAGCAGGGCTATGCTGGATTAGAGGCTTTGCAGGGTTATCCACATTCCCAGATGTGAGGAATAAGCAGAGATACTACACTGACCAGCGCCACCAAGCTGCCCTGAGACCCAGTCATATGTTTGGTCCCATCACGGAAAGGGAAGGGGAGTGGGTTTGTTGTCATCTCCAACCTATGAACTCCCTTCATGCTCCTGTTGCTCTTGACTTTCCAAGATGTGTTCCATGTCTCCTGCCTCTTGGCAGCAAGATGTCATCAGTGCATGGCTGATAGCGTCATGAATCTGGTCTAGCTTGGTACAGATCTCTGCCCTCTATCTCTTCAATTGTCATTTCTATACCAGCAGAATTCTGTTTAGTAATTCCTGTCTGAAGTATTCTATTCCCCTGATACATTCCTTGTCTCCTCTAGGCTTCCCTCACTCCTTAAGCAGCAGGCAGATGACTAACCAGTATAATCTACATACAAAGTGTTGCAGTACAAAGCATTATATGAAGAAGCACAAAGGTCTTGCCGAAGGAGTGAGATCTCCTCCGTGCCCCAAAATGTATCTCCACCTCCAACGCAAACCTATGGGAAACAATTTTTTTGACAGGAAAAGAAAAAAGGAAAAGAAAAAAACCCAAGCTAACCACATATAATCCCTAGTTCAGTGCTTAACTTATCTTCACATCTGTAACACAAAGGCCAGAGTCCACTCAATTATCCTTGCAAGAGTCTTCCCTGAACACTCATTAGGGATGATTCAGCAGTTTTGCTGCAAGCCCTGATGAGTCCATCTCCTCTGCAAGCAGGCCATCTTTCAGGGAACTGGAGCTTAAATAATTATTCTTTTTGTTAAAGAGGTTCATTTAAAATAATTTGAGTTGTGTGAGACTTAAAAAAAATATCAATTTCTGTCTCTTCAATGCTGTTTCGTCGGCACTTGTAGTTGACTGTGTCAAGGAGAGGCAACTCCACGTAACCAGACGTGAAGGGCTGTCGGATACACTATATGACAACTAGACAAAGGGAAAAACCCACATTTTGACTAATTTCTTTCAGCTCTGCCTAGCAAAAGACACAATGTACAATTCTAGCAGGTTGAACATGAGGCAAAGAAATTTCCACCTAGATGTTATCAAGGAATTTAACTATTTAAAAGTCACTACCTGATTTTGTTTTAACTTGCTATTCTAGCAGCAATCCCTTAAAACACTGAGAAAGTAATAAAATAAAAACTCTTCCTCACAGTGTTTTCTCTGTCTGGCAGCCTTTTGTGTACACTTTGCTTCATCATTTTCCTGATATAGTTAATTGTTTAGTTACTCTTTTATGTTTTTCTCACATAGTATCAAGGTAAAAATATTTTCTCTGAAATCAGGACTAGGATTTAAAAAAAAAAACAAACATAAAATATAGCTGAAGACTTACGTATATATTTGGAACAACTTTTGAAAATTACTCAGTTTCAGATCAGGGACATCCCTTTAAAGGTTCCATGTAAAGACATGTCAATAATTTTCATCTCCACTCTGAGGGTGGTGAGGCACTGGAAGAGGTTGCCCAGAGAAGCTGTGGCTGCCCCATCCCTGGAAGTGTTCAAGGCCAGGTTGGATGGGGCTTTGAGCAACCTGGTCCAGTGGAAGGTGTCCCTGCCCACGGCAGCAGGGTTCGAACTAGATGATCTTTAAGGTCCCTTCCAACCCAAACCATTCCATGATTCTATGATTTTTACTCCTAGAACAGAATTTCATGAGCAAGCCAAGATCTCAGCCACACTGGTAATGAAAACATGGACAGATATTCCCCAGGGCATTTGAGAGGAGACTACAAAATTCACATCCCAAAAATATAAAAGAACATCCTGATGCAAAACACACTGGTATTCATGTTAAAGACAGACACAAAATCATAGTCAACTAATGAATTTTCAGCCTAATTAGATTTTCTTAAGCAGCTGGAAACACAATTTAGCAACCAATGAAGTTCAGAACAAAAGAGAACCTATCAAGTGCAGCACAGTTAACTAAAAAGAGAACTCCAAAGGATTTGAGGCATGAAATTGTGCTACAATACACTGACAAACTGGCAACCACCAAATTGGCTCTAAGGGCCAAAGAACAGCAAATGAAAGCAGCTACTCTACTTAAGGACTAATTGCCTATTCTCTGGGTCTATTCATAACTCAAAACAAGATCTGTTATAAAATCAGGTAGGTTTTGGAGCCTACCCAAACCTAGTAATTCTGATGAGGGGATATTCCAGCACTTTCCCATTTTTTGCCAATCTAAGGATATTAAGATATTCCTGATTATGGAAAAATATAAGATTGACCATTAAAGCATCATGCCTCATGCAAAAAAAAGCCAACATTAGGTCGATTTTTTGACATTTGAAGTGTTTCTTTTTCATGGTGATGAATAACAGGAAAAATGGGAATACACCAAAGTAGCCGACTAATTCAGAAAAAGGAAGATGAATAAAGTTTCTCAGAGAGGAATCAAAGAGATGGAGATGGACTTCTCTTGGAAACAGTAGCTGTGATGTTTCAGTTCATTCTTTGGTCACAGCTTCACCATCTCTTCTGGGGATCTGTGCTCCTTCAGTCTGCTAGTCAGGTTCTGAATCACAAATTCTGTCTGAAGCCCAAGATGACTGACAGCTCATTTTACTTTGGAGATTATGTATAACCTCACAGTTGCATACACAGAGGCAAACATGAAAGTTTGGCATAACAGTAACTCTTCCAAAAGGACTTTCTTCAGACTACTTCCATGAAGGAAATGCAAATCCCCTAGGTAGTTTCTTTCATGTTTGTACAAAACGAGCTGTATGAATATCATACACATTTGATTATAAACATACGTCAGAGACAGATACAGTTAGCATAATATGACTGTCTTGCAAAACTTCTATAGCTCTGTACTGACACCCTGATAAATGTTATACTGTGTACTGCTAAAAACTGTACTGTAGGCTGCCTTAATAACCCAGAGGCCTGTGTAAATTAATAAAGTAGAGAGAAGTGGTGGTTTTGTTATCCAGAAGAATACCTACCTCATACTTTCTGTAGTTGACCAGCAAGGCAAGGAGGACAACAGCATCATAGCCATGTTCCCTGCGACTAAGTGGGCTGGACAGGATCTGGAATAAATAATCACACTGTACTGTTCAGGCCTGCTTCAGGAAGCTTGCAGTGACTCTCAGACAGTGTGTGCCTGTGAAACGTATGTGTAAGAGCAAATTATGTCCTAAGTGAAAGAGGGTATTTAAGGTTTAGGGAGTGTTGGTGCTTCCAAGACGTTCTGCACACAGAGAAGCTTATTTATTACAGAGAGGATGCACATAGGCTTTCTGGGCATAACGGGCAAATACATTTCTCAACAGCACTGGACGGCATCTCAGTGCTTCACCAACATTTATTTGTGCAAGTTTCTTCGTTTCCCCAAGCCCAGTCCCACTTCTAAAAAGTATAATTTATCAAAGAGCAGAAAAAACCTCAATATATCCAGACTGCCTTTTGAAAAAAGTTCCTTTGATACAGGAATTATCTGTGAAATCAGGCCAGAAATCTGTTCAGCTTCTATCTATGCACAAATGTCTCAAGTGAAATTACTTTAAATACTCAGTAGTGACTAAAACCATCAGACTAGAGTAAGGAAGAGACAGCATTTAAAAAGTCTGTGACTGAGCTATGAATGGAAGCAATACAGCATGCCAGTCAACTATGCTGTACTGAAAAAGCTGAAAAGCAAATACTTCACCGAAAGCTATCACTATGGAAGAAAAACCCCAGCAGTAGAAAGAAGAACCCTTACCTGTAAAATAGCTTCAAATATGCTGTTAATCATGACATACTCCAGGATGGTGTTCTGGCTAATGTTATCTGTCACCTGAGTACAAATACAAGTTTTAAAATCTCACCTGAAGCCTCCACAATGCTGTAGCTGCCTCTGGCACACACTGGGAACAGAAGAGTTCTACTACCAGATGGGACACATTTATCCAGAATTTCACACTTAGTCAGCAGCTCAAGATGTGACTAGCTGTAGAGCTAGACACAAAGTAAAAGAAATCTGTCCTGCCTTCCCCGCTCCCTCTGGCAAGAAGCATGACCCACGTTCTGAGATCTCCCCCTTTCCTCTACAGATTGATATTTTACACAGCTGCATGACAACAGCCATCAGCAGCTTGAAGCAGGCTGCTATGCAGGAGGCAGAGAATGAAAAAACAGGGTGTATATGCTCTACTGAGTACCTTCCCATCATGAATGGGCAGTGAAGACCTCCCACACACCCAATTCTCTTATCACAGCCAAAATAGTTCACAGTTACTCATCATCTCTTGGAGATGGCTATCCATTTGTTCCAACTTCCTCATTCTTCACATCCTCACCACTCTTGTCTACTCCACACTTCCTGTCTTCCCTCAACCCATCTCCTCTGCTCCCTTTCTATTTATCTCAGACACCCTAAATATCTTTAACAAAAAAAAAAAAAAACAAACACCGCCAAAAAAACAAACCACCCACAAAACCCACACCTGTAAATCCAATTGACACTTCCTCCTGTGTCTCTCCCCTGGTTGGCATCTATCTTATAAGGTGAAACCAGTCTGCTCATCTGTATTGGCACTGTGGTTGGAGCAATGATGCATATTCCGGGCTGACCCTTGTTATTATTCACAATTTCTCCTCCTTAAGCTTCACACTGCAGCATTCTGTTCAAGTTTTGAGACCGTTCCATCCCTCAAGATGGTGCTCATATAAGCCTTTAGGTTATTATACAGCTTATTTATTTACCGTCACCAAGCACAGAAGTAGCTTCAGACACAAGCTTTTGAGGCTTTCAGAACCTTCTGCGCAGAGGAGTGAGTCCAAGCTCTCCATCAGATTCTAAAGAAGAACAATCACGTTATTTAAAAGTAATATTTAAAATTATTTGAAATGTTTGTTACAAAAAGCTTTTTGGGAGATTCAAATACAAGAGCACCAATGTAAAGCCATGTTATTCCAGAATCAATAATTAGGCTGTTAATACTGTCACCCAGGCCACATTCACACTATCAGTTCTCAACATTGTTTTGTGTTAACTACATTTTAATGACTAGAGGCGTAACATCATGATCGTTTTCCAAGAGTTGCTCTAGAAGCATGAGAGATTTTTGTACACATATAACAATAGGTTTTATTCACAAAGTAATTCTGAGCTCTACAAATATGATCTTCCTTTTGTTTGCAAGACAATAATATCAGCGGGTTGTGGTTTTTTTTCAATATTCCATTTCACTTGTAGGCACCATGGGATTTTTTGCAAGCAGCACACCTCTAATTAATAGTCGTATATTAGTTATGATTAAAAATAGATACTATATAGCTGTTTGGAATATATTCATAAATAGTTGTTTTCCAAATACTAAGTTACAGGTAATACAGTTATTCCTAAAGGAAAAGTGTAGTTCTGATAGGCAAGTTACTACTTAATATTTTCCCCAGATCTGCTACTATTTGTAGACAGATGAAAAATTACTACTTATTGTAGAGAGATGAAAGATACAAGAGGAAATTCAGCTTTATCACTGATTGCTTTGTTATTTCCCAAAACTCAACATCTTTACAGTGAAAAGCATCAAATAAATTTGAAATGATACATGTGCTGATGGAAATGTGAGAACACAGGATATGACTATCAGCTAAAAATTAAGCTCAAGGTACGAGGTTCAATACTAGCTACTAATGGCCTGTGACAGCCTTTTCTGGCCTTAAGATTTCTTAGCCATAGTGACTGCACAGCATGGAACTAAGGGAACAGAAAGTGCTCTGTTATATTACTAACAAACATGGGACCCCAAGTGTCTTTGTGCTACTAGCAGGTAAAGAATTTCAGGACAGTTGTTTTTAATAAGTGGCTGGAATATTTCCCCCAAAAGCTGCACCTTGGTAGACACACTTGTTTACAAATCACTGCCCCTACAGCAAGGCTGCTGTGAAACCTGTTTCTCGACATTGCCAGGGCCTCACCTTCATACATAGCTCTGCCTTATCAAAACCCACAAGCATGTTGATGATGTCAAACCCAGAAGTGGATTTGTTCTTCTGGTGGACACCCCGAATCAATGCACACAACGTCTGCAAAGGGAAAAATCAGAGGGTAAGATGTAAGGCAACACTTACAAATCAACAGCAAAACCCGTCCTAAGACCATCTCATAGAAGTGGCAAAGCACAGGTATTTAAATTAATACCACCAGCCTGGAAGCCACACATACAGAGGTGTACATATTCTGTTTTAAATCAACTTTTCCCAGCTTACTGCCTGTCCAATGTCTCCTACAGATGACTTCTCCAAATCTAAAATTCATGTCCTGTATTCCTACAGCTGAGACAAATGCATTCACCAAATTGTAAGAATCAGTCTGTGAACTAACAATATCAAACATCAAGACTGAAGAGGGGAGTCTCCTGCACAAGACAGGGGACAGCATAGCTTTGGTAAGGAGCAGCCTGCAGGAAAATGACTGTTAATTCTGGCTGACAATTCTTCACAGCTTCTAATTAGGAAGTGTCCAGCAGAGGCAGTCCCCTGTATAAATTCCACACTAACTTCTCCAGAGCTTTATTACATTTTCAACCCATATGGAAATTAAAAAAGGAGGCTGAAATGAGGGAGAACAGGATAAAGTAGAATACAGACAAAGCTACAGAGAGTACTCTTGAGCCCCCAAATTGACAGCCTGCAGTGTGAACAAGCTCCTCTTGTCTCCCCATTGCCATCCGCTTCATCCTGCATCACCAGATCCTCTTGAATTCTGAAACAAGTAATTGTTCTTCAAAGACTAAAGAGACTTTGAATGTTTGTAACCTCCACAGACAGTAAGCAGCAACTGCTCTGTAGACATCAATTCTCCTCAGAAGCAAAGAAATGAGAACAAGATGTTTGATACTGGCAGCAAATATATTGCCTCATCAGAAGCAAAAGAGAGCATTCCCTATCTCTCAGTGTGGTACCTGTAATGCATTGACCACTCTGATTGGGTGCTCCTCACCCAGTGCCTGGATGCAGTGCTGAAACAAGCAGTTGATGTTATCTTTTATCTTCATTAACTCTTCCCCATCCAGAGCCTCCAGCTTGCCTTCTAGATATTCCAAGTTGACCTGTCAGGTTAAGAAGCAGTTCACGCATGTTACACAACCACTGACACTTTAGAAACGCCCTTGCACTGACAGTCTGCCACTTTGTAGGTAGAAGAGCAGCAGCAAATCAGAGGATGTTCAGTTCCCGTTACCTTCATGAGAAACAGCTCCTCCCAAAACCTGGGGTTGCATTTACTGGGGTCCTCTGTCTGAAAGGAAAAGGAACAGCCATGAGAGCAAACAAGAGGAAATCATTCAGGCAGAATTTAAAGAAAATCATGATCATGAGTATCTCAGAGTCAGCATCATCCCACTGAATGACCAAGTGGTCTCACAGCATACAATTCCGTCTACACAGATTCCCCAAAACAGAAGGACAAACAGAAGTAGCTCTCAGTTGGGATGCCTCTGTTATATTTTCTGGATTCTTTTTTGAGAAATGCTTGAAAAGCCATGACTTCTTGTAGATCACAAATGGTCCTGGCAGACAACAGGACACGGTGCCATTAAGAAAGAGAGCAGAACACAGACCTCTGCATGACAGTAGGAGAGCCCGAAGTGTGTGCCTACCACCATGCAGTCTTTACCTTGGGAAAAGAATCCATCGTGCAGAGCCCTCAGCACAAACTAAACCAAGAAAATTTAACACAACGTTTTAGAAAGAAGAGATGTTCAAGTCCTTACCGTGAAAATTTCATCATACATCAACACAACTTTCTCCTTCAATGGCTTCTTGGAGGCTGAAGATTTCCGGAGCAGCCCACCTTTCTTCTCTGCTTGGGCCATGCTGTATACCCTGAAGGTAAGAATAGACAAAAAAGGCTAAGAAAACTTGAACTTTTCTTCAAGGCATATCTGGCCTGCCTCAACCACCAAAGACTTTTTCACTACACTGAAATACTAATAGTATCTCACAAGCTGAAAGTAGGGGCTTTAATAACTACACCAGATAAGAAATCAGATCAAAGGTCCCATCTAGCCCTATAGCCCATTTCAAGGAAACATGCAAAAGCCCAGACACAGGCAGATACAGAATACACTCCTTATTAATAAATTTTCTTAATTCTTCTCTGTTAGAAGCTGATTCATGATCCAGACCAATGCAGTTTACATCTAGAAAAGTAAGTATTTTTTAATCTCATTGCATGAACTGTGATACTTGTTATCAAATGGATACTCATTCCTTTTTGACGCTGGTCAAGCCTCAAGGACGTCTTGTGACAAAAAGCTCCTGAAACTGTTTGAAAAAGTCTTATCTATTTAATTTGCTGCCTACCAAAGCACTTCAAATTCTGCTTTTGCACTCTGCAGTGGCATCCAACACTTGGGAACATTTGGCTGCAAAGCCTCCCTTAAATACTCCTGCCACCCTTGCTCATCCCTCTCTCTGCACCTTGGCATCCCTCACCTGCGCCAGCTGCTCTGCAAATCAAGCCAAAGAACCCCAGCCTCAAAAGCATCACATGTGGGTCAGTTTTGGGAGGAAGATGGAGGAACACAGGAGAAGCTTTGCAGGAATTTTTTTTTTTCCATCCAGATGAATTTCCTGATCCATTTGACAGCAAAGGGTTTTCTAGAAACACAAACAGGTTTTACTCTAAGTACTTGGTGTCTCACACTTACTGGTTATCCTATTAAAAAAAGGAAGTCTCATTATTACAAAATGAGCTGTTACAAAAAATAACAGCCATAGCCATAGCCCTGAACATTCTGTGACAGTCAACCCATTCCAGGGCTGAGAGTCAGAACGCGTGACTTGCCTGCCATGTACTCTCAACCTCACGTCTGATGCTACAAAGCATATCACCACTCTGACCTTGTGAATATGTATCTATCTGCAATCACAGATTTTTCTGGCAAGCATCACAGCTTTAGCACTGTCATGCTCCAGAAAAACATAGGCAGGCTCTTGTGGTAGCTGCCCTCAGTCATGCTAAAATACGCATAGAGGTAAGTTCACTGCAGTCAGTATCTAAGACCCCAGAGCCTTCTGAGCCGGCAGCCATGGAGACACCTTTGGATTTAGCCTCCCTCCCACAACCACAGCACATTTAGATCTGTCTTTCCCTCAAAGAGCAAGTTCCAGAAACTACTGAATGCCAGTTCCAGATCTCTTCCACATTCTTTCCACTGCAGACAGCTTTTGGTAGTCCTAAACTACAACTATGTTCTCAACTAGGACTCTCAGGCTCCCAGAGTTGGTTATTCAAACATCTGTCCTTTGAGCCATAAACCTCATTTGTAAGCGGAAGGAAAACATCTTTGGCCCTGGAGAAACAATGCTGCTGCAAAAGACCCTACCCCAGGTGTGAAGGGAAGGAGCTTTGCCTGGATGGGAAAGCAGGGGGTAGAACAGAGAGCAGCAGATCTCACACCTGAAAAGCTAAGATTTATATAGAAAAGTAAAGAGGTGTTCTGTCTTCCTCCTAGAAAGGGAAACGGCACTGCCGGCTGGTTAAGGGCTAGTGTGGCATGTGCAGGGGTGAGAATGGAAACAGCTCAAAGACACGCTGACAGAAGAAAACTTAGCAACTACTGCACCATAACCTTCTGTAAATACCAGAATTACTCCTGTAGCCTAGTAGGTCTATATATGCAATTAATGTGGAAAAAGGTTTCAGTCTAACAAACGAAAAAGAAAACATTATTCAATCATCCTGATAGCTTCTCTTTTATAGCCTTTGCATTATTTTTAAACTGTCATGGGAAATAAGACATTATTCTAATTAGAAACATAATTGGAAACAGAGAGAAATCTATTAAAAACCAAATCAAGAACGATGTCACTTTTAGCCTAGCAATACAAATCTTACCCAAGATTGCACAAAACAATTTCCCAACTAGAATTGTAAGTTTCTGAACCTAAAGCAGCTTGCCAGCCCCAGCACACCAACACATACATCAGCGTGCTTCTAATTGAATTACAGCTAACGAATCCCAATGTCATAACTAATAAACTAACTCTTGATGCTTCTAGGTCAGCGTTCTCACAGCAAACGTGTACGTGAATGGGAAGGGATCAATACACCCTGCTTAGTCCCCGGACTTTGAGAGCTGCATTTTAACGCTTTTCCTACATTTCCAGAAAGACAGAAAAAAACAAATCCCACAAGAAACAAAGACTTGATGCTGGGTGAGCATCAGAGGGATCATGTGAAAATTCTAGCCTCTGTCAAAATGGGACTTGAGATTCATATTCTCTCAACCAAAGCTGCACAGAGCACGTACAAAGACGACTGCTAGAGGCAAGGATTAAATCATGTTCTTGTTTATAATTTGCCATTCTACATATGAGCACATGGAGGAGCAAGGGGAGGAAAGTAAAAATCGCCTTTCATGCCAACGCTTTATTAGGCCATGCTTGTTTCACGACCTATGATGATCAGGCTGTACAAATGGCTTTTTCTTTTCACTTTATGCAATTACACTTTCTAGATGTCATAAAGACAGAAACAGGAAACTGTGTTTTGCTAACGGGGACCTTCTAGGCCGCTGCAGAAAACAACTGTTAAATGCACAAACCATTTATAAGTAAGTTGTAGAGGTGTCAAATTATCAGGACACCGTGACAGCTTATGAAAACAACAACACTGAATATAGTTAACAATTATCCCTTAATCGCATCACATTTAAAAAGCACCAGTGCATTTTCTACATTTTACGTTCAAATGGATAATTTATTCTGTCAATAGGTCAGTCCCATTAACACATGCTGCTAAGTAAATCCTGCTGTAGTCACCGACTGCACAGGAGAGCTACCCCTCAGGGCCAGAAGCACACGCACATGAATTTTCAGAACAGCAAGTACCCTGATGTGCAGCAGAAGATCCAAAATGCTTCATCTGGAACTAAAAGAAACCTCGACAGAGCACGAGTCTTGGCAGCTCAAAGGCAGGAAGTTAAAAGCCATGGCAGACTCTTTATCTATCATCAACCCCAGGATCAGCTGATCCAGTCAGGAAGAAAGAGATGAGGACACCCAACCATCCACCTCCTCTCCCTTTCATTCCAGAACTCGCAGCAGAGATTCCAACCAAACATGTGACATTCTGATGAACACATCTCTGTTAGATTTTCGTCAGAACATCCACGGGGAAAATTAACCTGACATTTTGAGTCTGAGGTTTACTCAGACTTGCACACTTTGAAAACGGTGGCTGCTCCTGTACAGACTTATTATTATTCCACAGATCATCTTACAATAGCAAAAATACTACTGTAGAGAACATAACACTAATGCACATCTACACTATAATGACATCAGGATCCAGAACATGTAACTTCTATAATCTTGCATGCAGCCCATCAGGCACTGCATTTTGCATTTAATTGCCTAGGCTAACAAACCTGAAAGTTTTCAGGATTACAGATGCATATACACAATCTCCACACACAATCAAACATGAATAAGTGTATTTTTTTATTCAGTGTGGAACCCTCAAAAAAATATACCGTAACACTTCATGGTTAGATAAAAAGAAAACAAACAGATGACAAAATTATATTTTCACATATTGACTTATTTGGCAAACCATTTATTCCCTCTCTGAAAAGGTAGTGCAAGTGATGGGATCTGTTTTGGTTTGTTAATGCCAGAGCCCTGGACTTCAATCAATATGTATAAAGACTCTGCATAAGAGCTGAAGTACTTTTGCTTTTAGAAACCACTATCCCTTGACTTGCCACTGCTACTAAGATTGGATTCACTTGCTTAAATATTTCAAGGCTAGTAATTGCCCCTACCACCAACTGCATGTACCTGGGACCCCGTGCCTTTCAAGGTATTTTACAGGTACATCACTCAAGTCTAAAGGAAAGCTGTTCAAAAATTCTCTTGATCATGCAAGAGAGAGGGATAAAGCCCTGCCTAAAAGTTAACCTAAGCCAAGTAGTCATTAAACTCTTCCGTGAAGTTCCAGGAAAAGCTTGCAATTAATCCACATGATGACTCCGCAGAGTCAATATTGGACCTGAGCGACAAAACACAAGTTCCAGCACTTGTCCATCACTGGAAGCAACACACAATCTGCACCCAGCACAGAGTTTATGAATCCCATTGCACAGACAGTACTTTGACCCAGTTCAAGCTCCAGTATTAAAACCCCCAGGACCACTCAGCAGCAGCCTGGCAGATCACTAATGAAAGAGGAAGAACACGTTAGGCTAGATTTTGTCAAGGCTTTAGCAACCATTGTGACCAAATTCCTGCTATAAGCCCTTCTGCAGCTTATTCTCAGCCATCTTTTGCATTGGCAGTTAAGCTTGTGCTAGTACATCCATGCTGCTTTTCTACGTCATCCATTCTTTACAACCTTATTTGTATATTGTCCATTGAAATGAAAACTGCTCAGACTGTACCTTTCTTCACAACTGTAAGGCGCCCAACCCGCAAACAAGGGAAACAGTAACGCTCACAGCACACAAGTCCTGGATCCACCTAGCAGAATTTCCAGGTGCCTTCATGCAGTATATAACAAGAAACATGCTGATTACAAAAACCCAGAGATCCTACTACTTTTTCTGCAGTACTAAGCAACATAATCGCCAGCACAGTGCCAGTATATGCATTTACTAGCCAGTCCACCCATCCCACTCAGAGTGGTAGAGGTGTACATAGTACAATCTAAAGGTATGCCACTACTGACCTATTTTTCCCCCCCCTTGAAAAGCAGCTTCCTAATGCAGACTACCACAGACTACCTCCCACTACACCTGCTTGAGCAATGACGTAAAAGAATAACACCCAAGCTACATTTTTAACACTTCATCTGTAATTGCCTTTCATTTCTCTCTGTCCAGTTAAAATAACACCCAATCCATCAACTTCACACCATCAACTAGTTAAACTTCTTCCTGTCAAGTCCATCTAGAGAAGCGTCACATGCTTCCACCTCCATCTGTTCACACCATTCTTCCAATCTAATTTTTCTCATTTCATCACGCTTCCTTTCGTATTTCTGGCTACAATGCCCAGCTCTCTCGTGTCAGAAAGTCTCTTTGGGTTTTTACTTTTCAAGCCCTTCAGAATCTACCCCACCTAGTTTTACCACAAAACACTCTGCACTGCCTCTACGCTCCCACCTAAAAGCTCATGCCACTTGGAGACCTTTTCAGATGTCTGTCTTCTGGAAAAAAAACAACACTCTCCCTGTAGCCTTCCCCACCCCTCTCCCATGGCTTCAGCGGTTGGTGTGGATCCAAGGCCCACACTGAATACAGCGCAGCTGCATGACCTTGGCTCCAACTTCTGAGGAAGCTGCTACATTCTAGGAAGCTGCACAGCAGAGCCACGCCAAGATAAGAAAGGTTGAGCTGCAAAGAGGTAACATTTTTGAGATACGGACCATTAGTAGTGCAAGCACTCAGGAGAAAAGACACAAACATAAAAAGGTATAAGTCCTAAAACAAACAAACAAAACCCCACCAGGGAGCCAGAATACAGCAACTCAGCAACTCTGAGCAGCAGAGGCTGAGCCTTACCCTCCTGAGGGTCATCTGCGTGGCTGCCTGGTGTGTTAGCAGGGGTGGTGAGCACATGAATGCTTAGCCTAGCAGCTCATTAAAGCCTCACTGTTTCTTTTGTGCATGCTAGCCAGTAACTTCAACATTTTTACGCTGTATATACTCTGCCGGTGGAGTCTCTTTGCACACAGCAAAAAGCGCCCTAAGCGACACAGACAGAGGGTTACGATAGTATTATTATTGGAAAACCAAACTGATGTCCTTTTTTCCCCTCCTCCTGAAATTCCTCTCAAAAAATTTTTGTCACACTTCCCACTAGAGCTCAAACAGCTGGTGAGCTGCAATCACCATATATCGCAACGATCTAAATTATCTCATTGCTCTGCATATTCCACCCACCTGCTCAGCCCGAACTGGCTCTCATCATACATGCAGGTTACAGTCTCCGCTCAAGAGCAAACTTTCTTACAGTGACATACGCAACAGGGCTTTGAGCGAGGCTGTAAGCTTGCGTAGCGAGCTGCCTCTGCCTGCAGCATCAGAAACATAATAAATTCGCCCTCCTTTACCATTGTTTACTGGTTTGCTGATACAGGTGCGTGTCGCACCGTGAGGAGCAGACGATTAGAATGATCAACGATGACACGATATGCCCTGCTCGTCCTTCTCCTAGAAGGCGTAGCCCCCGCCCCTCCGGCAGCCGGCTGGCACTGCGGCCGAGGGGCGGCCGCCCCAGCACGGCCGCGGGCCCGGGCAACCCCAGCCCGCTGCCAGGCCTCCCCGGGGCTCGCTGCACGGCCCCCAACAGCACCGCCTTGGGCGGCGCGGCGGCCACGCCTCGCTACCGGTAACGGCAGCGCTACAAGCGGGGAAAGGGCCGGCAACTCCTTAAGCAAGACTTGTGTAAAACTACGGCTAAAGTTTGCAGGAGGCGGCGAGGCCTTACACACACGGGGCAGGGCGGGGCGGGCAGCTAGGAGCGCTGGCACAGCCCGGGGTCACCGGAGACACGGAGGCGCACACACACACACCCCCCCCCCGCCGGGGGCGGCGGAGCCCCGGTGCCGCCCGTCCCTGCCTCGGGGTGGGGGCCGGGGGGAGTGGCCTGGCCGCGCGGGGTGGGGGGGGGGGGGGGAGGGGGGCCGCGTCCCCCCCCCCCCGGTCCCCAGCACTCACCTGCGGGCGAGCCGTTCCCTTCCCCCTGCGCAGGCGCCGCCTGCCGCGCATGCGCTTTGAAGAGGAAGCCCTGCGCCGCGCGGTCCTAGCGCCGCCGGCACCAGGGGTGGGGGGTCCTGTCAGCACCGAGTCTCGCCGCCTGCCGGTCCCCCGGGAGGCCCCGGTTACGGCGTACCGGCTCCGGTTACCGGGTATCGACGGGGACAGTCCTGCCCTGGGCCGGAGGGAACTCGCCTCTCCCTGAGGAGACGGACACACCCACCCCCCCGGTAAAAAATGGCCCCTGCGCAGCCTCGCTATCGGCCCCCGGGCCGCGGCCCCGCCGCCTTCCCCGCACCGGCGGCGGAAGTAGGAGAGGGGCGGCCCGGGCCGGCGCGGCGCGGCTCCGCCCGGAAGGCCGCCGCCGCCTCGTGATTGCGCAGCGCCGCGTCGTGCGGAGCCGAGCCGACACCGGCCCCGGCCCCGGCCCCGGCCCCGGCGGAGGGGCGCCCGTTCCCCGGCAGGCAGCCGCCGCGGCAGGTAGGTCCTGCGGGGTCCCGCGGGTGCGTGGGAAGGGGGGAGCGGCGGCGAGCCCCCTCGGGCGGGGGTGCGTGTCCGGGGAGCCGGGGGTGCGGTGGGTACCTTGGGGGATCGGTGTGTACCGAACCTGCTCGCCGGGGGAGGAGGGTGCCCGGGGGGGTGTGTGTGCAAAGACCCTAGGGAACGTGGGGGGGGTATCCTGGGAGGGGAACACTCGCGGCAGCCGGAGCTCCGTGCCCGTGCTCGCCCTCATGCATGCTCTCGATGACCAGGGCGGGCGCCCCAAGATGAAGCGAGCCGGGATGCTGCGGCAGGTCTCCGACTTCAGTGACTTCAGCCGAGGCCACTGGCTGCAGGAGCTGCTGTGCCAGGGAGAGGAACCCAGCCACGTCCAGTCCAGCCCCGATGGGCAGCACCTTTTGGTCATACAGAAGAGCCGGCCGCCCCCCCTGCCCCGGGTGGTGGCCTTCCAGCGCCACAGCATCAGTGGAGCCGACCTGGAGAGGAACTGGCAGCTGCCCGAGCCAGCCCTTGTGGGACTGCTCTTCCTGCAGAGCCCTGTGACATTGGGCTCCTGGGTAATGGCCATCGTGTGGGAACACGGCCGGACCGAGGTCTGGCACTTCGTGGTGGCCGTGGGCTGGCAGCTGCTGCAGACACTGGAGCTCTGCCAGGGTGTGCGGGCGCGAATCGTCTCTGTGTGCAGCCAGGGAACCAGCCTGGCATGGTGTGAGGAGAGGCCTCCCCTGGATGCCCACTCGGACATAAGCAAGTGTGCCTTCAGGTTCTGTGTCTGCACACGGGCTCTGGAGGTGGGGGAGCAAGGCGTGCGGCTGGGCTCCATAAGGATAGTCCTCCACAACAGCCCTGAGTACCAGATCCTGGCCTCCCCACAGCATGTCTTCCTGGTGCCTGCTGCTGCCGCCAACTTCGCCACCACTTCCAAATTCCTCCTCATCTGGCATCCCGAGAAGGCAAAGCTCGCCATTACAGCCCCCTCTGCAGGCTTTGTCCATAGCAAGGTGCTGCACTCCAGCAGCGAGTCAGACTTCAGGAAGCTCCTGCTTGGCTCTGTGGGTCTTCTCTCAGGTTTGGCACCCCTGGACATTCACACCTCTGCTGTGTCCAACAACGGGGGTCTGCTGCTGGTGAGCACGAAGGGTGCTGTGAACATGGTGGAGCCAGATGGGACACAGAGGCATATCTTTGACCTGGAGGGGGGCCCCCTGGCCCAAGGAAGACCTGTCCAGCTGAAGACCTTTGGCAGAATCCTGGCCTGTGTGCTGGCTGGGGTCCTGTACCTCGTCGACCAGAACAGTGGAAGGCTCATAGAAAAGAAAATCCTGGGTATGAAAGAGGTGCATTTCCTGGAGTCCCTGGGAGAAGAGGACAGCATCCAGCTCCTCACTCAAACTGGCATCTACAGCTTTAGCTTCTCCAAACCTGAGGACAGCAGCAGGCCTGAGCCGTGCCTGGTGGAGATGGTGTTTGAGGAGGCCTGCAGATACTACCAGAGGAGGAGCCTCAGCAGCTCCAAGCTGACAGTGGAGAAGTTGAAGAAAGGTGGTGTGTTCCAGGCTCCTGTGGCCCTCACTGCCATCCTGCAGCACAGCCTCCGACAGAAGCAGAAGCCAGCCCAAGGCCTGCCAGACACTTATGCCAAGCTGTTGAGCACAATGAGCCTGGAGCTGCAGAGCTACATGAGCCTGGAGCTCCTCAAGACATGTGTGGTATGTGCCCCAGAGGGTGAGGTGGAAAGTTACTGTGAGGAACTGGTGGAGCAGGAGGTCAGCCGTGTTCTGCACTCTGACATGGACAAGGACAACTTAGTCTACCTGAACTCAGTCTTTGCCTCCTTCCCCAAGGCTGCCTGGAAGGCCATGAGGAGCTGCCTGCAGCTGCAGCAGAACGGGGACGGCCTCTTGGTAGCCAGGGCTACCCCAGAGGTATGGAAGAAGGTCCTGGGAGGGCCACAGCAGGAGGAGCTGGGTCACAATGGGGTGGTCCCGCTCTTTGAGCTCATCTGTGCCTCCTTCCTGAGGTTCAAACCCAAGTGGCTGCCCAGTTTTGTGGAGCTGACCCAGCAGTACGTTGGCATCTCTTGGGCATACAGCAGCAAGGAGGGCCCAGAGGGCCGGGTGCCGCTGTACAAGAGAGCGCTGGGAGTACTGGCCAGGAAGAACAAGCGCAGCGAGGCAGATGATGAGATGGAGCTCGAACTGCTGCTCTGCAGCAAGAGACCTAAGGCTGTGCTGCAAGCTCTGCACCTTCTCATCTGCCTGAAGCAGTGGCAGCGGGTGGTGGAGGTGGCAGAGAAGTTCTCCAAGCTCAGCCCCTTGCTTAACAAGGAGATATTCACCACGCTGCTTACAGAGTTTGCCCAGCACCGGGAGCTGGACCCTTATCTGGACACGCTGTGGCCACTGTGTCCTGCTGAGCTCACCGCCTCGGACATTCTCACTGTGGTCCTGCAGCACCTCCCTCGCTCCCAGGAGGACCCAGTGCCCTTCTCCAGCGAGGGGAACCAGCTGACTGTAGGCTTGCTCAAGCCACTGCTGCAAAGGGTTGTGCAGCGTCCCTGCGTCCAGGACGAGATGTACTCAGATGCCTTGCAGAGCCCCATCTTTCCCCCTCCTACCCCACCCCGAGAGCACAAGATCCCTTCAAAAGCGGTGGCCAATGATGCCCCTCAGCCACCCGTGGCAAGGACTTCCTCCCCCTCGGCACTGGTACAGGGTGACACTGTGTGAAGGGGGAAGCACAACGAGATCCCGAGCCTTGAGCGCACGAGGAGGGGAAAGCCACATCCACTCCAGGAAATCCTGACCTGCCTGACAGTATGGAAGCCTCCTCCTTTCTGAAGCCTCCCTGTGGCAGCATCTCAGAGTCCATTGGGTGGCTGGGGTTGGGGGATCTCACCTGAAGCCAGGACAAGCTTTCTGACTATTTCTAGCAAGTGCAATTACCTGTGCCCCAGTGGAGGAGCAAGTGCCAGGTGCATTTGCAGATGAAAGCACTGGCTGCACTACAGGACTACAGAACTGCTCCCTGCCCGAAACACTTTGGGTTTGGTTTGCTTGGCTCCTTTCTAACTTCACTTCTACCTCCCTGATCCTCTAGGAGTAGCGGTGGGCAGGGACACACACAGTCTTTCCCCCCCATTCTCTGCTCAGTGGGTTGGGTGCTGCCTCCAAGCTCTGCCTGTAAGAAGCTGGGCATGTTTCTTGCAGTGGGATCACTGAGTCCTGCTGCTCTGGGCTCAGTCAGATGCTAAACGGCAGGGTGGTGCAGCTCCATGGTACTGGGGGTCCCAGCACACGTGCTGACAGCTGCAGCACTCTGCGCACTGCCTCACTGCGGCTCCTCTGGGATCAATCCTGTAGCTGTGACTGATTGCAGCTACTTAGCTGAAGAGAGCAGCCTAATTCCCTTATCTCTCTATCCCAGATGGTACCCAAATTCTCTTCCGAGCTGAGAAGCTGGCAGCAGCCTGTGCTGACCCTGCCTCTCCCTTCCCTTTGTGGAAGCTTCGACTATGCTGCAGGACACCAGAGCCCTCTGTTCCCATCTCCTCTACCTTTGCCCTCTGCACACAAAGGGGCTTTGTCAGGGTTGTCTGGCTCATATTGTGCCTCTTTTTGCAAAGTCAGTGTAACTTGAGAGCAGTTGTGCAGGAAGATCCAGGTTCCAGCCCCTTTCCCGTGCTCACTGCCTGGCCCCACTCTGCTGGGAGAGAGACCCTGGCTGTGGCTTTGCCCCAGCATGCAGGCTGCGGTGGGAAGGAGCTGTCTCTTGCCTTGCCGGGCTGGCAGAGCCTGGCTGGGACAGGGGAGATTCACCTGCATTAGTCCTCTTGAGTGGGGTGAAGTGTGGATGACTCCTTTTAAAAATAAAGGTTCCTAAAGCAGTGCTGGGGTGATGGTGGATGCTTTGAGAATGCACTCTCAGGAGGACAGCCGTTTCATTTTGCTTCTGGTGAAAAGTGGCCAAGTTTGACTCACAATGGTACTGCCCAGTGTGGCTCACCCCTGGTACGTGCTGGGCTTGGAGATCCAGCAGCACCTGGATAGCCTGTTCCCTCTGCGGCACTTGGCCCTTTACCACCACAGAGTCTCAGAGGCAGCACTCTGCAGTGGCAGGGCAGGTGACCACCCCAGAATGGCCATCCCAGGCAGTGCATGGTTTGGCAAAGGCAGCCCACATGGTTCTGGGAGCAAGGAGACCTACCTGGGCTTCGCTCCCATCCTCTCTGCAGCTGCTTGGTGCCACAAGCAACCCCCAAAGGCCATGGGGGCTTTCTGTTGGGGGAATGGTGGATGGGCCCAAGGTAGGGTTGTGGAAGGGAGAATTTTTTCTCAAGGGCTGCAACTTGTCCCTTTGTTTCTGGCTGGAAAACCAGCAACAGGGAACACCACACTGGCCCTGGCAGGAGTCTGCTGCCCTGAGCATGCAGTGGCAGAGCTGCTGTTGGAAGGATCCTGGTTTGTCAGACTGCTGTAAAGATGTGGCAGGGCCTCCCCCAGACAGGGGCTTGGCTGCAGAAAGTCCCTGTGGTGGAAAGAAGTCTGGCAAAGAGGAAGAGGAACTGCTGCAACGGTTCCCTAGAGGCTGGCTGGCTGGCTATTGATGACACCTTCCTTACGGTGGGCGTTGTGCTGTGGCCGCGGAACGCTGCAAGTTTCCCTCCCATGCAAGGGAAGTGGGTTCTGGCAGCTGTCACTCATGTGAGCGGAGGGAGCCTGGCCTGAAAGGAGAGCTGGCGGCAGCCGCTGTGGGCATTTTGCAAGGAGCCATCCTCACCTCTTCCCCGAGCAGCTGTGGGCCCTGCCTGGCGCTGCTCTCACCCACCTCCCAGGGCAGCTGAGGAGGAGGAGGATGGACCCAGGCCCCGCTCAGAGCCACAGCTCCAGGGCCTGGGATACTACCCTGGGGCAGTGCTGAATGGGGAGCTGCTGAGAGCAAGCCCCAGGCCTTGGCAAAGGCTGTGCAGTAATTTGGGGGACATTTTCGTTGCCAGGGCTGGATTTGGATGCAGGTCCACGGTGACGCAGCAAACTAGGAGGGTCAAGCTCCCTGCCTTCCAGCGCTAGCTGTGCAGAGAAGAACAGGCCATGGCTGGAGGCTGAGCAGAGAGAGGAGCAGGGAGGGAGCTGCACCCGCAAAGCCAGGGAGCAGAAACTGAAGCCAGCAGCAGTCCTGTGCAGGCTGGTGTCCCTGACACACAGCAAGGAAAGAGGAAGCAGAGGACGCTGTGTGGTAGGGAGTCTGGGGCTCAGGGATGGAGACATCCACACGTAGCCCCTGGACGAGCACAAAACAGTCACAACTTGGGAGGTTGAGGGTTCAGGGTGGGGGAGAGCAAAGTCAGAGCAAGTGGAGACAAAACTGAGCTAAATGCTCTCCAAGGGGGTGCCAGGAAACCCTGCCCCAGGGCCAGAAAGGGGGAGCATCCCTAGGGGGAGCAGGGGCTGAGCCACTACAGAGGACAGATTCAGCTGGGCGATAGGCAAGCACAGGGCTCTCTTTGCAGTCAGGACAGGTACTGGGTGGATATAGCAGCAGGTAAGGCAGCTTCAGATAACACCTGAAGGAAAAAATAGTAATTAGAATATTGGAAGGCAAATGGAAAAAGTGATAAAGCACCTGCATGTAGTGGAGGGCAAGCTGGCCAGCTTGGCCGTGTCACCCTTTGGAAAGACTTGGACTTTGCAATGAAGGCAATGAGTCAAGCTGCTCACATATGTTCCCCCATGCCTGACCCAGCTTTTGGGATGGTCCCTGTGCTTACACCAAGGAGCAGCAAAAAAGCAACACCTGCACTCGCCCCACCACGAGTACAGGCCACGAGCTCTTGGTGTGCCCATCGGTGCCATGCAGTGGTGTGGGGCATGCAGGGGTCGGCATTGCAAGTCCCCATACCACCATACCCAGTAGGGGAAAGGAGGTGTGGGCTGCAGGCACCCCATAAACTAACTGGAAACCCACAGATGGCACACAGCAGGGTGGCCAGAGGGCCCAGGGAAGTGCCTGTGTGCTGCGGGGAGGGTGGCACCTCATGGACAGGCGGCTTTTGGCATGGCTTTTCCCAGGGAAGAACCTGGCACCCAGCCAGGCGCAGGTGCCAAGATGCTCTGGGTGAGGGGAACATCACCCAGTCCTGGTGATGCTGAGCAGTGGTCCTGCATCAACCTGAGGGCTGGGTCAGGGCTCCAAGAGCTGGCTGTGGACAGAGCATGCTTGGGGACTGTGGCAGGAACCCTCTAGTCTCAGGCTCAGCTTCAGCTTGTGCCAGCAGCAGGGAACCCTCCCTGCTGCTACCCCTGTGCCCTCCCATCACAGTCAGACATAAAGAGTACAGCCACATGCCTGCAGTGCACAAACACCCCATTTATTGTTTGGCACCAAAAAACTCACAGCCTTGGAAAAAGGCAGGCTCCCTGCAAAAAGAAAAAGTCAAATTTTTCAAGCAAGGGGCCTGGGTGAGCAGGTTCCTGCTGGCCAGCAGCATAGAGGCTGCAGTGGCATGGACAGTGCAAGCTGCCCTGAGCCCATGGGGGTCTGGCGAGGGAGATTAAGTCCCACCTGGGGCACTGCAAGGGGCAGCCCCCCTCCCACACATACTGGGACATCGTCACATATTGGGAACCGGGGAAGGTGTTTCAGCCAGGGAGTCCCAACCTGCTCCCCAGTGCCCAGGGAGAAGGTGTAGCAGACAGCCGTGTCCATTTCCTCTGTGCCCATGCTGTGGGCAACGGGGGCTAATGCCTCATGGATGGCCGGGGGATTTTGTAGTAGTTGAACGTGGGTGGCCTGCAAAACCAAGGTCACTTGTGTCACACAACCCCCACAGGCACAGAGGGGAGCAAGGGACATCCTGGGATGTGCTGAGAAGTCCAAATATCATTCCACCCCTGTGGCCCAGACCCACAGGAAAGAGGGTGTGGAGACCCCTCCCACCCTACCAGCTTGGGGGAGGCTGGGAGCAGCAGCACTCCCAAACTGAAGAGTAAGGGAAAATGACTGGAGACCCCAGAACCTTCCCAGTCCTCCCCTGGTATCAGCACCCTCCTTGGCCTGCACTTGCCCTGTTCCCCTCCTCGCCCCCCTCCCTCTGTGCCCTGTCACCCCATCATGCCACAGTAGCTGCCCCCGCACCCCACACAGGGACCTGGCACTGCTGCTTACATCTCCAAGTCTTCATTCCTGGAGGGGAGAAAAAAAAAAAGAGGACAGCATCAGCAGGGCAAGAAGATGCCTCCTGGGACAACCTGGCAGCTCCTGGTGGGGCAGCGTCTCCCCAGGGCACACAAGGAGGACACAGCAGGGTGCTATGGTCCCCTCCATCCTAGCTGCCCCATCTGGACAGAGTGCACAGGCTCCTACAGCCCCCCTGAATGTTGCTGCCTCAGAGCATCCCTGTTCCTTCCCCAGGGAACACAGAGCAGGCCCCCCATGCTCACCAGCTCAGTAGCACACAGCTCCCCTGTGCCACGATTTCAGTTCCCCCAAGTTTCCCCAGCAGCTAAGCGTGTCTCCAGCCAGCTCAGCCACCAGCTGCAGGGGGAAGTGAAAGGCTCCAGGGCCATCAGTGGGGACCCCATGCACACTGCGGGCAGGGCACAGCCTGGCTCAGCACCACATCCTGCACACTCCACGTGCAACCCCAGCATGGGTCCTGGGAGAGCCGGGGCGTGGAGCGAGGAGGAATCAGCACAGGGGTGCTGCAAACCCCAGCTCCCCAGGTGGCTGTGACCCTGGAGCAGAAGGGTGGCAGGCAGTGGGGCCGGGGCTGGGGAAACCCTGGCAAACTGGCCTCACTGCAGGGCCAAGCCATAGCCCTCAGCCGTTGGAAATCCAACTAGAAACTGCTCACTACCCACCGGGGTCAGCAGCTGTGCTGGAGGCAGGGCTGCCCGTCAGAGGGCCCTGGAGGGATGGGGAAAGTGTCCCAGAGGGCTGAGGGGCAGCCCCACGGCACTGGTGGCCATGAGTGCACAAGCGAGCACTGCACCCTCGTGGCAGTGACGCCAACCCTGCAGTGCACTGCTTCTGCACAGCATCCAGCTGAGCTCCTGTTTTGGGGCCTCAGCACAAAAAAAATGGTGCAAAGCTGGAGCAAGCGCAGTGGGAGACCCCCGAGCCAGGCTGGGGGCTGCAGCCCATGCCATGCAAGCTGGGCTCCTTCCTCTGAGGGGGGTCACATGCACCTTCAGCTACCCAAAGAGAGGCTGCAGAGCAAACAGAGCCAGGCTCTTCTCCAAGAGCATCTCCATTCCTGGAGGCTGAAGGTCCCAGACCACCTCCCTGGTCCCTCCCCAGCCCACATTACTTTAGGATCAGCCCCATGGGCTGCCATGGGGCACATGAAGGAGCAGTTTGCAGTGCACAGGGGGGATCCCAGATCCAGCATAGTTGCGAACAGCTTCTCACCTGTAGACATCTTCAGTGTCCATGCGACGGTAAAATTTGGCGAGTCTGACAGCCAGGATGATGCTGGGCAGCAGGAAGATGGTGCACCAGCCCAGGCTGAACCAGAAGGCATTCTGGGTGTGGGGGGAGAGCCATCAGGGCCCAGACAGTGACTGGGAGAGCCTCTTCCACTCCCAGGCACCCTCAAAGACCACCCACCCACCTCTTCCCACAGCCTGGCCCCTTTACTTTTAGCCACATCGATCTGCCAGGGAGAGGCTGAGCCATGCTTGCTCAGAACAGAGATGGGTACCCCTCATCCTGTGCATGAGGGGTACAAGGGGTCCTCATTGCCAGCCCACACATGTGTCACCCTACGCACTGCTGCCCCACTCACCAGAGAGTCCAGGAGGTAGTCGCAGGTGATGACCTCCACATTATCCAGGGCCTGAGCTATGGGCTTGCAACGTGCCACGTCTCCTGTCAGCTGGGGAGACCGTGGGGACAGGACATGTCAGTGCCCCCAGCACCCCGCAGTCCATCCTCCCCTTCCCTCCACCACACCCAGGAAGAGTAAACTCACCCTGCTCTTGGCCCAGGAGATATAGGTCTCAAAGTCCAACAGCTCCTCCAGGAAGGCCCGCGTCTCCTGGCGGGGGCAAGCAGAGTAGAAGTGCTGCACCCCCAGCCCACTCCATGCCCTGTATCCCCTCTGTGTCAGGATCAGGGCTGTCAGACCACCTCAACCCAGCAGCAAAGGGGCTGCAAGCCCTGCCTCAACCTGTCCTTTAGGGTGTCATAAGGGGAGGAGGCACCCAGGGGTGCAGGGGACCCCCAGAGAAGATGACAAGGCAGGAAGAGCAGCCAGACGTTGCCAGGCATCCCTGCACAGAGGGAGCGCTTGGTGTGGGGGTCTGGCCACATCCCCACCGGGTGGCCTGGCAGCATGGCAAGGCAAGCTCACGTTCTTGATGATGTTTGCCGTCTCCCTCTCCACGAACAATTCGGTTTCACTGGCTTTGCCCAGCGCAGCTTTTGTCTGTGCCTGGGGTGAAAGGTGCTCTCAGCAGTGTTATGGAAGAAGACATCTCCCCCACCATGCCCGGCAGCAATCCCAGGGGTGCAGCGTCTCTGAGCTGTGGTGTCCCCAGCGGTCACACGCTGGTAGTGCCTGAGTACCTCAGGTGGAGGGATCCTGCTCCTGGCAAGGTCCATGGCACAGGCCCCCTCCCTCTGCCCCATGAGCAGCCCCTACAGTGCGTGCCTGGGGATTCCCACAGCAGCCACCAGCCCCCCAGACTGCAGGCTAGCCCCCATCATCTCCACTGCGGGACCTCAAGGGCATTTTGCAGGGTGCCCCAGACTGGGGTGCGCTCAGGAGGCTTCCTTGTGCAGCTTACCTCGAGCTGGGCAGTCCCATTCTGCACCAAGTGGATGTTCTCCTCCAGGTGTTGCTGGGGATGGGGAGAGGGGGGTCAGAGGCACAGACCCCATGGCTCAGCCAAGACCCCACCAGCGGGCTCTGAGCTCTGGGGGAGCCCAAGCCAGCACCCCCAGGACCTTCCCCATCCCAGCACCACTCACCAGCAGCCCAGAGAAGTTCAGCTGCATCTGTTTGTCCAGCTCCCTCAGCTTGTGAGCATCAGCCTTCAGGCTCTCTTTCACATCTGTGCCCTGGAAAAGCTGCAGTCAGCTGTGCCCCCCAGCACAGTGTCCCTGCCCCACCACAGTCATCTGATGGTGGGGCCAGGCTGGAGAAAAGAGCTGGGCAAGGGTGAAGGGCCTCGCCTCCCCTCAGCACCCAGGCAGGTCTGCAGAGGAGCCCCTGCAGCCGGTGGCTTTGGGAACAGCGTGGCCGTGGCCCCAGAGTGCTGTGGCCTCTCACCGCTTTGTCTGCCAGCTGCTCCAGCTCTGCGGCTAGATCTGGCAGGCTTCTCCAGGTCAAGTTCTGATCCAGCTGGAAACGGCAGAGACAGAGCCATGAGACCGGGGACACAGTGCTAATGGGGGTGGGGTGGGGGAGCGTACCCCATCCCTGTGAGGCAGAGTGGAGTCAGGGCCTCCCAGGTGGAGGAGTTGCCCTAAGGGGTGACATGAAAGGCAAAGCATACCCTGGGAGCCTGCAGTGGGACTCACAGCAGCAAAGGGAAGGGGACAATGGACCCCCTCAACACACATCTGGAACCCCCATCCCAACACCAGGCTGCCCCCAGCCTACCTGCTCCAGGGTGGGTGTGAAGTCAGGGGGCTGCCCAGCCCAGCTCGCATTCAGCAGCAAGTCTCTCTGTCTCTGGTTGAGCAGCAAGATGGGGCTCAGGGTGATGTTCATCTTCTCAAAGGACGTTGAGATCTCTCCTGTGTACTGCCGGGGTGGGGGGAGCTGTGATGGGGCACCATGCCAGCCCCTTACTGTGTCCCCCCCCAGCGCCAGCCCTGCACCCCCAGCTCTGCCCCCCAGACCCCGGCACCCCTGCGCTCACCTGGCTGATGTTCAAGAGCTCATCCAGGGACACGCTTTGGTCCAGGTCTAGCGTTTGCCACAGGGCAGTGTCTTGCTGGCACCGCCTGTAGGAGCAGAGGCACGGGGCTGAAAAGGGGCAGGCGAGGGCCAACCCCTCCCTGGAACATGTCCTTACTCACGCAGGCAAGTCGCCCCTCGCTCCTTCCCTGGCATCGGCACCTGCCTGCAAGCAGGGCAGGCAGGGCAAGCTGACCGCATCCCGAGGAGCATCCAAGGGCACTGAGCAGCCATACCCTTCCCCAAAGACATGGCGCTGGAACCGGCACCCACCTGTAGATCTCTGAGAAGTTTGCTGTGCCACCCTCCTGGCCCAGCAGCGCTGACAGGTTGAAGCCAGGGAACAGGTCAGGGGTGTCCAGGAGCTGAGCAAGGGAAGAGATGGAGAAACTAGTCATAGTGCAGGGCGGGACACCTGGAAAGAGCACCCCAAACAGGCCAGTGCTGCCTCCTGTCCACCAGCAGCCCTTGGAAAGGTGGCAGTGGCTCCAGACAGCGGTGTCCCCCCACGGGGGCCTCACCTGGAAGAGCTGCTGGTTGTGCCAAGACTCACAGACGAGCATGTAGACATTCCCCCCCAGCACAAAGGTGATCAGCACTAGCAGCATCAGCATCCAGGAGAAGATGAAGCTGAAGCCAACCCCTCTGCCAGAACAGAGATGCCGTCAGCACCCTGGGCCCTAAGCCCCAGCATCGATGCTGGCATTGCCTCTAGCTCGGAAAGCCCGAGGCCTGCACATCCCTTGCCCCACCAGCATGGCTGGGAAGCACTACCATTCCCACACGCACAATTCCAACCTGCCTTTGGACCCTGGAGCCTGGCTGGACTCAGCCCCCGGTGTGGCTTCCCCAGCTTTGCAAGCCACTACCTGCCCCCAGAGCCACAGGACCACGTACACGCTGCCGGGCCCCGGCTGGCCAGGGGTGAACGGACTCCACTTGAACACCTTCTGCTGGCACCACGTTATACCCTTGTGTTTAGCATCTGCATGGTGAGTTGCCACGGGGCAGGCCATGAAGCACAATAATTTGATGATTTAGGAGCTTGAGCAACCCCAGACCAGCCCTGCCCACCCATCCCACCACTCCCGCATGCATCCTCGGCAGCTGAGGGAGCCTCACGCCATGAAGAAGTTCCCGCCAGCGTTGGAGAGGCTGCTGCGCTGCGTGGGCGGCACACTTTCCTTCAGCCCCAGGGGCCCCAGCAGCAGCCCGATGGCGTTGCAGAGCACCACCAGCAGCACCATGCAGCACAGGAGGACACACACTCTCCACCTGGGCAAGAGGAGAGGCAGGAGTCAGACAGCAGGACCTGGCACCCAGAGCAGCACCCGACATCCCACCAGCTGCCTTTGTTGGCAAGAAAGAGCCCCCAGGCACGCTGGAAGGGAAGGGGCACGGGTGGCTGCAAGGCACAGCTCTGGCCACCCTGCACCCACAGCCCCACCACCAAGCAAGCCCCACCTCCCGCAGCTGGAAGATTGAGAGCTTGAGCCTCTCTGGACAAGGGAGCTGGGGGATGCAGCAGCCCCTCACCTACCTGAGCCCATCGAAGGCAATGATCGGCTCCCTGTACTCCTCCAGCGCTGATACGGCATTGCCCACGAAGGCTCCAACGCTCTCCTCCACATCCAGGAGTGGGAAATGCTCCTGCAAGCTCTTGATCTCCTGCCTGATGAGGCCCAGCTGGTCCTGGGTCTCTGCAGGGGACGGGGATAGGTTGGCGCTGCAAGCTGCTGCCCAGGTCCTGCTTGTCTGGAGCAGGCGAGCCTGGGGTAGCGGGGACCAGGAGAGGATGGGAAGGGGGTGGTCGTGGCCAAGGATGCATCAGCATGCTGGCGCTTGAGGACAGCCAGGGCTGCAGGCATCAGGGTAGCAGCAGGGGAGGTCTCCAGGCAGGGATGGGGTAAGAAGGGAGAAGGGAGCCCTGGGAGAAGGAGAATTTGGCACACGGGGCACAAAGCCCTGCTTACTTGTCACCACGTCCCGGGACTGCTCTTGCACCTTGGCAGGGGTTGTGTCCAGCGTGCTGTTAACCTGCATCCAGGGAGCACAGCATACAGCTCATGTCCCCGCCCGCAGCCCAGGGCTGAGCAGCACGTTCCCTCTGTCCCCAGGTCCCAGTGGCACAGGACAGCCAGGCTCCCTGCAGCACCCAGTCCACCATGCCAGCACCCAGGGGTGGTGGGGACAGCGGGCAGGCTCCGGCCAAGGCAAACCTCTGTCCAGCCCTTCCCTCCTTGTCACAGCAATTAACTCCCTGTGGGGCTCTTCCCAAGCCACCCCCTCGCAGCACATCCCCAGCAGTGCCAGGAGCACCTAGCCCTGTGCTTGGGTGCTGGGGGACCCACTCACCTCCTTTAAATCGGCTGTTATGTTGGAGCCAGACACATCACTCAGTGCCTCCAGCTGCTGCTCCACACCAGGGATCTGTGGGGAAGAGCCTGGAGTGAGGGAGCTGTGGGGTGCTGGGGAAAGGGCTGGGGGGGCCCCTTGCCCCACACCCTGCCCCTCCTCACCATGCTGAAGTTGGTGCTGAAGGCAAGGCCGTCCAGGGACACGTTGCCACAGGGTTGGCCACAGCGCTGCAGGGTCTGGTTGAGGCTGTCCTGCAGGCTGGCCAGCCGCCGGCTATAGTTGCTCTGCAGCTCCTCGAGGTGCAAGCGAGTGCCGGCAATGCCGCCAAAGGCAGCCTCCAGCGTCTCCATCCCTGGGGAGACAGCGGGGGCTTGAGGCCTCATCCTGCCAACATGGCAGGGGCTTGTCCTCACCCAGCTGAGCCTTGGGGACCCATCCAAAAATGCAGTGAAGGGGACCCCCACCCCAAAGTCCCAGCATTTGCCCCAGGCTGGGGCTGGAGTGGCCAGATGGAATCCAGGCTCCAGTGTCTGCCCCAGCATCCCCCTGAATCCCCTCTGAGGCCCTGCCAGCCTCCCAGGGATGGGGCCACTACCTTGCAAGAGGCTCTGGAGGGATCGCAGAGCCCCATCTGTGCTGTTCCTGATGCCTGAGACGATCATGCCACCCAGGTTGGGCCCAAAGTCTGTGGAGATGGGAGAGACAGTGTCAATGATGGGACCCCAGGAGTGGGACCAGGCTGCCCTCAGCAGCCCAGGGCTTGCAGGGCAGCTGCTGAAAACACTGACCCCCACACCAGGACCCTATCGCACACCCACCCTCCAGGCAAGGTGGGCAGAGGGGACCTCCTCACCCTGCCAACACCTGCATCACCCTCCCAGAGAGGAGCCTCAATGGGGAGAAGCAGCAGCTGGAGCAGAGCAGGGGACTGGAGGAGCCCCCCAAACACACTCCCTTTAGACATCCGCGTAAAAACCAGCTCAGTGGCCCCCCAGGGTCAGCAACTATCTGGAGCACCCCCAAGCACTCCCAGGATGCCTCAGCCCCCCCTCTGCCACACATCCTCACCCTGGAGGCTGCGGTTGGCGTGGCCCAGTGGGACGTCGCTGCTGTCAACGATAAAATTGATTTGCTGCAGGGACAGAGATGGGGTGTCAGTGTGGGTGGGGACCCTTGCCTGCCTCCAGCCCTACTGTCACCCTTCCCTGGGGGGTTCTTTACCCCCCATCAGGCACCCCAGCCGGGGCAGGGGGACCAGGCATGCCTGAGGGATGGAGGCCAGGTAGGTGTGGATGTTGTCCACAGTGTTGTTGACATTGGGGAAGGTGCCACACACGGCTTGGGAGAAACGGGTGTTGCTGATGAAAGCATAGACATCACCAGCCCTGCAAGGGAAGGGTGGCAGGGTCAGTACATGGGGAGCTTGGTCCCAATGCTTCCCCCCAGGACCCTCTGAACCCACCCACACCAACCCCAGGCTGCAGGGTCCAGAACACGCCACTGAGCCTCCCTTCCAGAGCATCCCAGGGAATGCCCTGCACACAGGCAAGGGACCGGAGAGGAGGGACATGGGAAACTGAGGCACAGGGGAGCCCGGTGCCTGGCACGCCCACATTTCTCCAGCGAGGCTGTCAGGAAGGGTCTGCACCATTCCAACACGCAGCCCCCCAGAGCCAGCTCCCCACTGCCACTGCTTCCTCTCCTTTGTCCCACCGTGCTGGGATCTGCTCCTGTGAACAATGGCAGCTTCCTGGCAAGGCGGCCAAGTGCTGGTGTTTCCACCCGCCCTCGGGTCCCATCCGGAGCCTCCTGGCCAGCGCACTCACAGGAGGAGAGCAGAGACCAGCAGGACGGATGCCCAGAGCGCCCGGCGCCGGCAGCCCATCCCCCGGCCCTGCTTCTGGTACATGCGGCCCCCGCAGTTCCCGCAGCAGCGACAGCAGCAGAAGCAGCATCCCACCAGGGGTACGAGGATGATGAAGAGAAGCCCAATGGCCATGCAGACTAGGAAACCCAGTTCGTAGAGCAGCAGCTGGGAGAGGAAGAACAAGAGGCAGCATAATGCTGGCATCCCTGAAGGCCCCCCGCTCTGAGGGTCTTGCCCAGACCCCCCACAGGGTGCATCTCCCCTTGCTGCTGGCCAGCACCCAGGGCTCAGACGTGGAGCAGCATCTGACAGCATACCCTGTCCCACCACGGTCTGGAGCTGCTGGCTCCCTGTTCTGGCTGCCCACTCACCTCCTGGACTTGCTCCCCAGTGGTGTCCTCACTCTGGGACTGCCCAAAATCTGCAATCACTTCTGGGAGACAAGGAGTGGAGAGGGCCATGAGTGGGTGCTGGACCCTGGGGGGCTCTCCAGGAGCCCCATGCCCAGCTCACCCCAGAGAGGGCTCCCAGCACTGGGCATCACCTCCAGCGCTGTGGCTCAGAGCAGCTGTGCCTGGCACATTTCTCCCTTCCAGCTGTCTCTCCCCAGCCATCGTGTCACACAGCCCTTTTGCACCCAGGGAAAGCACTGCCAGCCCGCAGGCTTTCAGGGGTCCATGGAGCAATGGGGTCCTCACACCAGCAGGCACCAGGGGCAGGCTCAGAGGAGGATGCTCCAACAACCACCTCGGTTGTTGGGCTGGGTCAGCCCCAGGCAGTTGCCCAGCCAGCACTGCCAGTGTGGGATGGGCACTGGGGCAAAGTTCCATGCCACAATGTCTCTTTCATCCCCAGGGCTTGCCCTGCCCATGCCCCATGATGTCATTAGTAGCTGTGCCAGTATGTGCTGCCGGCACACAGTGCTGTGTGATTGTACCCCGGTATCTATGTGACACAAAGCCACCACGTAGTTTGCCAGCCACAAGTTGCTGGCAAGCAGGGGCTGAGCCCAGCAAAGGAGGAAACCTAAGTGCCAGCAGCCAGAGTGGCAAAATCCCCCCTAAGTGGGCACCACTCATCCCAGGGGCATTGAGCAGCCACAGGGTCCTGGCATCACCAATGCCAACCTGCAGCCACTTTTGGATAGAGCTGTACCAGTGACACATCCCCTCAGAGGCAAAGGAGGGAGGGCGAGCGCTGGCAAGCAGGGTGGTGCATGGGGGGAGCCTGCAGCACTGCCGTGCAGGTGCAGGCATTGGGACACACTGCACAGAGGGCTGCAAGCCAGGCAAGGACCCCGTGAACTCACAGGCAGTGTGGGGTTTGCTCTGCACCTTTTGTTGGGGCCTGGGATGATGCTGCTCAGAGGGAGGTTGGGGCAGGACTCTGCAAGGTAGCACTGCCACCGAAGCCTGTCCTGGGGCTCACCTGGGACTGTCCCACAGCACAGTGTGATGGGACACAGGCAGCACACACAGCTGGAATCCTCAAGCACCCCACTCCACCCCCCTTCCAGATCCCTCCTAACTCCAACCCAGCATTTAAGTGCTGGGTGGACAGCCATCAGAACCGAGGGCTCAGGCTCACCCAGGACCCCACAGCTCTGAGCAGCCTTCCCACCCCACCGCCCATTCCCTGCTGCTGTGCACCCACCTATGGGCAGGGCATTGGGCTGCACCAGCTGCAGGAAGCCATGCACCATCCCCACCAGGCCCGGCGTGCTGCTTCCTGGTGCCTCAGGGCCAGGGCCATACACAGGCTGCGAGATGTTCCCCAGCTCCATCGCGGAGGCTTCGGTGGGCGTCTGGCCACAGAGAGGGGCTGTCGGTGTCACTGGGGTGCAAGGTCACCCCACCTGCCCTGCCTCCGAGCAGGAAATATGGAAAGAAAAAATCAGGCACCTGCCAGCTCCTGCGCAGAAGGAAAGAGCTGCCAGCGAGCACCAGCAAGGGATGGGGAATCTCCAGAGAAGCAGGGTGGGGGCCAGGCAGGAGATACCCACGAGGGACCAAGGGGGCTGTGGGGGATGAAGTGAGGGCAAAGTGCTTACCCTGTCCTCCGGCACCTCCCGTGCGCCCACGCCTGCCGCAGGGCCCAGCCACACCGTGCTAAGCGCCTGGGCTTTGTGACTTGTTTAAGTTTCAGCTGTGATGACTGAAAAGCTGCTTGCCAGGGAAGGTGGCGATGCCGGGATCGCCCCACCCCGCGCCTGCCGCCTCCTGGCACCCAGCCACCGGGTTGCCTCTCCATACCCGGATCAGGGTCACCACCAACCTGTCCCAACCCAGGCACCGGGGAAAAACCCCTCTTCTCGCTCTCTGCAGAGCTCCCCTGCCCTTTCTGGTTTCCTCCTGTCCCAACCCAGGAGCTGGGAGACCCGTGGTGATCCCGAGGGCAGCCGTCCCGCCCGCTCAGCCCCACCACCAGCTGCATCCCTTTGCGATGGGGTGCACCGGGCCGGCCACAGTTTCGGTACAAACCAGCTCCGGCCACAGAGCCAGGTTTTGCATTTTAAAAATTTTCCCAAACGGGGCATTGCAGCAAACCCAGCATTTTCCACACACACCCCTGACCCCCACCAAGCTGGGGAGAGGCTCCCGAGGCCCCCAGGCTGGATTTTTCCTCCGAGGCTGGAGCTCTGCCAGCGCCTGCCCGGCTCCATCCCCGGCTCCATCCTCCCCCCCATCTCCCCGCCCGCAGAGGAGGCCTCCCCACGCCGCGGTACCCACTCGGGCTTCTACCCCTGCCACCGCCCCGTAGTCCTTAACCCCCACTTCGCCCAAGCTGGGGGCCCGCCGGGGCTCGGGGGTCAGGCTGAGGGACCAGGGGGTCTCTCCCGCTCCCCGGCGGGCGGTGGCGGGAGCTCCTCGGCACGGCCCCGGGGGGGCGGGGCAGGGCTGGGTGGGGCCGCCCCTTCCACTCAGGCCCCCCCCCGGGGTCTGCCCGGCCCGTCCGGCCGCCCCGGCCCCGGCCCCGGCTCTGCCGGGAGGGAGCCCCCTGCCTCCGCCCCGGGGGGACCCCCGCTCCTGCCCCACCCCGGCACCCTGCATCTGCCCCCAGAGACCCCGGCCCCTGCCCCGTCCCACCGGGGAGAGCCCCCTGCCCCCAGCTCTGTTGTCCCATGCCCAGGTGATGCGCCCCCCCAACCCCACAGAGACCCAGCTCTGTCCCCCACTGCCAGACCCACTGCTGGCCTCTCCAGCAGCCCACACTGCCACAGCCCCCATGCCCAGAGCCCCCTGCACTGCCCACCTTCCCCCCATGCCAACTCTTGGCTCTGCCCCGCATCTCCCCACCTCCCTCCCCAGTACCCCCGGCACTGTTGTTGGCCCTTGACCCATCCCCATGTTCCCGCATGGGGCACCATGTGCTTTCAGATGGGCACCAGAGGGGAGTCTGGATGAGCCATACCTGTACGTCCTCTTCGCGGCCATGCTGCCGGCCCCCCAGCACCGATGGCTGGCTGGCTGCCACCTCCCAGGTTACTGCTTAACTTTCCCTTCACAAGCAGGCATCGCTGCCCTCCATGACCTTGGGTGAGGGCGGTGTGGGGAGGAAGGCAGCTCTGCCTCGGGGTTTCCTCCTGGCCTGGCCCATGCCAGGTGCTGTGTAGGACCCTCCAGCTCAGCACTGGCACTGGGACAGGGCAGCAGAGGACACAGATGCCCCCTCCTCAAGGAAGGAAAGAAAAAAAAAAGCAGAAACTGCAGCAAGTTTCTCAGAGAGCGGGGACTGATGTGGGGAGGGAGGTTTGGGCGGTTTCATGGGCATCCTTGAGCTTTCCAGCTCGGACTACCATCAAATTGTTGTGTCAGGGCCCTCTGCCAGCTCCCAGGGCAGCTGGGCACCAGGGGTCCCACGTGGGACAGGGCTGGCTGCCCTCAGTGCTGCGCTCCCTGAAATCGGCATGCGCCCAGCTCCCACAGCCACACATGGGCAGGATCTGGTCGGGCATCCCTGGGATGCTTCACAAAGTGGTGATTTTGCCAGGAGCGTTGGTGGCCGGTTGCTGCTGGTCCTGCCTCATCTGTGCCCTGGCAAGGCCCCCACCTCCCTGCCTGCCTGCCTGCTCCAGGGTATCATCCCCCTTCAGCCTAGGGCATCCTGCCAAGGCAGCTGGAGCTCAGGGCACATGAGGAGCAAGGGTGTTGACACCCTGGCCCAGGGTGCCACCACACCACAGGGTCACCATGCCATGAGCTCCCACCACGGCACAGGCACCCAACAGCCACCCAGACCCCAGCCCCGTCAGGGGAAAGGATGGCAAGGTGACATCCCTCGGTGCAGATGTTCACCCAAGCCCTGTCCCTGTCCCACTGCTCCGAAGACAGGCCCATCCTGCCCCCATCCTCCACTGCATCAGCCCTATTTTAAGAGCCTGTTTTCTCCCACATCCCTTTTTCTGCCCCCATTACTGCCAGCTCTGCCCTCACCCCAGCGTCACCCACAGCCGCAGGCTCCTTGCCCTGCACATTTGGTTGAGGGGTGGTTGCAACGGATGAGGCACCCACAGTTTAAGCCCACTGTGTCCCCCTGGCTGGGGGCTGAGCCCAGCTGCCCCCAGACTGTCTACCCAGTGGAAACAATAAAATGCCACCTCTGGGGCCAGCTAGTCTGGGGAACTGGGGACCAGCATCTTGCCCCCAGTGCTGCCGTGGGGACCCCTAGCTCCTGGTAGATCAGGGCAGCCTCCACGGAGGCTGGTGCTGTGCCTCCTGCTCCAGGGCAGGTGTCACTGCCCCGCCTTTGCCCCCCTAGGGCCCTTGCCTGCCACTTGGCTGCTGCCGCCCTGTTCCCACAGTGGGCCGTGCCACCCCTGCTGTTCCCTCAGGGGACATGCCCATCACCTTGGTGTCAGGGCAGGCCCTGAGCTGTTTGTTTGCTCTGGCTCGGGGACAGGGCCATTTCCCAGCAGCCTTATGCCCCCTCCTTGCTGGGATTTCTGCTTTCTGCAGCACAGCAGGGAGCCAGCCGGGGCCTGGCTGGGAACCAGCAGCCTGAGGGGAGCCAGCATCATCCCAGGAGCACAGCGAGCCCTGCACCCACTCCCCACAGCCAGGGCACAGGGGCACGAAGGGACCGCCCATCGGCTGGGTCCCATGCTCAGAAATAAATGCTCAGACAGCCTCAAACCGAAAAGTCATTTTATTGGTACCATACATGACTCATAAATGGCACAAACTATGGAGGGGAGAAGGAGAAAAAAAAAAAAAAAAAAAAAAAAAAAAGAGAAACAAAAAGGCATTACAGTGTGCCCGGGGCAGGGCAGTGAGGGTCTCCGCACCCTCCATGGGAGCCCAGCAGCGTGGCGGTGAGAATCGTACCTTAATTGCAAAGCAGAGCTCGCGCTCCCCGCCACGCCGGGCTCCCACCCTGGGAGCCTCCCCACCACCTGCAAAGGGGCCATAGGGACCCCCCATGCTTGTGGCTGGGGGTCCGCGGGGCTGAGCCCTCCACCTCTGGGCTGTCTGTGGGGGGCCCAGGGGCCCGGGAGCTGATGCAGGCATCTCTCCGGGGATTTTGGGCTTGAGATTAGGCCAGGGCTGAGCCAAGGGGCTTCTGTCTCCTAGCCCAAGCCCAGGGACAGCAGAAAGAGGGGGGACACAGGGTGTGCATCACCCTGGCTCAGCCACCCCCTGCATTGTCAGCCACGGGTGGGCAACACACAGGGCACAGGCAACACCCCCGCTGCAGCCAGAGCCCCTTGCACGGGGGGCAGCCCCAGCGACACCTGCCAGCCCTCAGCCCTACAGGGCAGGGGGACATATGCTGCGGGATCCCTGGTGGGGAGCTGGGGTGGGCAGTGAAGCGTGGGGTCCAACCCCCCCAAACGACAGGGCTGCTCCACCTGCCCCAGGCTCCCTTACACACGCGCAGACACACAAACCTCTCACACATGCACTTTTGCACACACACACACACAAACACACCACCCCCTTCCCCGGGCAGCCCCCCACCCTGACCACCCCTGGGGCAGCGCTCGCTGCAACCCCACCCCAGGGTTGCATCAGAGGGTACCCACAGGCAGCCCTGACCCCTGGCTCCCCCCAAAACCCCGCTCCGAGGTTGCTGGGGTGAGCTGGCGAGCGCAAATGCCCTCCCCTGGCACCTCCCGTCTTCTCCTTGGAAGAAGCCTTGGAAGGGATTTTTTTTTCTTTTTTTTTTTTTTTTAAACCAAAAAAACCCCCAAAATTATTAATTTGCTCATCATTTCCCCTAACATCAATGGAGGCACCTGCTCTAGTGATAACACATTGAAAGAACAGTATCGTACACACTGTCTACAGCGCGGAAATGTACAAGCACGAGGTACACGAACCCGAGGCGGGGGGAGCGGGGACAACAGCACACAAGATTTACATTGAGGAGGGAGGCGGGGGGCTGCCCCCCCCGGCCCCTGGAGGGATTAGAAAGGAAGTCTGCAAAGTCTCTCCTTGGTTTGAAGCTCTCCGAACTGGATATAAAACGAGACTCCCAAGAGAAGAAGCCTGTACAAAAGTCAGGACAGGGTGAGAAGGCTCAGGGCAGGGATGGAGGAACTGGTGAGGGGGCTGCGGGGGGGGCTTTTCCCATTTTTTTCTTTTTTTTAAACTTACAATTTTAATAATATTTTTTTTTTCTTAAAAAAAGACAAAAGTAGGAGGTACTGGGAACCAGGGGTTGCAAAGGGGCCCCAGGCGGACTCACGTGGGGCAGGGGGAAACGCAGGGGCTGCGGGCAGGGAGTGAGGACACTGGCTGCTCTGGCAGAACCACGGGTCCTCTGTGCCCCACCCCAGCCCCCCCAAGCCCCCCTCCCACGCACTTCCTATATACAGAGTCCCCCCATGGCCCTGCTGCGCTCTCGCCCCTGGGGAGCGAGGGGAAGGGAGGGGAAGGGAGAGTGGGGAAATGCGACGGGGCCCTATCCTTGACACCACCCCAGCGCAGCAGGATCTGATCCTGGCCGGAGGAGGCTCCGTGGCAGAGCCAGCGGCACGGGGAAGGCTTTCTGTCACCACCCACCCTGCCCCAGCCCCAGACTGGGCTGGGGACACGCAAACCCGCTGCAGGTGGCTGCCCAGCAAACCCCAGCCGTAGGACCTGGGGAGGAGGAGGAGGGTCTCTGGGCTGTGCCAGACCCCAACACACAGCATCTTGCACGCCACCGGCTTCCCGGTCGCACCAGCCACTGCCGACACCTCCCTCCTAATTCCCCCTGCTCAGCAGGCAGGGGCTGGGCACATTGGGGCAGGGAGGAGAAGCTCTCCAGGGGAAGAAGCAGGGAGAAAGGAGGAGAAGGGGGAATAACGAAGCTACAGCCCTGGAAACCCACCCCTGCCCTGGGGTCCGGCGAGGAGGCAGGCGTGGGGTGAGCGGGGAGGCGGCGGGGGGAGGGCTGGGGGCTGCCCGCCTGGTGCACGCCCTGGGCCATGCACCCCGTCGGCTGCGCAGTGTCGATCCTCCCCCAGTACCTCGCCGCTTCCCAGTCACTCTCCGTTGCAAATATACAGGTAGATCGGTTGGGACTGAGTCCACGGGGCGGCAGGGGGGCTGTTACTGTGACGCCTGCGACGTGGGGTTCTCTGACTTGCTCTCCTGGCTGGAGGGCGGTTTGCTGTTCCAGGGGCTGTTGGCCCCCAGCGCCGGCGAGTTGTTGAAGCTGTCCTCGTCGTCAATGCCGTTGGCGGCGTCAAATTGCGTGTTCTCCAGCCGGGTGATGAGCCGCTCATCCTCGTCCCCAAACTCCCCCCCCATCAGCGTGGGCTCACCTACCACCATCACATCCTGAAAGGGGAGACGGTCCCGAAACATAATCGAGGTGGGGGGAGCCCGGGTCGCCAGACCCACCCTCAACACCACAGCCCATTTCCACAGCCACAGGGCTACCTCCTCACCTCCGGCACAGGACCCGAGGCTGGGGCACCGTGTGTGGCAGCACATCCTCACCCCCTTGCAAGGGAGCAAAGCAGCTCAGGGAAGGCAGCTGAACTCCCTCCTTCTCCCCATCACTCAGAGAGAGCTGGGCAGGCTCGGACAGGCAGTCCCCAGGGGTCTCCTCCTAGCCACTCCCGGGGGCCGGGGCAGGGACCCCTCCCCTCCACCCCAGGGGAGGAAGAGAGAAAGGAAACGGGATGCTTACAGGTACCTGACTGGACAGGGCAAAGGTGCTGGCCGGGCTCTTCTTCTTGCTGTTGCTGTTGTTGGTGTTTCCCCCACCGGAGCTCATGGTGCTGCCCCCCGACATCTTCCTTTTCCGGCGCTTGCTGGGCTGCTGCCGTGCTGGTTCCGCTGGTGGAGGAGGGAGACATGGTCAGTCCCGACAAGAAGGAGCCGGTGCCCTCCAACCCCTTCTCTGCAAACCCCCCTTCTCTGCAAGGACCACATCCCCCCTGGGGCAGCATTGCCACCCTCTTCCCCTCTGCAGCTTCACTGTCCCCCCAGCGCAGGGGGCAGAAGAGGGTGTAGGGAAGATTTCTGTCCCTGTTTTGCTTTCCACAAGCAGCTGGCAGCCCCTGGGCAGGGAGCACTGGCTGCCTGCAGCCCTGCTCTCCCCCAGTGGGAAGGCAGGCTAGCAGAGAAGCCTGACTCGTCGCCCACAGCCTCACAAGATGAGGCCAGAGACAGCTCCTGGAGCTGGGAGAAGCCTCATCCGAGGGCAGGGCCTGAGCAGGCAGCCCCAGAGACCCACGGGCAGCACAGCAGGCAGCAGGAGACTCACCAGGCGGAGCGACCATCCGCTGCCACTTCTGGAAGAGGCAAGTCTTGAGGCAGTCCCGGGGACTGAGGCTGTAGGTCTTGTGCCGTGACATGAGCTCCTGCATTGGTTCTAGGATTACACAGAGCTGCAGGGAGCAGACAGACAGGGGGTTAGATTGCCATGCTCCAGGCCCCAGCAAAAGCCCCTCTGTTGGACAGCTGTCTGCACTGCACCCACCCAAGCTGCGCTGTGAGCCTGCGGGCTCTGGCAGACCCACTGCCCCATGGCTTTCTGCAGTCTGTCTGCAAGATCCCTCTTGCAGAGCCTGCCCCACTGCCTCCCAGCACCCCAGGGCAGCCAGGCATAGAGCAGCTGAGAGCACAAGACATGGCCACCCTAGGCCTCCCAGCCCAGGAGCACAGCTGCATCCCCACCTCTTCCCAGATGCTTACTCGGAGGTAGTTGAGTGTGGAGTTTGAGAGCCCACAGCGGGTGATGTTCTTGGATAACTGGTCCAGCATCTGGGGGTCCTGTGCCTAGGAATGAGGGACAGACAGCTCAGCTGCATCCGGGCTGGGGACAGCCCTCCTGCATCCCAGTCTGCGATGGGGCAACAGGGTTGAGGTCCCCTCAACCTGCACAGCAGGGAGAGGAGCTCAGCAGCCCCGTGTCACCCACGCCCTGGGGGAGCTCCCAGAGTGGTACTCACATGCATGGCAAGGATGCTGCGGGGGATGAGCTCTCGATGCTGGCGGATGCTGAAATGCCACGTCTTTATCCTCATCATGTCATCGAACATGAACTCCAGGTAGAGCCGCCCCTCCACACACACCTGGGCAGGGCGCAGGGTCAGGCACAGGCTGCCCCCACTTCCCCAGCCCAGATCCCCTGGGAATCCACTGCTGCACACCCTCCCACTGGCTTGCCCCTGCCTGCCATGAGACTTGGCACAAGCCAAACCCGCAAGCCCACAATGGCCCCGTGGGACCACAGCCACCGCAAGGGCATGCTGGACCAAGGCATGAGGGGCAGGAGAAGGCAGGGCGCAGCCAGTACCTGGGTGAACATGGGCTTGCCGTGCTGCGTGACCATGGTGCACTGGTCACAGTCCAGCGAGACAAAGTTGTTGTGGAAGGACTCCTTGGGGTGCTTCAGCACGTAGTAGAGCTCTGTGGCCCCCCCTTCAAAGATGCTGCGGAAGTAACGGGGAATCAGAGTCCGGCCGATCGCTGGAGTGGGAGGAGGAAGATAATGTCAGTATACCTGGCGCTCCCAGATGTGCCTTGGGGCTGCACAGGGAGAGGGTTCCCCAGTTCCCATGGGCTGGAAGCAGCTGAGCTCTGACGTCCTGCCCGCATCCCCCCGCACAGTGCAACTGCTGCATCTCCTGCCAGAGAAGCTATGCCTTGGGGAAGGAGGGCTCAATCTGCTACTCACTGTATCTCTTTGGTCCATCCTCCAAGCAGAAAGTGATTGTTAACATGGCGTCATCCTCAAAGAACTCCGTGGTGAAGGCATCCCACCACAGATTGTCACATTCCTGGGGACAGTGGAGAGATGCCAGGTTATGGTGAGGGGAGACAGAAAGACAGACAGACAGCTGCTGGCTGCCAGGCACAGCAGCCATGTGCTCGGCCCGCAGAGGGCTGTGCTCCCGGCTGTGTGCTTGGAGACGAGGATGATGAACCCTGTCCCATGGCCAACTGAGGGACAAGGTGCTCAGGGACCCATACAGCAGGACAGGACCCTGCTGCCAAGGGGATGACTAGGCAGCTCATGAGCGCAGGCAGCAAAGGACCCCATCCCCAAAACGCACACCTGGGAGTGTCCCCCCATCCCTGGCCACTCCTGGCTCCCCTTGCTCCCCACCTCTGTCCAGTTCTGCAGCCGCTTGTTGAGCTCAAATATCCTGTAGTCGGTCTGGTTCCCATACGGCGTGTGCCTCCTGTCCAGACAGCAGAGCAAGCAGTCAGAGGGGGGGACAGCTATGGGGTGGGGAGAGGTCCTGAGCCTGCAGCAGGGGGACGCACAGCCCCGCCAGGGCTGGGCAGAGTCAGAGCAACCCCCCTGCGGCCAGCAGTGTGCCAGCCCTGCTGGGACATCCCTGCGGCGGGTATGAGCTTCCCTCCCAGGGGGGTCTCTGCCAGACCCCCACGCTTACCCGATTCCAGGCTCCAGGTATGTCGGTGGGTACATGGGAGTAGGTCTGGAGGGGCAGAGAAAGACAGGCAGGTCAGCACTAGTGGGGATCACCTTCCCTGCCCACCACAGCTCCCCCTTCCCTGCCTACAGCAGCAGGCAGTTGGGCTCACTGGAGATGAGCCCCCACGCATTGTGTGGGCTGCACCCTGGATGCTGATGGCCCTGTGGGGCAACCTCCATCCCTGAAACTGGGCTCTGCTCCCGCACCAGTGGCTGCTTCACCACCCCTGAGACCTGGCCAGTGGCTCTCCAGAGATATGCCTGGCTCCTCTGCAGCTAGGGCTGCTGCCAAGCAGGACAGTGGTTGGAGATGGGGCTGTTTCATCAGGAGCTGGGAGCACTCTATGTCCTGGGTCATCCCAGAAGCTTGGCCTGGCAAGGGGCTTGGCCCCACAGAGCTCAAGGACCTGGAGGCTCCCTTCATCCCGAATATCACCCTTTCTCCACCCAATCCCGCCCATGCCTGCTCTAATCCTCTTTCTCCCCTTGTGCTAACTCAACTCCATGTGCCACGGTCTCCATACGCTGCTGGGTAGCACAACAGAGAGACCCTGGGGTGCAGACTGCAGAGCAGCCCCAACCTTGCAGACCCCTCCCTGGGCCCCAGCTCACCCCACATCTCGATCCAGCATGGTGCCCGGGTGGAATGGGGGGAAGGCGTTGCCGTTCGGGGGCTCCTTTGGCGAGTACAGCTTGAACGACTTAGAGGAACAGCCTGGAGAGAGAGAGTACACACAGGTCAGCTGGGGGCACCCTGCAAGAAGCAGCACCCTGCTGCGAGGAGGAGGAGGAGGAGGAAGGATGCAGGACCAGCCAAGCCCCCATCAGCACAGCCCCATCCCTCCTCTGCTCTCCCCTGAAGCCAGCCCAGCCCCTTTACTCCACCCATAGCCCCAGGCCATCCCCATGCAGGATGGGACCCACTGGGTCAGGGCTGAGGTCTCAGGACCAGCAGCTGGAAGGGGCGCATCCCCATCCCAGGCATTTCCCACTGGTGCCCAGAGTTTGTCCGTTCTCAGCTGGCCAGGCTCTGGGCACAGTGCCCGAGGGGGACAGTCCAGTTGATGAGCTGGGGGGCAGGGCTGTCTGGGCCCTATCCTCCCCCTAGCCCTCCCTCCTGCACCACTCCTAATCCCACCGACCCAACCCGAATCACATGGGATCTTTTCGCTGACCTTTCTATCGCCATGGTGACGGGTGAATAATCACCCAGAGGGACGGATGGCGGGTCCCCAGGCAGCCACCATCTGCCACTCGGGCAGGCCAGTGGCCACCCGGCTCCAGGTGGATGGAGAGATCCCATGCATCAGCCCCCAGCCTTGATCAAACCACCCCAATGCCTCACTGCCCCCCACAGCACTGGGGCAAAGGATGAGGAGCCCACAGAGGGTCACGGGGTGCGATGGGGTGTGCAACAGGGCATGCAATGCATGCAAGCCAGCACCCATCCCTGAAAGCAACCGAGGGACCCCCCCCAGCCTGTCAGTGGGAAACAGGGATGCCCGCCGATCCAGCCACACCGGCACAGCCAGCCCCATCCAGGCTCCCAAGGGGCAGCCAGGGGCTCCCATGCTCGCCAGCCTGCTCCCACCGCCAGGGCAGGTTCCCAGGAGCAGCAGCTGCCAGCACCCCTCCCCGAGCCCCGCGGGTGCCCCAGCACGCCCCGCGGCTGGCAGGACTCGGCACGCTGTGCCCGGGCGCTGCCGAGGCACGCGGCTCCTCCCCGGCGGGCAGCCGGGCTGACCTGGATGGGGCGCAGTGGCGGGCGGGCTGCCAAGCAGCTCCAGCTCCACCGGCTCAGCCGGCCCTGCCGTGCATGGGCATGTCTCCCCCCGCCGCATCGCAGGCAGGGGCTCCGGAGCTGGCCGCACCGGGCTGCTGGCCGCAGCTGGGGCCAAGGCGGGATCCCCATCGGCCGCCAGCCTGCACACAGCCCTGGGCCAGGCACTTCCCAACGCCCACGAGCCACCAGGATTGCTGCCCGGTGCTGGAGAAAGCGAGGCCAGCGGTGGAGGGAAGTGTCCAGCAGGTGCCGGGCACACTGCTGCCCGTCTGGGCACCGCCACACGGCCAGGCTGCGGGGGAGGGCACGGGGCAGGACTGCAGCAGCCATTCGGCTGCGATGGATGTAGGAGGGGAGGCAAAACGCATTAGGGTTAAGGAAAGTGGTGCCACGAGCACTGGGACCCAAGACGTTCAACTTGTTGAGACCTGTTAGCTGACGGAGGAACCTGAATGACCAGGGCATCACCATCACCCCTGCCGGGCCACCTGGGACCCCAACCTGCAGTCACAGGGATCGCACACACACCTGAGCGAGCAACGGCTGGTCTAAAATAGAGGCAGTCACCTCCCGGCATTAAATCCGACTTCCAACAGGAGAAATCTGCATTTCACTCCTTGATTCTTGTCATCTAGGGGCCCCAGTGCTTTTTCAGCATGTTTCCCTGTGGCAGCCAAACCCAGCCACTCCCCAGCACCCACCAGGACACACTGGTCCCGTGGGGCTGGAGCCAGGCCGGCTATTCCGCCGGGGCTCGCCGCTCCCACTCCTCGCTCCTGCCCACCTGCAGCGAGGATAAGTGGGGCACGGCACAATTTCTCATACGGCTGCTGACAGCGTCAGCCCCTTGCTCTTACCTAGCATTTTCATAGATATAAGATTTTCAATAGGGAAGTCGGTGCTGGTGCAAAGGCATTTTTGCTTTCTGCTTTAAACCCTGTCAACTTGTGCCTAATGGAAATTATAATTCATCAGGAACTGCACTAGAAACACAGCATTCCATTTCCTCCGTGCTGCTGTTAAACAACATGACGTCAAATTGTGCTTGATGCATAGGAAACTTCCCAAAAGCATGTGTCTTCTGTTGAAAACAAATCGATTCATTAGGCAGAGAAAGCAGTGGCTGGAGATGGGGAGCTGAACTCCTTGTTTCTGGTCACCGTGTCCTCGGGGGGGGGGGGGTAAAAAAAAATCAGACCCAGCAGGTTTCATCCTCCGACGCTTTCTTTTTAATCACCGATGAGAGATGGGAGGAAAAAGTGCCCAAGGTTTCTTGCTGTCCTCGGTCCCCATCTTGCTTCTCAGGGTGCAGGAAGATCTGGGGTGGTGAGACCACGGGGATACATCACTCTCCATCTGTTCTGCTTCTCATGCGCTTCCCTAGCCCCTTGCTCCTGGACACAGACAGCAGACAAGCTGGCCCGCCACCCCGACTCAAGCAGCCATTTCCACCCTGGGCCTTCCCAAGCAGGTTAGTACAGACATGACCTGCTTCTGGGGCTTCACCGAGTGACCTATCTCAGAGCGGAGATGAGCGTGTTATGCAACCACAGCAACACCAGCGTCCTGACCAAGCATTATTTTCAATGCAGCGTAAAATACATTAATGAATTCAGTGGTTTTAAATAACACTAACAGCCTTAGGATTTGATACAGGTTGTCCAAATTCTACATTCACTATAGACACTCACACTATATGCATCACACGAAATAATGCAATTACTTTACACAGCAGCATCAACACCAACTTTTACCCACACAAGGGTCATGCTGCCTGGTCCGGGAGATTCCTCCATCACCGACTCTCGCCTTCATGCTGCCCCGGCTCCCTGCAAGCCCCATTCCGCTGGGTGCACTGACTCAGACCCACAGGATGCGGCCCTTCCTGAGCCAAGTCCGGCGCTTGGCCCCAGCTGAGGCCTCCCCATGCCCCTGCTCTGCCTCCTGCTTTGAGCATAGATGATCCAGGCAGGATCCAGGCAGTCTCGGTCCAAGCAGGGATGCCACCTGGCCGCTGGGCCTGTGATGCCCCTGTGGACCCCAAGACGACAGGAGAGGCTTCTCATGGCCATCCCTGGGCGCTCACTCAATGCCACAAAAGCACATGCATGGTCAGCAAGGCTGACGCTGCAGCTGGTGAGCTACTGGCCCAGGCAGGTCTGGGCAAACAGCGCAGTGCCTGTGGCCAGGTGGGCAGCCCCACGGCTCCTCCTCGGCAGAGAAGGGAACCCCATGGAGGGATGGCCTGGCTCAGCATCCTTTGCTGAGGCCGGGTCCCCAGCCAGGGGCAGGATGGAGCTGGCCGGTGGTGCATGGATCTGCCACAAGACTTCAGGCAAGGAAGCAGCTCCAGGCAGGTGGGTGCCTGGGGAAGGGAAGGCGGGTGCTCTGCCAGTGACTCAGGTACAGCCTGGCGCTGCCCAACCCTCTGCCTGCCTTCTCCTCCGCCTTCCCTGCCTGTGAGCTGCCAGCCCCGTGGGGAAAGCTCTTCTGGGGAACTGACCGGCGGGTTCACTGGAGCAGGAATGGTTAAAACCCTAACCAAGCCCCCAGAGCTGAGGAATGTCAGGTTTTCCAAGGAGCCAGGAACACAGTGGACACCTCGCAGAGCCAGCGCAGCCAGGAGACAGCAGGGCACCGTGAGCCGAGACCAGCACTGGCTGGGGTGCTGCCTGCCTGGGCAGGGGACACACAGAGCCTTCCCTGGTGTCTGGCAGGAGGAAAAGCCCCTGCCTGCACTCCTCTTGCTCTGTCACCCCAGCAAAGAGCAAAGAGCTGATGAGGACAAAGGCGGAGCAGCGCTGGCACCTCGCTCCCACATCTGCGGCCACCAGCAGGAATTGGTGCTCCCGGTCACAGAGAGGAGCCATCCCCGGCAGGGCAGCCAGCATGCTTTCTGTGCAAGCAGCAAAGCTCAGAAATGAGGCAGGGACTCCAGAGGCTAAAAAGAGAAAAGATAAAAATAAATGAAGAAATAGGGCTTGAAAGAGGCCGCAGGGTTACAGCTCAGCCAGGGAGCATCCTGTTCCTCCCAGCAGCCCGGCGGCAAAGAAGAGGGGCTAGCCTTGGTGGAAAGGCTGCCGCTGCTTCCCGGCATGCACTGTGCCTGATGCTTCCTGGCTGCCTAACGAGGCTTTAAAGTGTAAATAGCGGCATTGTTTCGCAGGGCTGCCTCGCCGGGGTGTGGAAGCTGTGATAGTGGCAGGAAATCCATCTTCCCAGCCCAGCCCTGCTGGCAGGGCTGCCGGGAGGGTGCTATCCAGGAGGGTGCTATCTGGAGCCGGGTGCAGGGCAGCGTCTCAAATAATTCACGTGGCTTTGCCCAGTGACGGTGCCTGGTGTCGGGGAAGCTGGCAGGGCTGGGGGGCAAACACAGAGAAGCACCCAGAGCGACTGGGACAGGCAGAAGCACATGGACCAGTCCCCACAAACCTGCCTTCACCTCTTCTTTCTCTTCTTCAGAGTGGAGGGAATAAAGCAAGGCCAGTTGCAACCCCTGATGTTGTTGTTAAACTGACAGGAACCGGGGAAGCACACACCAAGGCATGGCCCGAGGCACTCAGTGACAATCTCAACTTGCAGCATCCCCATTTGCTTTGAAAATGCAGAACTGAGCCAGCCAAAGCTCCTGGAAGGCCAGGCTGTCCAGGGAAGAGGAGATGCTGCTCCCAGAGGAGACCGTGGGACAATGCCACAGACCCAGCGCATCCAGGGACGGATCCCGTTCAGCACACCGCCCGTCCCTGACCCACACAGAGGCGAAACCTGCAGCACCACCCGCCCTGCTGCGTGCACGGGCTGCCCTCTCCCTTTTCTCGAGCCACACATCCGAGCCAGCCACAGAGCTTATCTTGACCACGAGCTGCCTCCCTGCCCGCACCATGCCATGCATGGTGTCCCCTGCACACGCGGCAGCGGAGGGGGACGTGTGCCCCAGCTCCAGGTTGCACCCTGCAACATTAGCGCAAAAGCCCCCCACTGCAGCACACAAAACACCCTGGACCAGAGGATGCTTCTCTCTGCTGACAGGCTAGCAAACTCAGGGGGACAGCCAGAGAAGTAATAACTAGCTGCAGCTAATAAATACAAAGTGACAAACTTGATGCAGTGCTATCCAAAAAGCACAGGGTGAGGAGAGCCCAGGCCGGGAGGTGGGTTAGCACGTTGGGGCTCAGAGCGGTCCTGCCGCCTCGGCTCTGCTGGAGCCCAGGTGTCCCTGGAAGGCATCCTGTGGAGCTGCCCTGTGGTAACCCTAGAGATGGCAGGAGTCTCCCCTTTCCTGTTTCAGCCCTTGGATGATTCAGACACGCGGACGGGGATTTCTCTGGGAGGGAAAACAGGAGAAGAGCACGCCCTGCCAATTGCAAAACAGCCTGAAAATTGAATCTTGGCCAAGGCTGCAAGCCCCAGATGCAATCCCACAGATAACCCAGTTTCAGCTCCACTACTATCAACTTACCACGAGGCAGTCATTTCCTGCAACTCTCGGGGAAATATCCCACTGTCCCTAATTACTCCTTTGGGCTCACCGCCTCAAAGACTATCCATAATCAAACGCTGCCGGTTTCAGCCCCAGGAATACACCTTTCATGTTTTCGGCTGCTTTCCCTCTCCCAGACCCCCCCATGCCGGGGCCCTGCCACTCTGTGGGAGGCCCGGTGACTGGGCTCCCGTCCCTCCAGCAGCATGTACCGGGGCAGCGTCGGCAAACAAACAACGAGGTGTGGGAACCACAGGGCTGGGAAAAAAACCCCTTGTCAGCATCCCGTGAAAAAAAGCCTCCCGACAAACTAGGATTTTCACCTTCAAAGGTTTTTTAGGCTCTGTGGCAGCAAGGAAAAATTCATAGCAATAGCCAAACAAGGCGATGGCCCTGCAGAGCCTGCAGCCAGCATCTCAGCTCCTGCTCCCGGCTCCTTGCCTGCCACGCACGTGGTGGAGCAAAACCACACGGCTGTGCACAGCGTTGTGGGGCTGTGGCTCCGGGCAGCCCTCTGCAGGGACAGGATCTGCCTGGGAGGGCTGCAGCCGAGAGGCGCAGGGCAGGGAAGCAGCGAGAGGCTGAGGTCTGTCCCTCCAGCCGCAGAGGGAGATTCCTGGGCTGATCCCCCAGACCCACAGGATCCCCAAGTACGGCCGCCTCGGAGCGCGGGAGGCTGTCAGCCCCCACGTGGCGCATGGAGATCCGCGATCCCGGGATGCAATGCTTCACCTCGCTCCCCGCTGCTGCCAACGGCGCTGAGTGCTGCACGCTGGGACGCGTAGTCTCTGGAGACGGCGGCCCCGCCGCCGACAGCCGCCTCGCTCCATGTTGCGTCCTAGGTGGAGCCCCGCAGCCCTGGCTGCTGGCCATCCGCCCGCTCCAGGATGGAAAAAAAGCTGGATAACTCCCGCTGCGAGGATGCGGTGGGAGCTGGCTGCTTCCAGCTGGCTGCACCGGGCGGCGTGTGCCTGGGGCGCTGGGGTGCAGTGCTTGCCCCAAGGGCCGGACTGCTCGCCCTCTGCTCCAGCGGGATGCACACGGAGGGGAGGGACGGTGCAAGCATGGTGGGAACCTGCTCGCTGCAGCTTGCAAAGTACCTCCATTGCTCCTTCCAGCTGTCAGGGCAAGCCTCTGCCCCCCCACCCCCACCTCAGGCTGAACTTCTGCCTGTTTATGACTCTGTTTAAGAGGCGACATGGGAGCGGCTGAGCAAAGGATGGGGCAGGCCGCTGGCAGTGCTGGGGACGGAGCAAACGCTTGTGGTTGCTGGTCTCACACCGTGCCACTGCGCTTGGCAGCACGTGCTGTTGCTGGTGTCAGGGCTTTGGACGACCAGCACAGGATGGGGCCAAGACTCCAGTGAGCGAAGGGACAGGGTACGGCCGAGCACAGCTCCCTGGTGCTCCTGAGGCACGAGCAACCCAGCCCAAGCTCCCAGCCTCAGCAGCACAGCGCTGTAGAAGCCATCTCCACTATCACATCATCCAGCACAGCCCCAGGGAAAACCCCTCGGCCAGGCATCCCTGGTCGCAATACCAGTCCACCCGAAACAACAGCGACCAGTGGAGCTGCAAACCTCAGTACAGCAAGCATTGCAATGCACAAACACACATGCACGCGGTGCAAACAACAGCGGGAGCACCCTTTTCCCGGGTCACTCGGCAGACGGAGGTTCCCAAGGGAGAGGGCCAGAAGTGCTGCGGCTGCTCTGCCACCACATGGGACCCGGGGTTAGTATTTTTTACGCCAACCTCGAGTTCACGCCGGTGCAGAGCTGCAAGCGCGCGGAAGGCTGGCACGCTAGAAGAGACCACCTGGGGACAAGCGCTGCTGCTGCCCTTCCAGGGGCTGGTCCACCTCACTCTCTGCTCCCACACCTCAAGAGGCTGGGGAGGCTTGGGGTTCTCACTGCTCTCCAAAGAGAAGCTGAAAGAGGCTCTGGGTCCCCAGCCTGGGGCACCTTTGCTCACAATTGAACTTCTGCAGCTTTTCACTGGCCTCTTCCCATTTTATATGGACTGTGACCTGCCGTGGGCAAGGGCAAAAGTCCCCACCAAACGATGGTGAAAACCCTGTACCACCAAACAAACCCTCTGGCACCAGCCTGTCCCCCCTCGGATGACAACTTTTCTTTCCCTTTTTAAAGCAACACAGCTTGCATGTTGGTCTGCTCGGCGCTTCCCTCCCAAGTCTTTAAGGTGCACTCAGATCACAGACCTGCAATTTCTACAAAACCAGGAGGGCAGAGACCACGTTTGGTTCTCCTCTCCTTTGGTCAAAACCATAATTCTCTCACAACAAGAACACTCCAAAACCTGAGGCTTTAAAGAAGGAAGGACATCCAAATTTGCCCGTACTTACAACAGAAGTGGTAAGAGCCGATACCTGACCAGCGTTGGAGGAGTTGCTGCAAAACTGCCAAGGCACGGTGCTATCAGAAGCACAGGGAGAACTGGGGAGACCCCGGGAAGGGGTGTTTGCTCCCACACCTGCCCGACCCACCGGGCACCCACGAGCCGGCTCAGCCCCTCCTGGTGAGAAGGCAGCAGCCAGGAGTTCGTAATGAAGGGTGAGTGCACCGCTCTGTACCCCAGGAGTTGATTCCCTGTGGGACCCCACAGCCTCCAAGCCTTTTGCTCACATCTCACCTAAGGACCAGCTGCCACATCTAGTTCAGGCTCCTGCTGCAGCACGAGCTTTGGCAGAAGCTGGCGGCTGCTCCCCGGGCTCCTGCCGCGGCGCCTGGGTCCTGCCAGCCGGGGCTGCAGCAAGGGGATCGGGGGCTGCCTGAGCCAAGGAAGCCCTGGCAACATGGGGGCCGGCTCCTGGCAGTGCTGCCCCAAGGTGCTTATCTTATCACCCATCCCAGGCAGGCAGGGACCACCAGAGGTCAGAGACCAGCCAGCCACCTGAGATCAGGGCAGCCTGCCACAGCACTTTAGGGAACCCCCTCCCCGGATAAGACACCCCTCTGCAGCCCCAGCACACACACTGATTCCTGCGCTAGAGCTGCAGCACTGAGTTTCCCCCGGCCCCGAGGATGCTGCACCCACCCCCAGCCTGGCCCCCCGCTCCAGCTGTCCTGGGCTTTGTCTGCCAGGGAGACCGAACCCCCCTGCACCCACAGCCCGCCGAGCCTAGATCCCCCCGGCGGAGCAGCTCCTGCGAGAAGGTGCGTGGCCCCCCTGCATTTGCACCCCTTGGACCTTTTTATTCCCTTCGAGGCACCGGTGGGAGGCTGGCAGGACCCTCTGAGCCGCGGGCACGGATGAAGTTGCAGAGGGCAGGGAGGGGAGGTGGGCGTGCAGCCCCTGGAGCCGGGCACCGGCCCCACGGCCCCTGTGACAGTGTGCACGGGGGGACCGGGAGGGCGCAGGGCAGCTGTCAGGGAGCTGGGGCAGGGGAAGGAGCCGGGGGAAGAACAAAGGGAGCTGCGGTCTGGGATGGAGCAGGGCACGGCAGGGCACGGGGGCTGCTGGCAGCACCCCGCGGGGCTGGGGGTGCCTCTGCCAAAGCTGAGACTTGGGGGGTGGAGAGAGGAGCTGGGGGCACTGGTGGGGAGGGCGCGGGGAGGCAGGGGAGCTGGGGATGGAAAGGGAGCCGGTGGGGATGCAGCACGCCCGAGGGGCCAGGGATGCCGGGGGGGAGCTGGGCAGGAATGGAGAGGGGAGCTGGGGACAGGGACGGAGCTGGGGCGGGGGGAGAAGGGGCGGGGGAACGCAGAGGGGACGGGCAGGGGGCTGCGGCGGGAGATCCCGGGCTGTCCGGGGTGGGGGGGGGCGGCGGCACGGTGGCAGCCGCACACAACTTCGCAGGCGCGGGGGGGGTGGGGGGCGGGGGGCGGGCGGCGCGGGCGGGACCCCGGCCCTCCCCTCCGCCGCCCGAGCGGGACCGCCACCGGGGAAGGGGGGATGGACAGACGGACACCGGGAAACTTCCTCGGGGGTGGGGGGCTGGGGGGGGGGCGGGGTGACTCACGGCGGCGGCGGCGGGCGGGGGTCCGGCGGCGGCGCGGGCGGGCGGCGGGCGGGCGCGGGGCCGCCGCGGGGGCGGGGCGGGGCGGGCGGGGCGCGGGGCGGGGCGGGGGCGCTTCCTTTGTCTGCGCCGCGGCCGGGACCACAATGGCTGCGCGGCGGCGGAGACACCCCCCCCACACCGACACCCCCCCCACCCACCGGCACCCCCGCCCCTCGCTGCCTGGGGAGGGGGAGAAGTGGGTGCCCACGGATCGGGGGTGACGGCCAAAAGGGGGTCTCCAGAGAGCCGTCCGCCCCCCCCCCCCCCCGGCTGCACCAGCGCTCCCCGGGATGCAGGAGCCGGGTCCCGCTCAGGAGCTCGACACTGGCCGGGAAGGGGTTTCCTCCCCCCGCAAAAGTTTCAATAAAAATATTTTTTTTTCCCTCCCCTAGTTTGGTTTGGGGTTTCTTTGAAGTTTTGCAGGATTTTTCTTTCTGAAACTTGTTTCCCTTTCCCCCAGCCTCTGATGAGGAGGAAAAATACAACCATTTCGTTTGGGAGGGTGTATTAAAAATAAAACATGCTGGTTTGCAACTGCCAGCAGACCCAAAAGGTCTCCTTTCCTTGACAAAACTCCCACCTCTTCCACTGAGGAGTTTTTGCAAAAATTTCCATTTTTAATGAAAATTTCCATGACAAAAAAAACCATAATCCCAATTTTCCCATTCCTCCCTTGCCCACACCTGCCCCTTGCAAGCTCCTGCTCCCTGCCCTGGCAAATCAGACCAGCACAGACCTGTGCTCCCAACCCAGCCGGTGATGCCGCAGGCAGCAGGGACATGGGCCAGGGCCTCAGAGCCCAGCCTGGATCCCCGTCCCGAGCCCCCAAAGCCCCCAGCTCCATGTCACAGACCCGAGCTCAGCACACGGGGGTGTCGCAGGCGCGCGCACACACACGCCAGCGAATCTCGCTCTGCACACGTGGGCTTGCATACACGCTCGCAGGCCAGCATGCGCCTGCACGTCTCCCCAAACGCCTCCCAGCGCACCCCCGGCCAGGTGTGCACCCACGCCCGGGGCACACGCGCCTTCCCATGCTCCCTTGCTCACACGGCTGGGCCTGCGCCTCGTCCCCTCCCTGAAACAGCAGCCGTGGGGTAATGCAGGCACAACCGGTCGGGTCCCGCCAAGCACGTTCGTCCCCCTGATGGTGCGCACATGGTGGGTGCAAAACCTCAGCCATGAGGTTTCGGGGGTGTCCTCTTGCACCTGAGGGTTTGTTGCTGGCTGGGACCAGCGCTGAAGAGGGACAAGCAGGAGCAGCTCTGTAGCAGCATCCCCCCTGCTACTGTCCCCCACACCCCTCAGCCAAGAGAGGCTCCATCCCCACGCTGGTCCCCATCATGCCATTGTGCCTAATTTCCCCTTCCCCTTGCAGGCTAACCTGCAGTGAGCACCACTTTCCAAGGGCATGCGGATAAACAGAGCAAAACTCTTTGTAAAACCCAGATAAACAGAGAAAAAAAAACCACACCGTAAACCCAAAAACCTCGGTGAAACCCCACTTTGCGAAAGGCACATACAGCCAGAGGTACCCATGCTGTTGGTGTGCAGAACTGGGTGCGAGGGATGCTGCGAGTGACCCTGTTCCCCTGCCATCCCGCATCCGTGTGGCACCAGACAAGATGGGGCTGCAGCAGGCTGCCACCTGCCCGGTGTCAGGCCAATAAACCATGCCGGCCCTAACACCAGTGACAGCCCATCCGCACTGTGTTCCCGTTCCAGGGCTCAGGGATGCACAAGACAGAGCCAGCCACCAGCCGTTACTGCAAAATACTGCCAAAAGGGGCGTTCTGCCCCTGTACCAGTGACTCCTGGCACCAGCGCCATGGCCAGGGGGATCAGAGAGGAGCCCCCATGGACCCCCGGGCTCCACAGCCCAGCACATCCACAGCAAACATACCTCGAGCAATTTATCCCGGGGCTCAGCAGCCCTCCGGGACTGCTCACGTGTCCCTGCTCGGCTCTGACGACAGCACTGGACTGGTCCACGTGGCTGCAGCAGCCCCAGCTGTTTATGGTTATAGCCGAGTTAATAATTAAATAGATGCTGGATGGAGAGCAGAAGGGCTGGGATGCAGCTGGGAAGCGTGTGTGGCGGCAACGGTGGTGGGGGCAGCCCCCTCCTCGCGATATGCTTATGCCTGCAGCACGGGGGAGCAGAGGATGATTCCAGCTCCCTGCATTTTCACGATGTGGCACTGTATCCCCCCAATCCCAGCCTCCACCCTCCCCCTAGCATGGGTCCCATATCTGCCCGAGCTCCCCAAAGCCCAGCCCTGCTCCGACACTCGGCAAGGGTCTCGGCCAGGGGACAGCAGCAGCTCGGGAGCAGGAGTGAGCACAGGGGTGTATTCTGGACAGGCAGAAAGAGGCTGGTGGAGACCACAGCAGCCAGGGGTTGGCCAGGTTGGATCTCCGATCCCCACAGCCGGGGCTCGGTATGCCCACAGCGTGCACATGAGGGATCACAGGCAAGCAGGGCAGCAGAGGCAGGGCACGCTCGTACTGACACCTGGCCAGGGCCCCGGCAGGTGCAGGTATAGAGCAGGGACGCAGGCGCATGCTTACATAAAAAAATAATTAAAATCTGCTGGCTCTGCAAATGGCACAGCCTGCCCAGGCGGATGGACTGGCCTGGCACTTCCAAACCTCCTGGACTTGTCCACATAGTGGCGAGACCAGGGCACCATCGCATGCACGCAGACACAGCCTGCAGCAGTGCAGCGTGGCACGCACCCCAGAGTCCCCCTTTCAGGAAGACAACAGCCATCCCCCACCAAATCCTACCACCTTTCAAACAGAAATATGCTTTGCTTCCCTGTTTCTCAAGGAGAGGCTTCTCTGCCCGCGTAAAGCAATGCATGCCCAGATCAAGGTGAGGACTGGGGCAGGAGGGGCCCCCTTTTTTGGCTGGAGAAGGCATGGCTCCATCTCTCCCTGAGGAGAGAGGCTTGGGGGAGGCTGGAAACTCAACGGTGAGTCATGCTGGCAGCAGATCCTGGGGGTTCCTGGGATTAACCCTTCAAAACCAGAATCACTTTCAAACACCCAGAGGCAGGAGGAAAGCCCAGGAGCTGGGGGAAAAACTGACTGCCAGGGCAGGGCAGGAAGTTATGGGGTCACATCTTGAGCATCCTGCGGGGGACGCAGAAGATCTGAGTATGCGAGCACTGGATGAGCAGCAACCAAGCGCATGCATCAGCGCCCACCCCCTCCAAAACAGAAGGAGGTGGAGAAAGATTACAGGGGCAGGACCCCAAAGCGCACGAGGTCCACATGGGGTGTCCACCCTCACATAACGCCTTGGTCTGGCACGGTGGGTCAGCCACAGCACTACCCGGCTGGCTGCCGGCTCTGAGGGGAAGGCGCAATCTGCAGGCAGGCTTTGGCAGGTCCTGCTGGCAAGGGGTTTCCCTGTGGCATCAGCACCAGAGAAATGCCCTGCAGTCTTCCCATGCTGTCCTTGAGACATTGCAACGTGCGTCCTGCAAGAGCTCGGCCCCAGCACGGCCACCCGCAGCAGTAAGCCCTGGCCCCTCTGGCAGCAGCCCGGGGCCAGCCTGCCAGAGCCGCCAGGTTTTACAGCTCCGGAGCCTCCAGGTGGATTCTCTCATGTTACAAGAATGGTTCGTTTTACAGCCCCTTTCCTGGCCTGGGGCTGGTCCCTGCAGCCCGGCCGCGCCTGGGATCCCACAGCAGGGAGGGGTGACATGCAGTGTGGCTGCGAAGCAGCTGGCATCCTGCACCTGCCCGCTGTCCCTCGAGAAGACCTACGCCCCCAAAAGGAGCAGGCACTGCTGCTTAAAAGGGAAGCCAAGGCACAGCCCTGCTTCTGACAGCCCTTGACACCCAGCCCAGGAGCTCCAGCTGGGAGAGCACACTGGTCCCTAGCCTGCTCCTCCTCCATCCCCTCCCACGTGCCTCCCAAGGCACAGGAGCACCCCCAGCATCCCCACGGAGACCTGCACAGCTGGTAACTGCCACCCATCAAAGCCCCAGCCCCAGGGATAAGCATGGGGCTGGCATCCTCCCTGGTACCCATGTGTCACCATGCCCTCCTGTGTTGGAAGCCCTCCAGGAGAAGGCAGAGGATCTCTCCCTGGGCTATGGGCGCATGTGGTTGACTCAAAGCAGGTAAGTCTCTGCCGGCACAGTCCACCCTGCCACCACCCCCTGCACGGTGCTGCCGAGTGCTCCGGAGCGGCTCTCCGAATATAGCAGCATCAAATAGCTCCATCAATAATGCATCGCTTCTGCTTCCTCTTGCTGCCGTGTTTTCGTTGCTAACATGTGTGTCCTTCCTGTTAGCGGCTGCCTCCTCTCCACCAGCTAGGCCAAGCAGGGACACAGCCACCACGGGATGGGGACGGCCCGGGTCCAGCATCTGCCAGGAGCAGGATGGACATCCAGCCCCATCCACCCAGCTTGGGGACAGCCCGGGGTTCTGGGGGGACCTCATCACTGGTGCGAGCCTCTTGCCACGCACACGCTGGCAGCAGGCAGGGCACCTCAGCACGCTGTGGCTGCCCAGAGGATTTGGCAGGGGCCACGAAGCTGGGAGGAGCCTGGCAGCATCCCCCCTGCCTCGGTGGGGAAATGCCCCTCTGCAAGGATTTTTGGCAGCCTGGTGTCACCCGTGCCCAGGCGGCACCCTCACTCCTGACCCCAGCACCGCTGTCCCACGCCGGGCTCCTCCAGTATCTCCGTGCCGCCGCGCCAGTGCTGCCATCCCCAGCGGGGAGAGAGCGCCCGCTGCCTTGCTCCTGCCTGCCCCTGCCCGCAACTGCCCTGGGCTCACCCCGGGCCAGTCGGTGCAGGCAGGTCGGGGTGCCCAGGCCTGCCCCGTGCCTGGTGCAGCAGCGTGCCTGCGACAAGGCATGCTGCTGGGGTGGGCAAGGGCTTGCACCCACCGCCCTGCAGGGGAGGGAGGAAGGGCAGCTGCCTGCAGTGGGCAGGGGCAGCCCCTGCCCTCAAGGGGAGCCCCCGGGGCTGTGCAAGACCCCGGCCAAAGGTGGATGCATGTGGCAGAGCACAGGTTGATGCAACCAGCTGCCACAGAGCGGGGTGGGGGCACGGGAGCTGCCCCCAATGCAGAGGATCACATACCCTGTGGGGGGGCTGTCACCCCGCCAGTCCTCACCCATCGCCGTCCCCGGCACCCCAGCCTGGCTCAGGCGGCAGCTCCACCTGGGCTGTGCTGCAGAAACCTGGCTGCGCTCCCAGCACCAGCCCCTCCGCGCGTGGGAGGGGGGCTGGGGCTGCTGCTCCTGCAGAAAACAGGGCCCCACCACCACCCCGCCAGCTCCTGCCTGCCACTCCCGCACCGTGGGGCCATCCCAGGGGGCAGGGACTGTCACCCTGGTGCAGGGGGACCTCCAGGACCTGCCTGGGGGTCCTGCAAAGCCAGGGGCAGAGAAAGACCCTGCAAAAGGCGGGCAGAAACTACACCCCACAGGGCTCCCCCAAAGAAGGGGCCAGAGAGGGGTGCAGGCAGGGCGTTATCTCCTGCCCTGTGGGCAGGGTGGGGTCGGGGCCAGGCAGGGGCTGGTGCCTGCAGCGGGGGAGATTACACCCCACTCTAACGTTCACCCCAATCATCGACCTGCCTGGGGGGGACGGGAGCGAATGGCAACGGAGGGCTGCTCTGACAGCTCGGGGGGGGGGTCCCATCCCTCCCAGCGCCCACCAGCACCCCTGCACAAGGGGGACACCCCGCACTGCTGCACAGCCCACACTCTTGCACCTCCATGAGCATGCTGCAGCAAACCTCCCCAAAACCTGCCAGCAACACCCCTGCCACGGTCACCCCATCCCTGCCCAGCAGGACCCCCAGGACAGGAGCTGGGGGTCCCGTGTGGACGGCTGCCATCACTCCCCCTCCAGGTGGAGCCCTGCAGCCCCCCGGCAGCCCCACCGGCTCCCCAGCACCCTCCCCCCGGCACCGGCAGGAAACCACAGTCTCAGCCTGCCAGCAGGCCGATAACGGTCACCCAGCGCCATCCTGCCTGCACCCACCACCGCCCCACAGAGGGGGCACCCAGCCCAGCCACCCCGACACCCACTGCTCCCCGGTCACGAGGTAAACAAGCGGTGCACCCACACTGTGCACAACGGCGGCCCCACAGGACCCGCGTCACCCCGCAGGGAGCTGGGGGCTCTCGCAGGCTGTGCCGGCGGTGCAGCGCACCCCAGGACGCGCCGGCAGCCATCGTGCGCAGGCACGCGTGCTCCCGGCACACCACGCAGCCCCACGCCTCGTGTGTACAGGCAACACGGATGTGACTGGGGAGTCCCACAGCAGAGGGGGAAGAAGAGGGTGGCATGAATGGAGTGAGCTGAACACACGTGGGTTGGGCAGGGGATGACTGGGCTGCTGCCCTGCCTGGGGGCATGCAGCCACCCAGTTAGCTACTGTCCTTGCGGGGACACCTCCCTGCCCTGGGGGTTCCATCCTGATGGCCTGCACCCACCCACTCCCCAGGGGAGCAGCTTTCATAGCAGCTTTGTGTTGAGCAAACAACACCATTTCTGGAGTAAACCGGGAGCCCGGCACAGACAACCAGTGCTGAGCCCGCTGGTACAGCACTAACCCATGCACGTTTCTCCAGGCAAAGCTGAGCAGGGTGAGCTCACACCAGCCCCAGGGAGCACTCTGATGGGGCTGCAAGCATCCAGCCTCATGCCAGCACCTGAAACCCTGAGGAAAAGCCTCACCAAGTGCTGGGTAGCTACAACCCCATCCTGGCTTCACCAGAGCGCACCAGGTGTGGGCAGGCAACGTGGCATCTACCAGACAGGCCCTTCACTGCACAGAGAAGGACAAGGTGAATGGCATCATCTATCCAGACATCGCTGGCAACAAGAAGAGAGCCTGGGCAAGAGTATGTGGCCATGCAGGATGAGGCCTCGGGACCCCCGCCACTCCCGCCCCACAGCATGCCCAGGTGCACCCCGCGGTGCCAGGCAGGCCCCAGGGGTGTTTCAGAGCCAGAGCCCAGGCATGTCGGCTGCCCGACCCCACTGCTGCAGCACTCAGCCCACTCCCCACACGCCGCCGTCCCTCTCCCAGCGCATCTGTCACAGGAGGCATGTGGCAAAGCTCGGCCTCATGACGGCGGGGGACGCAGGGCGCCAGCTCACCAGAAGGGAGGGAAATGGCAACAGGCTGTCCCCTGGCTGGCACCCATCCTGGGACCCAGAGATCGTGGGTCAGGAAGTCCTTCCTCCTGGCAGAGGGGTACACAGGCAGGCTCCCTGCAAGGCGTCCCAGGGACAGTGCTGACCTCGGGATCGAGAAGCCAGAGCCAGAGCCAGCCCCTCAGGGAGAGAGCCCAGCTCTGCTCCGCTCCTCTGCCTCTCTGCACTGACATCATCACTACAGGGGGAAAAATAATGATAATAATAAAAATAATTTAAAAAGAGAGCACGGAGCATGCTGGGAGAGTGGTACCCCCCAGGGGTCAAGACCCCAGTGAGGTCTGGACGCCAAGACCTGCCTGGTGTGAAGGGCTGAGCCGAGCAGCCAGGCTGCCAGCGCTGCTCCCAGCGGCCCCAGGGACAGCAGCACCAGCACCAGCGCTGGGCGGCTGCCGCCCCAGCCTCTGCCGGCTCCACTCTGAGCCTGGCATGCTCTCCCTGCTCACGCCTCCATTTCTGGGCTGGGGGCTGAAGGCCCTCCCAGCCCCCCGCTGACCCTGGCAGCTCCCACCTGTCCTCAGGCACAAGGACCGCAGCAGGTTCCCAGCTGAGCAGCCCCCCTGAGGGCCCAAAGCTCTTGCAGAGGGGGGCGAGGAGCAGGGAAACATCCCAGGAGGTGCAAGAGGAGCTGCAGCAGGGCAGGATGCACCCCCAGGGATGGCAGGGACTGCATCAGCCCCTCTGGGAGGGCATGATTTCCAAGGGGGGCGGCTGAGACCCCCCCCCGGCAGCAGCTCCCAGGCAGGAAACTCCTCCAAGTTAACGCAGCCCCGAAGAGCAGCCTGGGCAGAGCGGCTCATTAAATGTTTCTGGCTGGCGGAAGGCCAGCGGCAGAGCTTGTTTTTTCTATATTCCGATAAACAGTCCGGGGGGGGAAGGGGGAGGGGGGGCGCAGGCTCTGGATGTGCCACCCAGCCCCAGCGGGGGGAGTGGTGGGGGGCACACACACACGCATGTGCATGCATGTTGCACGCACCCGTGTCCTCCCTGCCACAGGAGAGCAGGGCAGCGGCGGGGGGGGAGGGGGGATCACACACACACGAAGCCATCCGCAGGGATGCTCCCGGCTGCAGGGTGACCCCACGGCCCCCCCCACCGCACTGAGGGAGGACCCCCCCGCTTTGCGCCCACCAACATGGCGATGACACTCGCGGTGGCACAGGGCCAGCTCCCAGGGGGACATGCTGGGGCCCTGCCGTTAGCCGCCTCTCTGCCTTCTCCTTCGCCCAGGTGGGACCCCCGCCAAGGCCTGGGGGTGTTGGGGAGGGGGGGTCGAGCCCCTGAGTGCAGGGTGCTTGCTGAGGCGGGTGCTGTGCCTGCTTGGCCTGGCTCGCAGGGAGGTTCACGTGACTTTCTGCTTGAGGAAGCAGCGCTCTGGCAGCTTCCAGTGGGAGATGGAGGAGGAGGATGGGGGAAGGGGCCGCCTGCCTTCATGGAAACACGGCGGAGAGGCGCAGGCAGCGCAGGGGCGGGGGGCTGACACGCAGGGGCACCCCCCTTCCCCGCCCCGGGGATCCAGTGGCAAACCCCTCCGTGGAGACAATCCCAGGGAATGCACCTTGTCATTGCACGGCCCCGCAGCCCCCGCAGCGTGGGGGTCCCGGCCTGGTGGGAGGCTCCCTCTGGACCGCGGGGGCACCAGAAAGTCATCGTGGGAGCTGGGCTGAAGAGCGTCCCTGCTGTCCCCCCGCAGGGACCCCAAGTGCCGGCTGCCCAGGGAAACGGCAGAACCCCATCCCCTGGGGCCCCGGGCACCCTTGAGCAGGGCTCCCCCCTTCCGCCACCCAGCGCCACTGGGACCTGGTGCCGGAGCAGGCTCTGGCAGCCCCCCGGGACCCTTCCCCTGCTGCCAGGATAGCGACACCCTGCACACAGCAGTGGGCAATGCAGCCAGGTCAGCTGCCCCAAACCTGCCCCAGACCCCAGGCATCTGTCTGGATAAGCATCCCTGCAGGAGCACCCTGCCAGGTGCTGAGACCTCACCGACTCGTCACATGCCCCAGGGTACCCCAGCAGCCCTGCCAAGCCACGGCGGCCAGGATGGGGAAGGAGGCCCTCAGCAGGCACCCCACAATGGCTGCAGTGGGTGGGGGCACCCAGCATCCACACCCACTGGCAGCATGGCCAAGCCTCCCACCTTGTGCCCCACACGCACGTGGGGAACAGGGGCACCCCACAGAGCTACTGGCCTGGCCACGGAGGCTACTTCAGGGTCACCCCTGACAGTGCCACCCACACGCCTGCCCAAAGCCCCTGCAGCACCCTGCCTGCCAGGTCCCAGTCCCAGAGCTGACACCATGCCGTGGGGTGCCAGCCCTGTGAGCAGACCTCAGCATCCACGGCATGGGGACCCCAGCTCAACAGCCAGATGTCTGCACCCATGCTGTGGGGCCCCAGCCTCATAGCTAGACACCAGCACTCATGCTGTGGTGTCCCAGCCTCACAGCTGGACCAGAGCAGCCATACCATGGGGACCCCAACCCTATGGCAGGACCCAACGGTCATGCCACAGCGCTGGGACCCCGGTCCCCACACCTTGCTGACTCCCACTCCATAGCTGGACCCCAGCACCAACACCAGGGAGACCCCAGCCCCATGTCCAAACCACAGCACCCACGCTGAGAAACCCCCAGCCCTGTAGCCAGCCCCCAGCAGCCATGCCCCAGGGACCCCCATAGCCAGACTCCAGCCCCAATGCCATAGAGACCCCAGCCCCATCATTGGCTCCCAGCAGCCATGCCACGGGGACCCTGGTACCTTGGATAGACCCAGTACCTGTGCAACGGGTCCCAGCCCCACAGCCAGCCCCCAGCCCCAACGCCATGGGGTCCATGCCTCATAGCCAGACACCAGCATCAATGCCATGGAGACCCCAGCTCCATCGTTGGCTCCCAGCAGCCATGCCACAGGGGCTCCAGCACCATGGCTAGACCCAGCACCCATGCAAGGGAGCACAGCCCTCAGCCAGCCCGCGGCCCCAGTGCCATGGGGTCCCAGCCCCACAGCCAGACACCAGCATCAATACAGCGGGGGTCCCAGCCCCACAACCAGACCCTGATGCCAACGTCGTGGGGACCTCATCCCCACAACCTGACCCCCGCGCCAATACCACCGGGGCCCCCGTCCCGTACCTCAGCCCCGATGCCGTGGGGACCCCAGCCCCACGGTCAGCCCCCAGCCCCACGCCTCGGCCCCCCACCCCCGCCCCGCCGCGGCACTTACCAGGGCATGCACAGCCCACTGACATCTTCACATGCCTGGCCCGGCCGGGGGTCGTTGCGCGTTGCCCGGCCCGCGGGGGTCTCGCATGGGGGGCGCGCCGCAGGCTCCGGCGCGGCGGCGGGCGGCGGGCAGCCCCGCGGGGCCGCGGCTAGGGCCGCGGCCAGGGGCGGGCGGCGGGCGGGCTCGCCGCGGAACGGCGGCGGCGGCGGCAGGGGCGGCAGGCGGGGCGGGGGCGGCGGCGGCGGAGCGGGGGCGGCTGCGCCGGCGGCGGCGGCGGCGGGCGAGCGGGCGGGCGGGCGGGGGCGCCTCTGCGCGTGCGCGGTGCGTGCGTGCGTGCGCGCCCCCCCGCCGCCGCGCACGCGCGCGCGCACCACCACCACCCCCCCACCTCCCCCCCCCCCCCGCGCACCCCGAGGGCGGGTGGGCGCCGCCATGTCAGGGTCTGGGGTTACTCCCACCCCCGGGGTCCGCAGCCGTCGGAGGGTGCCTCGCGTGGGGAGCGCTGCCCGCCACAACACCCGTGGGCGAGGGCTGTCGGGGCCGGGGTGCTGCTGAGCTGCCCCTCGGGGCTCCCCCCGGCCCGGGCAGCTGGGCGCTGCCCCCCAGGGCCCCGCAGAGCCCCCGGGTGCAGCTCCCCTTCCCCAGGGACAGAGCCAGGGAGAAGGCAGCGGGACGGGAGCGCGGCCACCCGTGTCCGAGGGAGCCGCTGAAGCCGCCCGTCAAAACCCAGGGCCTGGCGCGCGGCCCAGATGCCACCCGGGAGGCCGTGGGGACGAGAGGGGATGGCGCGGCCGTTCGGCATGGCGCTGCACGAAGCTGCTGCGGGCCTCGGCGGTCCCTCGGCTTCGGGCGCCGAGGGGGGCTGCCAGCCCCGGGGGAGCGGGAGGAGGGCGAGCGGGAGAGAAGGGGCCCCGCGGGGCAGGAAGGAAGAGGGTTTGCAGCAGCGTGTAGCACACCCTGGGGAGGTCGTGGCTGGTGTTTGCTGCATCTTGTGCAGGGGCTGTCGGGCAGGAGGCAGGGGAGCTGCTCGGGTCTGTGCTGCGCCAGGGTATAGCTGCATCCCTCCAGGGTCTCCCTGGGGCCATCGCCCCTGCAGAAGGAGCCCTGCAAGGGATTCTCCTCCAGCCCCACGGATGCACAGCTCTGCAGGATGCTGCGTGCCTGCTGCTGGCACTTCCCAAAACCTCCCCCGTGCACCCCAGCGGGAGCAACACCCCAGCTGCGGGGACCCCATCTGCGAGGGCAGCTGCTGTCCCTCTGCCACCCTGCAGAGACCCAGCCCCAGGGTGGGAGCAGCAGCCTGGGCAGATCAAACTGCTCCAGGGTGCGCGGGCCTCCACTCCCTGCTGGAAGGGCTGATGCCAGCCCATCTGCTCCTGCCCAAGTGGGATTCGCATTCCTCTTCACTGAGTGTCCTTTAAGCATCGCCTGGGTTTGAGCTCTCCTCTGCAGTCTGTTCCCATCAGCTCTGAGCAAGCTGCCCGCTCTGGGTGCTGCGCAGGCTGAGCTGGGATGGCACCGGGCACCATCAGGATAGGCCATTCGCAGGCTGTACCTGGCCAGGGACACCATCACCACATGTGGAGGGAGGGGACCTGCGGAGCTGGGACAAAGTACGTGCTTCTTCCTTTCTGGCTGTTGTTTGTTTTCCTTGCAAACCTGCCGGAGCACCTGGTGCTGCCCCAGTGCCAGGACACCCCTGCTGTGGGTCATGTTGGGGGAGGGAGGTACCCGCACATGGGTTTCCCTCTGGTTGTGCCCCAGGGACCCCGTGTTCAGGGATACGGTCCCACGTGCAGGACCTGCATCAGGGCTAGGCTTCCTCTGTGGGGAATTGGCCTTGCAGTGCCACGGGGTCCTGATACATGGAGGAATGAGGTGATGAGACAGGTCACCGCATGCTGTGGATGCACCCCAGGGAGACGAGGGTTTGGAGGAGGAGGAGGAAAGCTGCGGGGCTCTGAGGGCAGCAATTGCTCCGTGTCTGTCAGCAGGGCCCTGGGTGCAGGGTTATGTCTCTCCTTGGGCCTGTGGAGAGACACAGGCTTTTCCAAAGTGATTTGTTCCTTGCTTTGGGCATGTTGAGCTCAGGAGAAATAAAGTGTCTTTCAGAGAGGGGCAACCACTCCTGGGTCACAGATGGAGCCTGGAGCACTTGCCTGGACTTCCCTGCTTCCTCTGCAACGCCAGGGGTGAGCGCTGGCCCAAGGAGTCTGTTTTTACAACCAACACAACCTTCCGCACCTGGCACCCCAGGGGTGTGCTCACATCCCCACTTACCAACATGTGTGTATGACCCAGCAGGCGCTCTCCAGTGCTCATGCGTGGGTCCACGGCCCTGGAAGAGGACCCAGCTGCCTGGCTGCTGCTTGACCAGCATTTGGCCGGACAAGGGTGTTAATGAGAGGCTTGGAAGGTGCTGTGGGTGTGCTGGAGGAGGAGGAGGGGAGCAATTCCCCTAGATAAAAGCCTGTTTGTTGCTAGGGAGGAGCAGCCCCTTCGAGGCAGGAGGTGATGTGGGACGAGCAATCATGGATGAAAGTCCCTCATGGCAGGGGTGGGAGGAAGGAGAGCAGCAGGATGAGACTGCTTGTATCAGACATGCCCCAGCTCAGTGACCAGGCATGCAAGGCTGAACAAAGCAGCTTTGTCCTGTGGACCCCTAAGGGAATCTGGCCTGGGCAGGTCTGTGCCCCCAGGGACTGATGGAAAGGCCAGGACAATTAGTCCCTGCCAGGCGAATCCTGCATTGCAGAGCTCCTACCAGCATGTCCACTTATGCTGCTGTGAGCACATCCCTGTGCCCCACTAGATGATCCTGATGTCAGGGGGACATGGAAGAGCTGCAGGAGGTGACAGTGCCCAAAGGGATCCTGGGCTTACCGAACAAGGGGTGCCAGAACGGAGCCAGGCCAAGGGCTGTGCACACCAGCATCCCCTGCCCTTTCCTGGGGAGATGGGCTGGACCACAGCTTGGCAAATGAGCCGAGTTTGGTTTCCTCCCATCCCTTGTATCCTCCAGGCAGTTGTCTGCGTGCCAGCTCCAGTCGCCAAGGCGGCCAACAGCATCCTGGCTTGTATCAGGAATAGTGTGGCCAGCAGGAGCAGGGCAGTGATCGTGCCCCTGTGCTCGGCACTGGTGAGGCCGCACCTCGAATACTGTGTTCAGGTTTGGACCCCTCACTACAAGGACATTGAGGTGCTGGAGCATGTTCAGAGAAGGGCAATGAAGCTGGTGAAGGGTCTGGAGAGCGGGTCTGATGTGCAGAGGTTGAGGGAGCTGGGGTTTAGTCTGGAGAAGAGGAGGCTGAGGGGAGACCTTACTGCTCTCTACAGCTATGTGAAAGGAGGTTGTAGCAAGGTGAGTGTTGGTCTCTTCTCCCAAGTCACTAGTGATAGAACAAGAGGAAATGGCCTCAAGCTGCATCAGGGGAGGTTTAGATTGGATTAGGAAAAATGTCTTTGCTGTAGAGTGGTCAGGCACTGTAACAGGCTGCCCAGGGGTGGAGTCACCATCCCTGGGAGTGTTTAAAAAATGTGTAGGTGTGGCACTTGTGGAAATTATTTAGGAGGCATGGTGGTGTTGGGTTGATGGTTTGATTTGATGATCTTAAAGGTCTTTTCCAACCGCAACGATTCCATGATTCTAAGCCCAAACATGGCTGTTCCTTGGTACCCAGTCCTGCCCCGCGGCCATGCCTGGTGCCAGCGGGGCAGCTCATGGTGCCCACCCTGCCTTTCACCCCCCATGGTATTCCTCCTTTTGCGTTGCCCGCCGCACCTGCGTGTCACCCCCACCATGACCCCACGCAAGGTTTGGCTCGCTGAAGCACCACCTCTCGCCTCACTGCAAAGGCACCTCACGGTGCAGGGCAGGCTCAGAGCCGGGAGAGGCAGGGAGCCCCGGTCGGGCGCTGTCCCCGCTTCCCAGGGCCCCAGGGACCGGCGGGACCCCGAGGCCCCGCGCCCACGTGTGCGGCGGAGCTGGCAGGGGGCGTGTCCTGCCGGCGCCGCGGGAAAACGCACGGCCGCCCCGCCCCGATGGGGCGCTTCCCGCCAGTGACGCCCGCTCCGCCCCGCCCACCTCCCCACTCCCTTTCGCCCGCCTCAAAGATGGCGGCTGAACCGGGCGGACTGCCCGTTCTCAAGATGGCCGCCTTCCTCGCGCTCCTGCGGGCGTCATCGCAGCGGTCATAGCGCCGCCGGCAGCGAAGAGGTGCGCTCCCGGCATGCCCCGTGCGGGGAGGGCGGTGGCGCGGTGGCCGCTGGGAGTTGTAGTGCGGGGCGTGCGACGGTCACGTGCCGCGGCGGCAGTGGCCGCGCTGGGAGCGGAGGCGCCAAGATGGCGGCGCTGCGGGGCGGAGCGGTGCCCGCTGCTGCCGGGGCCGGCGGTGCCGCCGTCGGGGCCGCTCCGCGTGGGTTGGCGGGTGGCGGAGCCCCACGCGTGTTGCCCCTCCGCGCGGGCAGCCCCCTGCAGGTAGGCGGTGGTGGGGCGCGACGGGCCGCGCCGTGACACGTGGAGGCCGGGGCGGCTCCCACGGCGGCAGCACCACGTGTGCCGGGAGCGGGCCTGCCGCGCCGGCGGCGGGCGGGGGGCCCTGCGTGGGCTGGGGGCGGCCATCCCGTCCGCCCGGTGCTCTACCGCCGGGGCGGGGGGTGGCGGCGGCGGCGGCACGGGCGCGGGGAACCCTACTGGGGGTGGGGGGGGGAGGGGGTGGTACGGCCCCGGGACCCGCCGTGGCGGGGGTCTTGGTGTCCCCCGCGGGAGGTGACACCTTGCCCCTGGGGTGTGCGGGTCGGGGGGGCGCCGGCCGCGTGTCCCGTCCCCCCCCCTCCCGTGGTCCCTCTATCCTAGCGCCGCCCTCCGCCACCTGCGGCCGGGGAGGGGGGGCGCGGTGTGGGGCATCGACACTCGCCGGTTTCGGTGGCAGGAGCTCCCGGTGGAGGGCGGGTGAGCTTTCCAGGGCTGCACCGGGGACTTATCCCGGGGGAAGCAGGGGTTTATCCCCCGGGAAGCGTCTCCCGCTCCGGGGCAGGACGGGGCCGCGGTGCTGTCGCTTGTGCGCAGCGTCCCTGCCCCCCACGGTGTCACCGGCCCCGATGGGACCTTGCCGGTGCCGGCCTGGGACGCTGGGTGAGGGTGGGATGCTATCTGGATGGGGAGCGTGGGGTGCAGCGCCCCTGGGGTCACCTGTTTGGGATTTCGGGGAGCCCCACGCTTCTGCCTCTCCCAGGGTGCTCTTGCCGGGCTGGGGGGGCTGTCCCGGGGGCTGCTGGGGGAGGTCCCCCACTCCGACCCGGGCGAGGGGATGCCGAGCCTGTCTTGCCTCTCCCTGATGCACAGGGAGCTGTCTGCATTTGGGGAGGAGAGGTGTGTCGCAGCCTGATGCTTCCCAAAAGCAGCTGAGGAACCTGCAGAGCATCCTCTGCCGGTGCTGCACGGGTTGGCTGGAGCCCCCTGACTTCCCGGGCTTGCCCTGTGGCCTTGCCGGCAGCTCTGGCCAGGTGAGAGCTGCCTTGGCAGCCTGCTGATGGCCAGCACGGGGAGGATGATTTCTCTCTGCTTGGGGTGTAGCCCCGGCACGGCACGCTGGGCACGCGTGTCACACATCACCAGTGTGGCTTGGATGGGCAGCTGCCAGTGGAGGCCTTGGTTGTGCCTCCTGGGTACCACAGTACCGAGCCTGATGTCCCCAGCTCCAGCTGGGTGCTGCAGGGGCTGGTGACCATGCTCAGGCCATCTCCATCTCAAGCTCTTGGCTCAGATCCCAGGTCCCCGTGTGCCTGAAGCTCACTGTGGGGCTGCGGGCATCCTCCCTTCTCCCTGGTGGCACTGGCTGCTTGGGCATGGTGTGGGCTGAGCCCAAGCCTGTCCTTGAAAATCTCCATGACCTGCCACCTCATCCCTGCTGCGCATAAGACAGTCACAGGGAGCTGGGAGGGCATGGTGGGTGTCCCCCCCTGAGATAGGGAGGGGCAGAGGTCTCTGGTAGGGAGGAGAGCAGGCAGGGATGCGGGAGCAGGCTGGTCTGGTTGGTACCCCCGCCCCAAAGCACAGTGGTGAGGGCTAAAGGAGGTGCCCGGCCCCAGGTGGATCAAAGGGAGTCCTGGGGGAACATAGCTTCATTCTCTGGTGACTCATGCCTGTGGGACTGTGGGACTCCTTGCGAGGCGCTGAGTCAAAGGAGTCGAGGAGGGCTTGGGAGATCGCCCGCCCTCCCTCCCTCCTGGGCTGCAGGCAGGAACCGCAGGAAGAGGACGTTTGAGTGGGAGAATTTTCCTTCCCTCCCTCCAAACATCCAGTGCCGGTCACAGCTGGAAGCCTCTTATTAGACACTGCCTTTGGGGAGAGCCAGCCGTGTGGCAAGATGGGCAGGGCCATGCAACCCCAGGGGCATACCCTGGACCCCCGTGCTGTCAGCCGGCCCCCACATCCCTGGGCTGCTGATGCTCCACGAGATCCCTCCTGCCAGCTCCTCCTGCAGCCCGGGTGCCTCTGCCTGCCGGTCACCGCTGACTCAGGGCTGCACGCTGGCGCTTGGCAGTGCTGGGTGTGTGAGCCTGGGTGTGCTTCCCTGCTCCTCCCAGTATCTCCAGGAGGATTGGCCGGGAATCGCGGCCAGGCTGCGCTGTAGACGGCTGCCAGCAGGGCTCTGCAGCCAGCGCTGGCCGAGGGAGGGGACTGGAGATGCTGAGCGTAAAACTGCTCCATAGCCTGATCCGTACGACGGGGTGAAGCACTGCCCTGTGTCACTGGTGGGCTCCAGTTCCAGGTGGAGAGCCCTGGGAGAGGGTGCCCCAGCTGTTGAGCCACCTGCTGAGCCCCAAACCACTGCAGGCTCCAGCTCTTTGGGGGCTGCCATGTTGATACGCGATCACAAGCTGGGAGTATTTGGGCTGGGGTGGATGCGGGGCATTGCCATGGGGGTCCTGGCTTGGATTCCCAGCCTGGTCCTTGGCTGCCGTGCTCCAGAGTTGCATGGGGCTGTGCCACAGCCAGAGGTGCCTGCTCTGTCTGATGGGGGCAAGTCTCTGAAGAGCCCCAGGGGTTTGGGCACATGGCTTTAGTGCTGCCACCTATTTAGTGAAATGCCTGCTCTCCCTCTGGTGCAGCTTCCCTCTTTTTCAAAGTATGGGCAGGTCTTGTACAGGGATGGGGGGTGTTTTGTCCTTCGTGGGTTCAGGTTTGTGTGAGCTGTGGTACCTGCGAGAAACACAGGTGAGCCGCATCAGAAGTGCATCCCTAAGGGTTCAGCCAAATTCTCCCTCTGCTGCTGTGGGGGAGGACAGCTTGCTGCCTGCTCCCCGCCAGCTTTGGGAGGGAGGTGTGCTCTCCCAGGGCTCCGTCCTTGGTGCCCTTATCTTCCCTGCCTGCGTTATCTCTGCCTAAGCCCATCTGCAAACAGGAATTTGTGTCCTGTCTCGTGCCAGTGACACGTCTGTGCTGCCCCTCTGCTCCTGGCAGATGCTGAGTGTCTGGTGGCTCTACTCAGCCGGGGGCTGCAGCCCCTGCCCTTGCCTGGCATATCACTTTTTCTGGCTGCCCTGCACTGTGTGGCACCGTGGAGTGCAGAGCAAAGACGTTCCTGAAGTTGTCCAGCGTTACCTGAACATCCCTGGAGCTGGCTGGTGGTCTGGAAAGGATGTGGGGCTGGCAATTGGAAGGGAGAACAGCAACAGAGCCGGTTTGATCCTGAATCATGAGCACAGCCTGTGTCCTCTTGCAGTAGAGGTGTCAGGGTAGGGCCCCCGCAGCGGCAGCCGGCTGCATCCCTGTTGCTGACTCCCGCACTTTTGTTATGAATTTCGTAATGTTTTTTGGGCTTATCTGAAGCGCCGACAGCCAGAGTTGGAGGAGCGCGTGACAGTCTGCGTGGTGGGGGGAGCCTGCCTTTCCCCTCCCCGGCCAGCACAAGTGATGTGTGGTGCTGGGCAGAGCCTGGGAATTGCTGGGGGTTTATCGATTCTGCTTTCCCGATCCTGTAATATCTTCTGACGGTGTGCCATCTTCTGACCTGCAGCGTGGCTGTGTCCTGCCTGCCCCTCCACATGTTTGGGGGTGCTGGGGTGCAGCAGTGAGCTTAGCCGCTGCTTGCAGGGCAGGCTGTCGGGAGCCCACATGTGCTGTGGAGGAGATTGGCACTGGTCCCGGTGCTTTACAAAGTGTTTACCGGGCTCCCCTTGCTCCTCAACAGTGCTTTTCCCTTGAGGACGATGACCTGAACTTAACGTCGCTGGATGCAGAAACCATCTTGGAGGCTGAAGAGATCCTCGGGACAATGCAGAACTATCTTGACTCCTCTGTGATCTCCATCATCGAGGACCTCTCTCTGAGCGAGGTGGGAGCCCACGCACGGGTGTGGGAAGCAATGGCTGGGCTGGGCTCCGGCTGTAACATGGGTGGGGGTGGCGGTAGCATCCCCCACGGCTGGGTCCCATGGCCATGCCCCGCTGCCCCCTGAGACCACCACTGCCCTTGCAGCAGAGCAAGGCCTGCCTGGATGCGCAGAACGAGCTGTCCCTGCTGACTGCCATCACCGAGATCCTGGACAGCACGGACGATGAGACCCTGTCCCCTTTTGATACCATCATGGATGCAGAGCTGCTGACCTCGCCTCGGGAGCGGGAGAACCCCTCAGTGAGTTGTGGGGCAGAGCCAGCCTGACCCCAAAATGGTGGGAAATGCTCAGGCAGGGCTCTGAAGAGACCCTTCCTTCCAGGTCCAGGCATGGTGGGTGCCCCAAGGCGGTGGGACCCTGGTACCCAGTGCCCTGGGACAATCCCCGTGACCAGCAATCTGAGAGGAGGGATGAGCCAGTCCTGGACATTCCCAGGGCTCCTGTGCAGGCTTGGGGAGCCATGTCTTCACCTTGGGGGTGAAGAGTGTCTTCACTGGCTCTTGGTGTAGAGCCAGAGATGTGCTGGATGCTCTGGGAAGCAGCACACCCTCCTGTGCATGACCAACCGGGGGCTGCACGCGCTGTGGGTGTTACAGGGCTGGGCGTGCTCCTGGGCTCTGTGGGGTGACATGCATGGCTGCTGCAGGGCCAGGGGTGGCCTGTCCCCTCTGGCAGCAGAAACCTGCTGCTGCCTCACACTCTGTCTGCCTTCTCTCCAGTTTCAGAAGTTTCTCAGCTTATCCCGGCCATCGCTGGAATGTGAGAGCCCTGCCCTGGAGCAGCCCAAGGCTCTCAGGCCTCTGAGCGGCAGCAGCAACATCTCTGTGGTTGGGAAGGTGAGCAGCTGAGCAGGGGAAGCTGAAGAAGCAGTGTTGGGGGTGGTGTTGGGGTAACTGTGTCCCTGCTGCTGACACCCTGGCCCCTGCCTGCCTACCCGGCAGAGGCATCCTCACCCAGAAGCGATGCCTTTGCAGGGCACAGGTGGCAGTGGGAGCAGGGACAGCCCTGGCTGCTGGGAGCTGTGGGACTGGGGATGCTGTGGATGCCCCTGTAGGGATAGCAGGTTTCCAGCTCTGCTGTATCTTACTGCGGGGAGTCAAATGTATTTCATCTGCCATGGGGCTTTGCAGCAGCCCCACAGTTGGCTGAGCCTGGGGGGCTCAGGTAAAAGACCAGGAGCTGATGCTTACTCTGGATCCCCTTCCCAGACCGACACAGACCTGGCTTGGGACCGTGCCCCTCACAGCCTTGAGGACCCAGTGCTGCCAAAGAAGCAAATCTGCAGCACCCCGAGGGTAGAGAGGAAGCTGGGCTGGCACCGGGCCCGAGAGCAGCCCCTGCCCCAGCGCAGCGATGGAGAGGAAGAGGAGGAGGAGGCGGCTGCTTTGAGCCCAGAGCTAGACAGAAGCATGGAGGCTGCAGAGTTTTGCATGAGTGGGGCCGGGGCAGCGCTGGAGGAGCAGGAAGACCCCTGCATCATCAACACAGGGGACGTGTCCCTGAGCGAGCTGGTGAAGTCCATGCACCCCTACTGCCTGCCCACTTTCACTGTGTGCCTGGACCCCGAGACTGAGCCTGTGGCCAAGGAGCTCCTAAGCGGTCCCGTCTTGCTGGAAATTGTGCCTGGTGAGGGGGAAAGCGTGGAGATCCCCGTGGTGCTGCAGCCGCTGGCCCCCAGCTTCCCTGACCAGGACCCCCCCCTCCTGGGAGCAGAGGAGGGTACTGGAGATGCAATCCCAGAGGATCAAGAGGAGCTGTCAAGAGCTCCAGCCCAGGAAAATGGGATGGAGGAGGGGAAGGAGGAGAAGCTGCCTGGGAAGGAGCCCTCCTGCACTACCCCGGAGAGCACGTCCCCACCGGAGACAGCAGCACCCAGAGCCTGGAGCCCTCACAGCAGCTCCCAGCGCAGCACAGAGACACTGGCAGGCAGCAAACGCGAGGGCACCGAGAAGGGACGCGGCCGTGAGAGAGCAAGGAAGAGTCGGAAAAAGAAAGCAGAGGAAGACCAAAGCGAGCAGGCCAGGCCAGGCAGGGACTGTGTGGCCCACAGGCTCCGCTCGGCCGGCTCTGGGCAGCCCCCGGGCCAGCCGCCCACCAGCCGGCGGCGGGCAGCACATCCCTCTGTCCAGGTCTCGGACTTCCTGGCGCGGCAGCTGGAGCAAGCCCGGAAGGAGGGGCAGATGGAGCTGCATGCCGAGCGGGCACCGCGGCCCCGGGGCAGGCCCCGGAGCACGGCGGGGGCCTCCCTGCCTGAGAAAGCACAGCAGGAGCTGCAGAAGGAGCTAGTGCCAGAAACAGCGAGTGTAGCCCCAGAGAAGGCTGAGACTGTGGTAGCTCTGGAGAAGACCACACCAAATGTGGAGGAGCCGCCAGTAGCAGCGTGTCCTGGCCCGGCGGACCAGGCTGAGGGCAAAGGGGATGTGCAGCTGGCCGCTGGACAGGGCAGCGGGGTCTTGGAGGCTGCCTCTCCTCTTTCGGAGCAAGGCGTGGGGCTGGAGCCCCCCCCGAGCGTGCCAGCAGCAGAGCCGAGCGAGGGCCTGCCCAAGGAAGCCAAGCCCAAGGCCCTGAGCCTGCGGGAATACCGCATGCGCATGCTGCACCGCCAGCCCAGCCTGGGCGGCAAGAAGGATGGAGAGAAGCAAGCGGCCAGCAAGTGGCCCAGCGTCCCTGAGCCTCCGACAGAGCTGGCAGAGATCCCCTGCCTGGTATTGCCTGTGTGCCCTGCCACCGAGGTGGCCAGCGCTCAGAAGAGCCCGGAGAAACCCACCAGCCCCACTGCTGTCCCTTCTGCCAGCAAAGCTCCCACTGCTCCGGCTTCAGCTCCGGCACCCGCCACAGCTCCACCACCCCCATCGACACCAATGCCTTTTGTTGTGCCAAATGTGCCCCCAGCTGCTGGGGCGGCCCCTGCCGGGATGCCTCCAGCCTCTGCCGGTGCTTACACCCTTTACCCACCAGTGCCTTCCTGGCCCTGCTTTGGCCCGCCGCCCGTGGGCTGCCATGGTTTGCCCCCGCCACCCAGTGCCGGCTCCCCCAGTACATTTCACATGGTGCCTGGCCTCCCGCCTCCAGCAATGGCATGGCCGCCGCCGGCCGTGCCGCCCCCACCTCCCTTTGGCCCTGGCGGCCCCTATGCTCCGGTAGGGTGGGCACCGCCATCCTACTGGCCAGGAATCCCCATGCCGCCTCCGGTGCCTCCCCTGGCGTACGGGGACCCTGGAGTGGTGATGCAGGGCGCTGCCACCTTCCCAGCTGGTGGCCATCCCAGCACAGCCCTCCTGCACGGGCAGCCTCCCACCACCCTGGCACTCAGCTGCCCAGAGCCACCGGCCTTCCCCACCCAGCCACCTGCCACCCCGGCCAGTGAGACGGGCGCTGCAGGTGGCCCAGCCAGGCTGGCTGCCAGCAGGGTGTCGGACCCCAGGAGGCAGGCACGGCTGGCAGGGGAGAGCTCTCTCCCCAAGGCCCCTCCGGCCTCAGCGCCTGCCCAGCCCCTGGCAGCCCCACTGGCTGCCGCTGCCCAGCCCGGCAGGGTCCCTCCTGCAGCTCCAGCCCAGCACACGGCAGCCCCCCAGGCTGCCTCCACTCAGCCTCTGGAGGAGTCCCAGGCTGCAACTCCCCCCCAGCTCCCAAAGGCACCCCCAGCTGCCATCTGTTGCCCTGCGGAGGTATCCTCTGCTACTGGCCCTGTTGGGGAGTCCCCAGGCACCCACCCTGTGGAGGAGGCTGCAGGGCTGGGCAAGGGGGCAGTGGAGAAAGCCCTGCCGGAGTCCAAGGCAGCTGCTGGGCAGGAGCCATCCAGCCACAAATCTGCCTCCCAGGCTGCAGCACCACCCCTGAAAGTGGGTCGAGAGAGCAGCCTGCCTACCAAGGCACCTGCCACACGGTCATGGAGGCACCAGCCACTCCTCAGCCCAGCGCAGCCCAGCAACAGCAGCAAGGACATCGTGCAAGCCTTCATCAGCGAGATCGGTGAGCAGGAGGGCTGCAGGGTGCTGGGGTGAGCATCGCCAGCTGGTGAGGCTGTGGTGCTGCCGGCAGCCCAGGTAGCGGGACGGGTTCCTGGCACTGCTGGGGGTGAGGGTGGCAAAGCTGTGCCCATGGGCTTGCAGCCTCTTCCCAGCACCCTGCGAGGATGTTGCTTCCAGCGGATGGTCTGGGCTTGCTGTGCCCAAACTTGTCCCTCCTGAGGCTGCAGAGCCGGGTGCTCCTGTCACCGCTGTGGGAGATGCGGAGCTGCTGCGGGCTCTGCTGCTGCTTCTGCTCCCCAGCGCTTACCCTGTCACCCGGGGGGGCTGATGCAGGGGGAGGATGGGGCTGGGGTGCATCCCTGTGGTGCCGGGAAGGTTTTGGCTGACCTGACTTGCGTGCTCTCTCCCTGGCCCAGGGATCGAAGCCACCGACCTGTCCAGCCTGCTGGAGCAGTTTGAGAAGTCTGAAGGTGCGGTTGCGGCGTGCTGTGCCGTCCCCTGCAGGGCTCCCTCTGTGCCACACCAGCCTCCCTGGGCTGCCTGTGCTCCCTGCGGCAGGGTGGGAGTGGGGGAGCTGGGACACTGCTGCCTGCAGGCTGGTGTTTACCCTGCCTGGGTGCCTTGTGTTGGGGGTGTCTGCCCCCATCTCTTTCCTGGCCTGTGAAAGCAGTCGGGGGTCCCTAGGGTGGGCAGTGATGTGGTGAAGAGCCTGGGAAGGAAAGGGGACTTGCAAGAGTTCTTCTGCAGGGAGCTGGGCTGGGGCACCGTGAAGCCTCTCCCTGGCTGTGCCTGGGGTGCTCTGTGTCCCCCCTGTATGCAGGGTCCGTTCCCTTCCCTCCAGCCCCAGTCTCTCACCACCCTCACCCACCTGCTGTCTTTTCAGCCAAGAAGGAGGCTCCTGCGCAGCCCCCTGAGGACAGGCGGCCGGCGGGGAGCTCTGGGTGAGTACTGAGTCCTCCGCGGCCAGTGCCCCAACATGGAGCCTGGCAGAGGTCTGAGCCCTGCCTTCAGCGGGGCCATGGGGCAGCTCTTGGTTCTGGCAGGGTCCAAACTGCTGGGGTCTGCATCCGCTGCCCCGGAGGAGCTGAGCTCCTCGCTAGGCTGGGGGCTAGAGCTGGCACTGAGAGGGAAAAAACTGGGGGAATCAGTGATGGGTATGACCAGGCTGCACAAGCTCCATCCTTGCAGCTCTCTCAGATCCTTTGTTCCCCCTGTCTGGGCAGGGGGGCAGCTCGGGCAGGTGCCTCAGGTGTGGGGACTGGGGCTGGATTTTGGCCACTGTGTTTGATAAAGCTCTTCTCCCCTTTTCAGGCCTGAGACCCAGCAAGACAAGAAGCCCCCAGACAGCCTGCAGGCCTCTGAGCTGGCCAACGTGGCAGGTAATGCCGAGAGTGAGGCAAGGGAGCCCACCCTGCCTGGGCAGGGGCTGTTGTGGGGCTGTGGGGAGATCCCAGGGCTGGAGGGAAGGTGGGCCGGGAGGGAGCCCCAGCTGGGTGCACTGCAGCAAGGGGCTGCTCTTGAAAGCTCTCTGGTGCTCTTGCAGGCCTCACTCCCCCAGCGACGCCCCCCCATCAGCTCTGGAAGCCATTGCCCGCTGTCTCGCTGCTGGCCAAGGCCAAGTCGCCTGGGTCCACGCTCCAGGAAGGGCCCCAGAAGATGGCCAAGCTGACGAAAGCCAAGGTGCTACCCCAGAGCAAGCTCCAGGGGAAGAGCCCGGCATCGGCCCCTGCCAGCTCAGCCCCCAACCACGTCTGCTCAGGAGACCATGACTACTGCATCCCGGGTACAGCACGGCCAGAGAGCAACAGCAGCCCCAGCACGCAGCCCCCCACCGAGGGTGGCTCCCGCTGGAACGTAAAACACCACCGGGACATCACTATCAAACCTATCTCCTCCTTAACCAAACGGACGCTGGACCAGCCCAAGCCCACCCCACCAGCCACCACCACCACCACGGGGCCCAGCCAGGAGCCCCTGGGGACGGCCTCCCTAGCCCCCCTGGATTATCGGACTAGCGTCCCCAACAAGGCCACCGCCGGGTGCAGCAGCCCCCCCACCTCGGTGCTCCTGTCTCCAGCCGCTTCCCCCTGCCGGGATCAGGAGATGCAGACTCCCGGTGCCCAGCCCAGCCATGCTGCTGCTAAGAGATCCCTGCGCTGCTACCGGAGACCGCGGGACTCGCCCAGCCCCTCTGCTGGCAGCTGGAGGGCTGGCAGGAGCCGTGCCAGCCGCTCCTTCAGCTCCAGTTCGGATGGAGCTAGTGAGTCCTCATCTTCGTCTTCATCCTCATCCTCCCGATCCCGGTCACGGTCATTCTCCCCACCACCAAAGCGGTGGCGAAGGTAAGCGGTACAGTGTCTGCCAGCCTGCTCTTTGGGCAGTTGCCTGGTGGCCAGTCTTTCGTGAGAGTGCCCAGATACCTCTTTATGGACCTATCTGATGGCCATATCTGACCTTTTTGTCCTTGTGGCCCCCCTGAAGGGGTGTCTTGTTCACCATGAGCAGCAGAGACCAGGAGAGCTGCTGTGACACCCTGCCAGGGCAGTGGGTGTCTAGCTGAACCCCATGTCTAGGCAGGTGTTCCTGCAAAGCCACCTCTGAGCCAGGCTTGCTTACCCCTCCTGGAGCACCATGGTATGGGTCCCTGGCTGCACCTTCGCTTTTGGATGTGTTTGCTGGGGTGTTAATGGAGGCGTTGGTGATTGTGCTGTGGGGCTGGTACAGCCCTAGGTGTAGAAATGAGAGGAGCCACAATGGCAGCAGGGAGCTGCTGGAGGCAAGCAGAGAAAAATGCATCTGGCTTGGCTGCCTCAGAGGTTCCCCCTGCTCCTTGTGGAGGTGGCTGCATAGAAAAGTAGGGCGGCTTGGTCTCTGCGGGACTAATTTCTTTTGGAGTCCTTGTGCATCTGAGTGATGCACAGTCTGTCCCAGCTGGGGTGGGAGGCACTGGAGTTGGTGAGGGATCCCTCATCTGCCCTCCCCTGGGCATTCAGCCACTTTTGGAGACATCCCAGGTCTCTGGGCATGAAGGGCTTGTCCAGCTAAGGCTTCTCCATCGGTGGCAAGTAAGTGTGGAGGCTGGAGCTGGGAAGGGCACATGTCCCAGGGATGTGCAGCTCAGGGACCTGCCCTGTCTGGCCTGGCTTCCCAGCAGATACATCTGGTCCTGTGCTAGGAAATGTCCCCATGGATGTGTGCCGAGCTGCTGTCCTCCAGGAGAATACATGGCAGTACCAGCCAGCACTCCCCGCTCTGGGCCTGGGTTTGCCTATGGCAGGGACAACCCGTGAGCAACATGTTTAGAGAGGGACTCTGTTGCTGGCTGGAGGCAGCACAGTTTGATCCCAGACGGGTTTCGGTCTTGCTGCCCTTCAGCTTTGCCTGGCCCTGCCAGAGAAGCTCTTGTAGGCAGGAGGCTGTGGGCACAGAACCCAGCCCTGTCCCAGGCAGGCCACCGCCCTCGCTGTGGTCAGAAGCGCGTGTGGTATCCATTCGCACAGCGGTTGAGTGCAGTGTGGACATGACGGCCCCAGTGTCATCCTGTGCACCATGTGGGGCTCAGCCTGGCAGCCCTGGCCATTCCTGGGCCCTTGCCTGGTCGAGGCCACGTGCCACACAGTTCCCCCCTGGCTATTTCTTACTCTTCAGAGGCAGTACCTGTTGTGAGCCTGCGCCCTTTTCACTGCGGTGTTTGTAGCCAAGTGGAGCAACCTCTCTGTAGTGTTGTTACTGCCCCAGCAAACTTTGGCAGAGGTTTCCGTAGCCCTGCTCATCCTGGGGATGGGTCCTGTCTAAGTGGGGTACCTTGGGGAGAACGGGGGTCATCTTCCTCTCCGGAGCCTCGTGGTGCTGGGCGTGGGGAGGGCTTGGCACTGAGCCATGTCTCTCCTTCCGCCAGGTACCGCTCAAGATGTTCCCACAGCTCCTCCTCCCGCTCCAGCTGTGGGTCGTGTGGCAGGTCCCGGGACAGGTCCTCATCCTCATCATCAACGTCGTCCTACTCGTCCAGGTCCACGTCCCGCAGCCAGTCCCGCTCCCGCTCCCCCTCGCCCCGCAGGAGGAGTAACAGGCGGAGAAGGTAAGTGTGGCCACCCTGCAGGGGTGTAAGCTCCCCTCAGCCCATCTCCTGTGTCCTGGGCAGGGGTGGACCTGCTCCTTCAGTATCTCCCTTGTGTCTGGGATCACTCCCTTCTGGCACCTCTGTGACCCTGTAGCTCATGTGTCTGGTTTCTGCCCTGCCAGATACAGTTACGACGCACAGGACCACTACCAAAGGCAGAGGATTCTCCAGAAGGAACGTGCAATAGTGAGTGCTGGAGAGCTGGGAAGCTGGGGCTGGAGATTTGTGGGTCCCCAGCCCCTCCACTTCAGGAAGCCCTGGGGTCGCAGCCTGGCAGACAGCATTGGTGGGAGGCTCTGGCCAGGGCATGGTGTGACGGGTGGCGAGGCAGGGAGGGTGCTCTGTGCAGGAGGCCCTGCTCACCGGGGCAGCTCGGAGACACCGAGTCCCTCCACTCCCATCTCACGGGACGGTGCATCCCTGCCCGCAGGAGGAGCGGCGAGTTGTGTTTATTGGCAAGATCCCCAGCAGGATGACACGGTCAGAGCTGCGGCACCGCTTCTCTGTCTTCGGGGACATCGAGGAGTGCACCCTGCATTTCCGCTCCGAGGGGTGAGAGCTGCGGGGACATGGGGCAGCCCCTTCCCTGGGGTGGCTCCTCTTGGCCCTCTTCCCATTCATTAACTGGACAGTGCAGACCATGGGGGACAAACATACTGCATTGCCGCTGACCTTCCTTCTCCTCCTTCTCTGGCTCCAGGGACAACTATGGCTTTGTCACCTACCGCTATGCTGAGGAAGCCTTTGCTGCCATTGAGAGCGGGCACAAGCTGCGGCGCCCGGATGAGCAGCCCTTCGACCTGTGCTTTGGCGGCCGCCGGCAGTTCTGCAGGAGGAACTATGCTGACTTGGGTGAGTCGTGCAGCCCCCAAGATGGAGGGTGGCATCCTGGGTCTTCTATCCTTCCCAGAGGTGTAGAGGTCCCCATCCTTGGGGTCAGTCAGGCTTGGCTGGGCAGGGCCATGTGTAGGGATAGCTTTGCCCCAAGGGGAGGTTGGACAGGGGCTCCCCATCCCTCCAGTGCTGTGATGGAGGCTGGGCCCAGTCTTCCATCAGCCTAACTCTGGGTCTAGCGGTTGGCACATGCAGCAAGATGGGAAGGAGTTGCTGCAGGGATGGCTGGAACTGTGCCAGTGTCCCCGTGGTTCAAGGCAACCTCTCCCTGTGTCTTCTAGACTCAAACCGGGAGGATTTCGACCCAGCCCCTGTCAAGAGCAAGTTCGACTCTCTGGACTTCGACACGCTGCTGCGGCAGGCACAGCGCAGCCTGCGGAGGTAGCAGCAGGCCAGGCGGAGCGCCCGCCCCCACTTTTATACTCAAATATAAAAGACAAAAAAAGTATGGAGAGAGAGAGAGATGGGGTTTTTAAGAAAAAGAAAAAGGAAAAAAAGAAATTTGTTTTATAACCAATATTTAAGGAGGATGGGTCATTTGCCTTCAACCGGCAGGGCCCAGGCGAGTGGCAGCCCTGGGCTTGCCCAGCCACATAATAAATGCGGATGCCCAAACAGCAGCACTGCCTCGTCTCCTCCTTCACGCGGGCCGTTTGCAGGCATGGGCTCGGGCTGTGTCGCTTCGGGACCCCAGGGGCTCTGTGCTAGCCTCTGGCCCCCTAAGGCGTAGCACAGGTCAGGGACTGGGTGCAGGAGGGGTGTCTGGGGAAAGCAGGGCAGGACTGGGGTCACCGAGCTGCTCTGAGGGGTCTGTGGCAGCCCCCAAATGGCCTGGCACGGGGTGAACACCTCTTTTGAGGACAGGAAGCGCAGACCCCTGTGACTTTCTTGGGCTCTGCTGGAGCAAGGACCCAGGACCCTCAGCCCCGAGGCCCCCAGCTGGGTTGTGGGCCTACCTGCACCTCCCTTGGTGGCCACGGAGGGGCAGTGCATGATCCTCGTCCACTGCTGCTCCCTGCTGCGGGCTGGAGCGCAGGGGGCTTTAGCCCGTGGCAGGAGCACGGGCAGGGCTCTGTCTGCTCCGAGGGCAGCATGCACAACCACGGTGTCTGCCTGTCCCTTCTGAGCCTGGCGGTTTTGCTCCAGCTCGCCAGAAGGAGAGAGATGTCTGACATCTCATCTCTGGGTGTCCCCAAGGGAAAGGTGTTGGTGTGACTGCAGAGGGGTTGGTTCCCGGCATTCACGGTGGGCAGAGCACAGCGGGGTGGCACTTGCCAGAGGAAGGATGGACAGTGATGGTGAGGGGATGCAGGATGCCTGTCCAGGCCCTCCCATGCACTGTAGCATGTGGAGGAGGAGGGCGATCCCAGGCAGTGCCCAAGGGAGTATGCTTGGTCCTGCTGCCTGTACCTCTCCTTGTGCCGGCAGTGCTGGGCCCCCACTCCCTGCTCCTGTGCTGGCAGCCAGAGAAATCCCCTGCTGCAGACTGCTCCTGGGCTAGGACAAGGCTGGGGATCCTCAGCACTGGAGCAGGGCTGAGCTGGCAGTGCAGGCTGGGAACTCTGAGATAGTATCAAGCACCTCAGCTTCGGGACTGGGACAGGCTTGGGCAGGGTGCAGTGATGCCCAGTTGGGCCCCCTCTGAGCACACCCTGGGGGTGGGGGATCCCACAAGTAGCCTGCTGGGCTCTGCAGAGCTGGGGGAGCCTGGAGGGAGGGGATGGGAAAGGGGATGGACATCCCCAGGGCTCCTTGTAGTGCTTGCGGTGGGATGGGGCTGGTCAAAGTCCCCCCAGACCTCTTGCTTGATAGAGGCAGCACCCACTCCTTTGGTGAGAGAGCAGGGAGGGGAATAGCAGCAATAAACCCACAGTGGGGTGTCCAGGGTGTGTGATGCAGAGTGGGGGGGTTCAGCCAAGCCAGTGCTGATACTGTGACTTGGATCATGCTCAGGCCCCTGAGGCCCTTTGGGGGTGTGCCTGGGGTGTGCTGCAGCAATCTTATGGTCCAGGGTTAGCACGGTGGCTAGAGCCCACTTGTGCCCTCTCTGCTTCCCTGGATGGAGGGGGATGCTCCTGCTCCTGCCTGCATGCCAGGTGACTTGTGCCTCTCCGTAGCTTGGCCCTGGGAGGCCTCTGCAGTACCCCAGGTATGTGGGGTGCTGTGAGGCTGCCAGCGGGGTGAGCCCTGGGGCAAGCTCCCACCCAGCTCTCCTGCCTGGCCCTGGACTTTGCACAAAGGAGGGTCCCAGGAGGTGGCTGCAGGCAAAGGTGTGAGAGGGAGGGTGCAGGGAGGCAGGCAGGGGGCTGTTAATCAGTAATGCAGCTCTTCCCAGAGTTGTTGGCTTGGCAAGAGGGGGTAAAAGCCAGTGCCCAGCAGGGACTCAAAAGGAGGGTGTGAGTGGCCTTTTCTGGGATGCTGTGCAAACCTCTTCTGCTTGCAGCACACATACAGCTCCGCTCCTGCCCAGGGCAGCCGGGCTGATCACGGTGCTGACAAGCGTTTCCCCGGTCTCTGAGCTGCCACAGCAGCACTGGTGGTATGTAGACCCAAGCAAGACTATTGCAGGGAAGAGTGCTGCAAAAACACCCACAAGCCAAAGGCTGGTTCAGGTCTGAAGAAAGGCTTATGAGCCCAAAAGCTGGGTTGCCTTCTTCAACTGCTTTAGCTGGTGTTCAAGTTTCTTCACAGCCTTTTCTTGAACCTCTACTACAGCTGTGGAAGCAGGCAGGAGCTGGGAATGTCACAGTGAAGCCGGAGCTGGATGTGGGGGACATCCCCTGGGACCACCGGGGATGTGCTACCCCATGGACTGGAGGCGTGTGCATTTGGGCAACCCTGTGAGTGTAGCGTCCCCAAAATATGTGTTCCGCTGGCTACAGCGCGAGCACGGCTGCATCCTTATGTTCCTGGAGCTGGGCTGCACATGGTCCCCTCTTGTTCCTGCTGGTGAGGAAAGGCAGGGGGTGTGGAAGCGTATGTTTTGCCCAAAGAATTAACACCCTGCTGTTGTGCCCTATAAATCTTTCAAGTGTTAGAGGCTGGCTTTATCCCCCTGTGTTACAGTTTAATGGTTTCCGTTAGCAATAACCTGGCCCTGTGTTCTGGGGTTATTGATTTAAGGTCTGCTGGGGAGGGTGAGAGAGTTGCAGAAAGGTGTTTTCCTGCCACCCAGCCAGCAGCAAAGGCACTGCTGCAAAGAGGAGGCAGGAGAGCTGGAGTTGGGTCACAGCCAGCTCTTTGGACATGTAGGTGCTGGCAGGAGCTGTCTGGAGAAGACTGGGGGACAGCAGTGAGAAGCAGCACTTGGCACACATCCCTTGCTCAGCCCAGCAGCCAGCAGGCAAGCCTGCAGCCGCAGAGGTGAACATAGCTGTCGTGGTAGCAGGGCAGCATGCATGTGTCCCCTGAGCTCTAACGCAGGAGGGACATGCCTGTCTTTGGCTCTTGTTGGAGTTGTGTGTGTGGATGGCCCCTGGCTCAACAGCTGGTAGCTCCGTGTGCCTCCCCCGTGCCAGCTGGCCCACCCTGCTGCACTGCAGACAGCCTGATTTGGAGTTTGGACCTGGAGCTCCCAAGGCAGAGCCGTGCCTTGGCTCTCCTCTGCACACACTGATGGGCAAGTCCTGCTGGTGGCCATGTTACTGGCCCAGAATAGTCCCCCTCAGCTTGCAGGTGCCCTTTGGAAGAGGTGAGGGTGCAGCTGATGAACAGCTTTTGCCCTGCTGGTGTCAGTGGTACCTGTGGGGGATTCCTCTGCTAGAAGCATGCCAGAGGTGAGGTGCAGAGCTGGGGCTTTGTAAGGACCTCAGCTCCTGGGAGAAGTATCTTGGAAGGAAATCTACTCCACCCAAGGCACATGGTGCATGTAGGACAGCCGACTTTCCTCTTACAAGTTGCAGCATCCTTTGGCATCCTTCTCTGCCTGTGTGAGTGGCTGTGCCCCGAGCTGCAGCAGCCCATGGCTAGGGACTACATAGGGGGTGTTTTCTGAGAGGTCACTAAGCAAAGCTGGGGTTTTCACTCTATTTCTCTTCAAGGCACTCTCAACCTTTCCCTTTCCATTTCTGTTGCAGACTCCACTCTCATGGTTGTCCCTAACCCTCCCTGCACCAGGCCCTGCCAGCTGCATCTTTCTTCTGGAACAAAATTCCAAGGGACTGATGCTGATTTCACACCTTCCTCCTCCCTTTCCCTTCTCATTCCCTCTTGCATTAGCATGTCCTGAACATGACATCCAGGCTAGAATGCAGCTAGCAGGGTATGCAGAGTGGCCCTTCATTGTGGGTAAAACCTGAAAGATGAGGGGCCTGTGCTCCATGCCTAAGCTGGTTTGGACCCCATGTGCAAAAATGGCCACCTGGAGAGTCTGACAGTAGCACTCCTTGTGCACCTCTGTCCGGGGCTGGAGGCTGCACAGCCCTTGTCCCCTTTGCTTTGCAGAGCTCAACATCTCCCCAGCAACAGCAGAGCTACTTATCCTCAGGAAAGGTATTTCTGGGGCCTCGGGGCTGGATGCTGCCGGGGCTGAGCACCCCCATTGCCATGAGGTGGGTGTGCTTTTCCACACTTAGGATGTTCACACCTAAGATCCAACTTGACATGTTCAGAGAGCTGACAGGGACGCCCGTGGGGAGACGTGCCAGGCATGAAGCTGGCTGTGCAATGCTTCTTGTTGTTTGCACTCACACTCTTCCTTGGGACCACCAGCCTTTGAGATTCAGGCTGACCCTGTGCTTCCAAGAGCTCAGAGGCCCTGACCCAAAGCAGAGGCTGGTACTGTGCCTCCCCAGGCTGGGGTCCCTGCATTGGGAGCCTCACAGGGGCACCTAGCTCAGGGTACCTGCAGAGAGGGGCTGTGGGAGTTTGGTGCTGGCATCACTGGAAGCGTGGGCTCAGAGGAGCCCCTGAGAGCTGGGAGAGATGCTTATGCCCCTGTGGCACACAGAGCCTGCTGGTTTGGGGGTCCCTCACTCTCACACCTTCTCTGCTCCCTTACACATCCACCGTCCCAAATCCCAGCCTGCCTGCAAGCAAGTCCTGGAGGCCAGCCAGGGGTTGTACGTGCTTTAAATCTGTGCTTGTGCAGCTGAAAGCCTGGGTTAATTCCCATGTTCCCTCTTACAGCTGCTTTGCAGTCATCGTGTGTACTTGTGTTCACACTGGGGCAGTCCTCCAGGGTCACCCCATAGTCAAGTGTCCTGCAATTGGAAGTAAAGATGCAATGAATGTTCTGCCAGTGCCTCTAAACTGGACACCTGCTCCACTCACCCCACAAACCGGGCATGGCAAGTGCTTCCTAACTCCTCTTAGCAAAAAGGTTGCAGCTCTAACATGCCATGGGAAGTAAGCAGGGGAGATTAAGGGTTTGCAGCCTGGCAATGACAGAGAATTTGTGAAAAAAATTACATAGGATCTAGAAAATAGACATAAACTTGGAGAAGTGCAAAAAAATCCCAAAACAAACCAACCCCCCCCCCCCCCAAAAAAAAAAAAAACAACAACCAAACACAACCCAAAGCAGAACAAAAAAACCCCAACAACCACACAAAAAACTCAACCACGATTTTTCTATCAATCCAAGAAAATTCCCTCCTGACCCTAATCTGGCAATAACATTAAGCCTAATATGTGAGTAGGCCTCTGGGACTGTAATGCTGGGAGCACCAATGCAGGAGGCCCAGCGCTTGTCTTTAGTGCTCCAGAAGAAGGAAAACCTCAGTACCTTTAGAAGCAAATTAAGGGGGAAATTGTTTATTCTTCATCTTCACAGTGACCAGCACAAACCTGGAAGCCTGGGGTTGAAGCAGCACCTCCTCCAAACAACCTTAGCACTGCTGACTACTTGGCCAGCCAAGAGCTGTGTCCCAGGCCGAGCTGCTCCTCTGCAGGGCTCCTCTGTTTAGAAGTTTATAGAAGGATCTTTATCAAACTGTAAGTTAAATTGATCTGGGTTTCTTTGCCCTGTTACCCTTCTTGGAAGGCTGGCCAAGAACTTCATTCCTGCTAGGGCTAGAAACATTCCAATTCACCATCTAAACTTATTAATTATTTCATGCCGTTGTTGTATGTCTTAAAGATTTTCTTAACACTCTCTTATTTACATTTTTCTTTTAGTGGTTCTTCAGAAATACATTTGTCCCCTCTCAGCCTCTGCCTGGCCAGAACAAGCCAAATTCTTCTAGAAGATCTTCATCAGCTGGTGCTTGTTTCTCTCAGTATCCAAATAGTTGTTTTCTGTGCACTGTAAATTTATCCTTCCTGGATGCAGAGCTACAAGGCTGTTCTGGAAGAAGTCTCACAATGCCTTGCGCAATGGCAATAACGTTTCTGTCTCTGCTAAAAATAACTTGTCTGATCCATCCTAGCATCATGCCATTCTTTTTTCACAGAAGCATCACGCTGCTGTTTCACATTCATCCTTCAGTGCAGTAAAGGTTTTTTATTCCTTCAGTGCCTCCATTTCATCAGTCTATAGCAAACGTCCTTCCTGCTGGTCCCTATGTGTTTAAGTTTACTCTTTCTGCTGTTACATTTCACCCGACTTCCCCCGTCCCTCAACAAGGTCAAGGTCCCCTTCTTCCTCTGTGA